>NW_027327494.1:0-300000 GCF_047675955.1 Chlorocebus sabaeus | reverse complement strand
CTTCTTGAGGAGAAAGCTGAAACTCTGTGAGATGAACTAACAGAACACAAAGCAGTTTCTCAGAGAGCTAGTTTTCGGATTTTAGAGAAAGACATTTTCTTTTTCACCATAGCCCTCTATGGGCTTCCAAATATCACTTTGCAAATTCCACAAGAACAGTCTTAGCGAAAGGCTTCTTGAGGAGAAAGCTGTAATTCTGTGAGATGAATTAACAGAACACAAAGCAGTTTCTCAGAAAGCTTCTTTCCAGTTTTTAACTTAAGAAATTTCCTTTTTCCGCATAGCCCTCTAGGGGTTTCCAAATACCACATTGCAAATCCCACAAGAACACTCTTAGCGAAAGGCTTCTTGAGGGGAAGGCTGTAACTCTGTGAGATGAATTAACAGAACAGAAAGCAGTTTCTCAGAATGTTTCTATCCACAGTTCAACTGAAGATATTTCCTTTTTCACCGTAGCTCTCTATGGGCTTCCCAATATCACTTTGCAAATCCCACAAGAGCAGTCTTAGTGAAAGTCTTCTTGAGGGGAAAGCTGAAACTCGGTGAGGTGTATTAACAGAACACATGGAAGTTTCTCAGAAAGCTTCTTTCCAATTTTTAACGGAAGACATTGCCTTTTTCACCATAGCCTCCTATGGGTTTCAAAATATCACTTTGCAAATTCCACAAGAGCAGTCTTAGAGAACGACTTCTTGAGGGGAAAGCTCTAACTCTGTGAGATGAATTAAGAGAACCCAAAGCCGTTTCTCAGAAAGCTTCTTTTCAATTTTTATCTTAGGATATTTCCTTTTTCACCATAGTCCTCTATGGGCTTCCAAAATCACATTGCAAATTCCACAAGAACAGTCTTAGTGAAAGGCTTCTTGAGGGGAAAGCTGTAACTCGGTGAGATGTATTACACCAACACACGGCAGTTTCTCAGAAAGCTTCTTTCCAGTTTTTAACTGAAGATATTTCCTTTTTCACCATAGCCGTCTGTGAGCTTCCATGTATCACTTTGCAATTCTCTGGTTTCCCTTCAGATCGTATAAATCTTTCACCTTTTACCAAATATCACTTTGCAATTTCCACAAGAACAGTCTTAGGGAAAGGCTTCTGGAGGGGAAAGCTGTAACTCTGAAAGGTAAATTAACAGAACACAAAGCAGTTTCTCATACAGCTTCTTTCCAGTTTTTAACTGAAGATATTACCTTTTTCACCATAGCCCTCTATGGGCTTCTAAATATCACAGTGGAAATCACACAAGAACAGTCTTAGCGAAAGGCTTCTTGAGGGTAAAGCTGTAATCAGTGAGGTGTATTAACAGAACACACGGCAGTTTCTCAGAAAGCTTCTTTCCAGTTTTTAACAGAAGATATTTTCTTTTTCACCATAGCCCTCTATGGGCTTCCAAATATCACCTTGCAAATTCCAAAAGAACAGTCTTAGGGAAAGGTTTCTGTAGGGGAAAGCTGTAACTCTGAGATGAATTAAGAGAAACCAAAGCCGTTTCTCAGAAAGCTTCTTTTCAATTTTTATCTTAGGATATTTCCTTTTTCACCATAGGCCTCTATGGGCTTCCAAAATCACATTGCAAATTCCACAAGAACAGTCTTAGTGAAAGGCTTCTTGAGGGGAAAGCTGTAACTCGGTGAGATGTATTACAACAACACACGGCATTTTCTCAGAAAGCTTCTTTCCATTTTTTAACTGAAGATATTTCCTTTTTCACCATAGCCGTCTGTGGGATTCCAAGTATCACCTTGCAATTCTCTGGTTTCTCTTCAGATCGTATAAATCTTTCACCTTTTACCAAATATCACTTTGCAATTTCCACAAGAACAGTCTTAGGGAAAGGCTTCTGGAGGGGAAAGCTGTAACTCTGAAAGGTAAATTAACAGAACACAAAGCAGTTTCTCATACAGCTTCTTTCCAGTTTTTAACTGAAGATATTTCCTTTTTCATCATAGCCCTCTATGGGCTTCTAAATATCACAGTGGAAATCACACAAGAACAGTCTTAGCGAAAGGCTTCTTGAGGGTAAAGCTGTAATCAGTGAGGTGTATTAACAGAACACACGGCAGTTTCTCTGAAAGTTTCTTTCCAGTATTTAACGGAAGATATTTCATTTTTCACCATAGCCATCTATGGGTTTCCAAATATCACTTTGCAAATTTCACAAGAACAGTCTTACTGAACGGCTTCTTGTGGAGAAAGCTGAAACTCTGTGAGATGAACTAACAGAACACAAAACAGTTTCTCAGAGAGCTTCTTTTCGGCTTTTAGCGGAAGATATTTCCTTTTTCACCTTAGCCCTCTCTGGGCTTCCAAATATCACTTTGCAAATTCCACAAGAACAGTCCTAACGAAGGGATTCTGTAGGGGAAAGTTGTAACTCTGTGAAATAAATTAACAGAACACAAAGCAGTTTCTCAGAAAGGTTCTTTCCAGTTTTTAACTGAAGATATTTCCTTTTTCACCATAGACCTCTAGGGGTTCCAAATATCACTTTGAAATTTCCACAAGAATAGTTTTAGGGAAAGGCTTCTGGAGGGGAAAGCTGTAACTCTGTGAGATGAATTAACAGAACACAAAACAGTTTCTCCGAAACCTTCTTTACAGTTTTTAACTGAAGAAATTTTCTTTTTCACCATACCGCTCTACGGGCTTCCAAATATCACTTTGCAAATCGCGAAAAAACAGTCTTAGCGAAAGGGTTCTTGAGGGGAAAGCTGTAAATCTGTGAGATGAATTAACAGAACACAAAGCAGTTTCTCAGAAAGCTTCCTTTCAGTTTTTATCTTAGGTAAATTCCTTTTTCACCATAGCCCTCTATGGGCTTACAAATATCACTTTGCATATTACACAAGAACAGTCTTTGCGAAAGGCTTCTTGAGGGGAAAGCTGTAACTCTGTGAGATGAATTAACAGAACACAAAGGAGTTTCTCAGAAAGCTTCTTTCCAGTTTTTAACGAAGGATATTTCCTTTTTCACCATTGCCCTCTATGGGCTTCAAAATATCACGTTCTAAATTCCACAAGAACAGTCTTAGTGAAAGGCTTCTTGAGCGAAATCTATAGCTCTGTGAGATGAATTAAAGTTACACAAAGCAGTTTCTCAGAAAGATTATATTCAGTTTTTACCTTAGGCTTTTCCTTTTTCACTGTAGACCACAGTTGGCTTCTAAATATCACCTTCCAAATTAAACAAGAACAGTCTTAGGGTAAGGCTTCTTGACGGGAAAGCTCTAACTCTGTGAGACGAATTAACAGAACACAAGGCAGTTTCTCAGAAATCTTCGTTCCAGTTTTTAACGGCAGTTATTTCCTTTTTCACCATAGCCCTCTATGGGCTTCCAAATATCACTTCGCAAACTCCACAAGAACATTCTTAGCAAGAGGCTTCTTGGGGGAATGCTGTATCTCTGTGAGATGAATTAACAGAACACAAAGCAGTTCCTTAGAAAGCTTCTTTACAGTTTTTAATTGAAGATACTTCCTTTTTCACCATAGCACTCTATTGGCTTCAAAATATCACATTGCAAATTCCACAAGAATTGTCTTAGCGAAAGGCTTCTTGAGGGGAAAGCTCTAACTCGGTGAGAGGAATTAACAGAACACAAAGCAGTTTCTCAGAAAGCTTCTTTCCAGTTTTTAACGGAAGATATTTCCTTTTTCCCCAAAGCCCTCTATGGGCTTCCAAATATCCCTTTGCCAATTCCACAAGAACAGCCTTAGCGAAAGGCTTCTTGAAGTGAAAGATGTATCTCTGTGAGATGAATTAACAGAACACAGAACAGTTTCTCAGAAAGCTTCTTTCCAGTTTTTAACGGAAGATATTTCCTTTTTCCCCAAAGCCCTCTATGGGCTTCCAAATATCACTTTGCAAACTCCGGAAGAACTGCCTTCGCGAAAGTCTTCTTGAGGGAAAAGCTGTAAGTCTGTGAAATGAATTAACAGAACACAAAGCAGTTTCTCAGAAAGATTCTTTACAGTTTTTAACTGAAGATATTGCCTTTTTCACCATAGCCCTCTACGGGCTTCCAAATATCACTTTGCAAATTCCACAAGAGCAGTCTTAACGAAAGGCTTCTTGAGGGGAAAGCTGTAACTCTGTGAGATGAATTAACAGAACACAAAGCAGGTTCTCAAAAAGCTTCTTTCCAGTTTTTAACGGAGGATATTTCCTTTTTCAACATAGCCCTCTATGGGCTTCTAATATCACGTTCTAAATTGCACAAGAACAGTCTTAGTGAAAGGCTTCTTGAGAGGAAAGCTGTAACTCTGTGAGATGAATTAAGGAAACACAAAGCAGTTTTTCAGAAAGCTTATTTTCAGTTTTTATCTTAGGCTAATTCCTTTTTCACCATAGACCTCTGTAGGCTTCTAAATATCACTTCCCAAATTCGACAAGAACAGTCTTAGGGAAAGGCTTCGTTAGGGGAAAGGTGTAACTTTGTGAGATGAATTAACAGAACACAACACAGTGTCTCAGAAAGCTTCTTTCCCGTTTTAAACCGAAGATATTTCCTTTTCACCATAGCTCTCTATGGCCTTCGAAATGTCACTTTGCAAATTCCACAAGAACAGTCATAGCGAAAGGCTTCCTCAGGGGAAAGCTGTAACTCTGTGGGATGAGTTCACAGATCAGAAAGCTGTTTCTCAGAAAGCTTCTTTCCCACTTTTATGGCGGATATTTCCTTTGGCCCTATAGTCTTCAAAGGGAACCGAATTGTCCCTTCTCAGATTCCACAGAAATAAGGTTAGCAAACAGCTCTACGACATATAGCTCTCACTCAGTGAGTGGAAGTCACATATCACAAAGCAGTTTCTCAGTAAAGTTCATGTCAGTTTTTATCTTAGGATATTTCCTTTTTCACCATAGCCCTCTTTGGACTTCTAAATATCACTTTAGAAATTCCAGAAGAACAGTCTTAGCAAAAAGCTTCTTGAGGAGAAAGCTGTAACTCTGTGAGATGAATTAACAGAACACAATGCAGTTTCTTAGAAGGCTTCTTTTCAGTTTTTATCTTAGGATATTTACTTTTTCACCATAGCCCTCTATGGGCTTCCAAATATCGCTTTGCAAATTCCACAAGAACAGTCTTAGCGATAGGCTTCTTGAGGGCAAAGCTGTAACTCTGTGAGATGAATTAACAGAAGACAAAGCTGTTTCTCAGAAAGCTTTATTTAAGGTTTTAACTGAAGATGTTTCATTTTTCATTTTCACCACAACCCCCTATGGGCTTCCAAATATCACTTTGCAAATTCCACAAAAACAGTCTTAAGGAAAGACTACTTAAGGGGAAAGCTGTAGCTCTGTGACATGAATTAACAGAACACAAAGCAGTTTCTCAGAGAGATTTTTTCCAGTTTTTAACGGAAAATATTTACTTTTTCACCATAGCCCTCTATGGACTTCTAAATATCACTTTGCAAATTCCACAAGAACAGTCTTACCGAAAGGCTTCTGGAGGGGAAAGCTGTAATTCTGTGAGATGAATTAACAGAACACAAAGCAACTCTAAGAAAGCTTCTTTCCAGTTTTTAACGGAAGATATTTCCTTTTTCACCATAGCCCTCTATGGGCTTCCAAATATGACTTTGAAAATTCCACAGGAACAGTCTTATTGATAGGCTTCTTGAGGGGAAAGTTATAACTCTGTGAGATGAATTAAGAGAACATAATGCAGTTTCTGAGAAAGCTTCTTTTCGGTTTCTATCTTAGGATATTTCCTTTTTCGCCATAACCATCTATGGTCTTCCAATATCACTTTGCAAATTCCACAAGAACAGTCTCAATGAACGGTTTCTTGAAGGGAAAGCAGTAACTATGTGAGATGAATTAACAGAACAAAAAGCAGTCTCTCAGAAATCTTCTTTCCAGATTTTAATGCAAGATACTTCCCTTTTTACAATAGCCTCCTATGGGCTTCCAAATATCACTTTTCAAAATCCACAAGATCAGCCTTAGGTAAAGGTTTCTTGAGGAGAAATTTGTAACACTGTGAGAAGAATTAACAGAACACAAAGCAGTTTCTCATAAAGCTTCTTGCCAGTTTTTACCTGAAGATATTTCCTTTCTCACCATAAACCTCTATAGGTTTCCAAATATCACTTTGTAAATTACACATGAACAGCCTTAGCGAAAGGCTTCTTGAGAGGAAAGCTGTAACTCTGTGACATCAAATAACAGAACACAAAGCCGTTTCTCAGAAAGCTTCTTTACAGTTTTTAACTGAAAATATTTCCTTTTTCACCATAGCCCTCTATGGGCTTTCAAATATCACTTTGCAAATAAAACAAGAACAGTCTTCGCGAAAGGCTTCTTGAGAGGGAAGCTGTAACTCTGTGAGATGAACGAACAGAACACAAAGCAGTTTCTCAGAAAGCTTGTTTTCTGTTTTTATCTTAGGATATTTCCGTTTTCACCAGAGCCCTCTATTGGTTTCGAAATATCAGTTTGCAAATCCCACAAGGACAGTCTTAGGGAAAGGCCTCTTGAGGGGAAAGCTGTAATACTGTGAGATGAATTAACAGAACACAAAGCAGTTTCTCAGAAAGCTTCTTTCCAGTTTTTCACGGAAGATATTTCAATTTTCACCATAGCCCTCTATTGGCTTCCAAATATCACTTTCCAAATTTCACAAGAACAGTCTTAGTGAACGGCCTCTTGGGGGGAAAGCTGTAACACTGTGAGATGAACTAACAAAACACAAAGCAGTTTTTCAAAAAACTTCCTTTCGGTTTATATCTTAGTATAATTCGTTTTTCACCATAGCCTTCTAGGGGCTTCCAAATATCACTTTGCAAATTTCACAAGAACTGTCTGAGTGAACGGCTTCTTGAGGGGAAAGCTGTAATTCTGTGAGATGAACTAACAGAACACAAAGCAGTTTCTCAGAAAGCTTCTTTTCGGTTTTTATCTTAGGATATTTCCATTTTCACCACAGCCATCTATGGGCTTCCAAATATCACTTAGCATATTCCACAAGAACACTTTTAGCAAAAGGCTTCTTTAGGAGAAAGCTGTAACTCTATGAGATGAATTAACAGAACACAACACAGTTTCCAGAAAGCTTCCGGCCAGTTTTCAACTGAAGATATTTCCTTTCACACCATAGCCCTCTAAGGGCTTCAAAAAATGACTTTGCAAATTCCACAAGAACAGCGTTATTGAAAGGCTTCTTGAGGGGAAAGCTGTAACTCTCTGAGATGAATTAACAGAACACAAAGCAGTTTCTCAGAAAGATTTTTTTCATTTTTTATCTTAGGATATTTCCTTTTTCACCATAGCCATCTATGGGCTTCCAAATATCACTTGGCCAATTCCACAAGAACAGCCTTAGCGAAAGTCTTCTTGAAGGGAAAGATGTAACTCTGTGAGATGAATTAAGAGAACACAAAGCAGTTTCTCAGAAAGCTTCTTTCCAGTTTTTAACTGAAGATATTTCCTTTTTCAGCATATACCTCTATGGGCTTCCAAATATCACTTTGTAAATTCCACAGGAAGAGTCTTAGCGAAAGACTTCTTGAGAGGAAAGCTGTAAGTCTGTGAGATGAATTAACAGAACACAAAGCCGTTTCTCAGAAAGCTTCTTTCCAGTTTTTAACGGAAGAGATTTCATTTTTCACAATAGCCCTCTATGGGCTTCCAATTATCATATTGCAAATTACACAAGAACAGTTTTAGCGAAAAGGCTTTTTGAGGGGAATGCTGTAGATCTGTGAGATGAATTAAGAGAACACAATGCAGTGTCTCAAAAAGTGTCTTTCCAGTTTTGAACTGAAGATATTTCCTTTTTAACCGTAGACTTTTGTGGGCTTCCAATTATCACTTTGCAAATTCCACAAGAACAGTCTTAGGGAAAGGCTTCTTGAGAGGAAAGCTATAACTCTGTGAGATGAATTAACAGAACATAAAGCAGTTTCTGATAAAGCTTCCTTTCAGTTTTTATCTCAGGGTATTTCCTTTTTAACCATAGTCCGGTATGGGCTTCGAAATATCACGTTTTAAATTCCACTAGAACAGTCTTAGCGAAAGGCTTCTTAAAGGGATAGCTGTAACACTGTGAGATAAATTCACAGAACACAAAGCCGTTTCTCAGAAAGCTTATTTCCAGTTTTAAACGGATGAGATTTCCTTTTTCACCATAGCCCTCTATGGGCTTCCAAATATCACTTTGCAAATTTCACAACAACAGTCTTAGCGAAAGGCTTCTTGAGGGGAATGCTGTAACTCTGTGAGATTAATTAAGAGAACACAAGGTCGTTTCTCAGAAAGCTTCTTTCCAGTTCTTACCTGAATATATTTCCTTTTTCTCCATAGCCCTCTATGGGCTTCGAAATATCACTTTGCAAATTCCACAAGAACAGTCTTATCGAAAGGCTTCTTGAGGGGAAAGCTGTAACTCTGTGAGATGAATTAACAGAACACAATGCATTTTCTCAGGAAGCTTCTTTCCCCTTTTAACAGAAGAGATTTCCTTTTTCACCATAGCACTCTATGAGCTTCAAATATCACTGTGCAAATTCCACAAGAACAGTCTTATCGAAAGGCTTCTTGAGGGGAAAGCTGTAACTCTGTGAAATGAATTAAGAGAACACAAAGCCGTATCTCAGAAAGCTTCTTTCCAGTTTTTAACTGAAGATATTTCCTTTTTCACCATAGCCCTCCATGGGCTTCCAAATATCACTTTGCAAATTCCACAAGAACAGTCTTAGCGAAAGTCTTCTTGAGGGGAAAGCTGTAACCCTGTGAGATGAATTAACAGAGCACAAAGCTGTTTCTCAGAAAGCTTCTTTCCAGTTTTTAACGGAAGACATTTCCTTTTTCACCATAGACTTCTATGGTCTTTCAAATATCACTTTGCATATTCCAGCAGAACAGTCTTAGCGAAAGGATTCTTGAGGGGAAATCTGTAACTCTGTGGGATGAATTAATAGAACACAAAGCCGTTTCTCGGAAAGCTTCTTTCCAGTTTTTAACTGAAGAGATTTCCTTTTTCACCATAGCCCTCTATGGGATTCCAAATATCACTTTGCAAATTCCACAAGAACAGTCTTAGCGAAAGGCTTCTTGAATGGAAAGCTGTAACTCTGTGAGATGAATTAACAGAAGACAAAGCAGTTTCTCAGAAAATTTCTTTTCGGTTTTTATCTTAGGATATTTCCATTTGCACCATTGCTCTGTATGGGCTTCCAAATATCACTTTGCCAATTCCAAAAGAAGAGACTTTGCGAAAGGCTTCTTGAACGGAAAGCTGTAAATCTCTGAGATGAGTTAACAGAACAGAAAGGAGTTCCTCAGAAAGCTTCTTTTCAGTTTTTATCTTAGGATATTTCCTTTTTCACCATAGCCCCCTAAGGGCTTCCAAATATCACTTTGCAAATTCCACGAGAACAGTCTTAGCGAAAGGTTTCTTGAGGAGAACGCTGTAACTCTTTGAGATGAATTAACAGAACACAAAGCAGTTTCTCAGAAAGCTTCTTTTCTGTTTTTATCTTAGCATACTTCCATTTTCACCATAGCCTTCATTGGGCTTCGAAATATCACTTTGCAAATTCCAGAAGAACAGTCTTAGCGAAAGGTTTGTTGAGGGGAAAGATGTAACTATGTGAGCTAAATTAACAGAACACAAATCAGTTTCTCAGAAAGCTTCATTCAGTTTTTACCTTAGGATATTTCCTTTTTCACCGTAGTCCTCAATGGGCTCCAAATGTCACTTCGCAAATTCCACAAGAACAGCCTTAGCGAAAGGCTTCTTAAGGGGAAAGCTGTAACTCTGTGAGATGAATTAAGAGAACACAAAGCTGTTTCTCAGAAAGCTTCTTTCCAGTTTTTAACTGAAGATATTTCCTTTTTCACCATAGCCCTCTAAGGGATTCCAAATATCACTTTACACATTCCACAAGAACAGCCATCGCGAAAGTCTTCTTGACGGGGAAGCTGTAAATCTGTGGTTGAATTAACAGAACACAAGGCCGTTTCTCAGAGAGCTTCTTTCCAGTTTTTAACGGAAGTCATTTCCTTTCTCACCATAGCCCTCTATGGGCTTCCAAATACCACTTCGTAAATCCCACGAGAACAGTCTTAGTGAAAGGTTTCTTGAGTGGAAAGTGGTAACTCTGTGGGATGAATTAACAGAACACAAAGCAGTTTCTCAGAAAGCATCTTTCCAGTTTTTAACTGAACATATTTCCTTTTTCACCATATACCACTATGAGCTTCCAAATATCACTTTGTAAATTCCACAAGAACAGTCTTAGCGAAAGACTTCTTGAGAGGAAAGCTGTAAGTCTGTTAGATGAATTAACAGAACACTAAGCCGTTTCACAGAAAGCTTCTTTCCAGTTTTTAACGGAAGAGATTTCATTTTTCACAATAGCCCTCTATGGGCTTCCAATAATCATATTGCAAATTACACAAGAACAGTTTTAGCGAAAGGCTTCTTGAGGGGAACGCTGTAGATCTGTGAGATGAATTAAGAGAACACAATGCAGTGTCTCAAAAAGTCTCTTTCCAGTTTTTACCTGAAGATAATTCCTTTTTAACCGTAGACTTCTGTGGGCTTCCAAATATCACTTTGCAAATTCCACAAGAACAGTCTTAGCGAAAGGCTTCTTGAGAGGAAAGCTATAACTCTGTGAGATGAATTAACAGAACATAAAGAAGTTTCTGATAAAGCTTCCTTTCAGTTTTTATCTCAGGGTATATCCTTTTTAAACCTAGCACTGTATGGGCTTCGAAATATCACGTTTTAAATTCCACAAAAAGAGTCTTAGCGAAAGGCTTCTTAAAGGGAAAGCTGTAACACTGTGAGATAAATTCACAGAACACAAAGCCGTTTCTCAGAAAGCTTCTTTCCAGTTTTAAACGGATGAGATTTCCTTTTTCACCATAGCCCTCTATGGGCTTCCAAATATCACTTTGCAAATTTCACAAGAACAGTCATAGTGAAAGGCTTCTTGAGGGGAATGCTGTAACTCTGTGAGATGAATTAAGAGAACACAAGGTCGTTTCTCAGAAAGCTTGTTTCCAGTTCTTACCTGAATATATTTCCTTTTTCTCCATAGCCCTCTATGGGCTTCGAAATATCACTTTGCAAATTCCACAAGAACAGTCTTACTGAAAGGCTTCTTGAGGGGAAAGCTGTAACTCTGTGAGATGAATTAACAGAACACAATGCATTTTCTCAGAAAACTTCTTTCCCCTTTTAACAGAAGAGATTTCCTTTTTCACCATAGCACTCTATGGGCTTCAATTATCACTGTGCAAATTCCACAAGAATAGTCTTATCGAAAGGCTTCTTGAGGGGAAAGCTGTAACTCTGTGAAATGAATTAAGAGAACACAAAGCCGTATCTCAGAAAGCTTCTTTCCAGTTTTTAACTGAAGATATTTCCTTTTTCACCATAGCCCTCCATGGGCTTCCAAATATCACTTTGCAAATTCCACAAGAACAGTCTTAGCGAAAGGCTTCTTGAGGGGAAAGCTGTAACCCTGTGAGATGAATTAACACGGCACAAAGCTGTTTCTCAGAAAGCTTCTTTCCAGTTTTTAACGGAAGACATTTCCTTTTTCACCATAGACTTCTATGGGCTTTCAAATATCACTTTGCATATTCCAGCAGAACAGTCTTAGCGAAAGGATTCTTGAGGGGAAATCTGTAACTCTGTGGGATGAATTAAAAGAACAGAAAGCCGTTTCTCAGAAAGCTTCTCTCCAGTTTTCAACGGAATTGATTTCCTTTTTTACCATAGCCCTGTATGGGCTTCCAAATATCACTTTGCAAATTCCACAAGAATAGTCTTAGCGAAAGGCTTCTTCAGGGGAAAGCTGTTACACTGTGGGATGAATTAACAAAACAAAAAGTATTTTCTCAGAAAGCTTCTTTCCAGTTTTTTACGGAAGAGATTTCCTTTTTAACCATAGCCCTCTATGGACTTTAATTATCACTTTGCAAATACCACAAGAACACTCTTAGCGAAAGGCTTCCTGAGCGGAAAGCTGTAAGTCTGTGAGATGAATTAACAAAACACAATGCAGTTTCTCAGAAAGCTTCCTTTCGGTTTTTATCTTAGGATATTTCCTTTTTCACCATAACCATCTAGTGGCTCCCAACAGCACTTTGCAAATTCCACAAGAGCCATCTCAGTGAACGGTTTCTTCAGGGGAAAGCTGTAACTCTGTGAGATGAATTAACAGAACACAAAAAGCAGTTTCTCAGAAAATTTCTTTGCAGTTTTTAACAGAAGAGATTTCCTTTTTCACCATATCCCTCCAAGGGCACGCAAATACCTCTTTGCAAATTCCACAAGAACAGACTTAGAGAATAGCTACTTGAGGGGAAAGCTGTAACTCTGTGAGATGAATTCACAGAACACAACGCAGTTTCTCAGAAAATTTCTTTTCAGTTTTTATCCTAGGATGTTTCCTTTTTCACCTTAGCCCTGTTTGGGCTTCCAAATATCACTTTGCAAATTCCACAAGAACAGTCTTAGCAAAATTCTTCCTGAGGGGAAAGCTGTAACTCTGTGAGATGAATTAACAAAACACAAGGCAGTTTCCCAGAAAGCTTCTTTCCAGTTTTTAACGGAAGATATTCCCTTTTTCACCATAGCCTTCTATTGGCTTCCAAATATCACAATGCCTATCTAACAAGAACAGTCTTAGGGAAAGGCTTCTTGAGGGGAAAGCTGTAACTCTGTAAGCTGAATTAACAGAACACAAAGCAGTTTCTGAGAAAGCTTCATTTCACTTTTTAACTTAGGATATTTCCTTTTTCGCCATAGCCCTCTATGGGCTTCCAAATATCACTTTGCAAATACCACAAGAACAGTCTTAGCAAAAGGTTTTTGAGGGTCAAGCTGTAACTCTGTGAGATGAATTAACAGAACACAAAGCAGTTTCTCAGAAAACTTCTTTTCGGTTTTCATCTAAGGATATATCCTTTTTCACCGTAGACCTCTAAGGGCTTCCAAATATCACTTTGGAAATTCCACAAGAACAGTCTTAGCGAAAGGCTTCTTGAGCGGAAAGCTGTAGGATTGAGAGACGTATTAACAGAACACAAAGCAGTGTGTCTGAAAGCTTCTTTCTAGTTTTTAACCGAAGATATTTCCATTTCACCATAGCCCTCTATGGGCTTCCAAATATCACTTTGCAAATTCCACAAGAACAGACTTAGCGAAAGGCGTCTTGAGGGAAAGCTGTAACTATTTCAGATGAATTAACAGAACACAAAGCAGTTTCTCAGAAAGCTTCTTTCCAGTTTTTAACAGAAGATTTCCTTTTTCACCATAGACTTTTATGAGCTTCCAAATATCTCTTTGCAAATTCCACAAGAACAGTCTTAGCGAAAGGCTTCTTGAGGGGAAAGCTGTAACTCTGTGAGATGAATTAACAGAACACAAAGCAATTTGTCAGAAAACTTGTTTTCTGTTGTCATCTCAGGACATTTTCTTTTCCACCATAGTCCTCTATGGGCTTCAAAATATCAGTTTGAATATTCCACAGGAACAGTCTTAGTGAACGGCTTCTTGAGGGGAAAGCTGTAGCTCTGTGAGATGAATTAACAAAACATCAAGCAGTTTCTCAGAAAGATTCTTTCCCTTTTTTAACGGAAGATATTTCCTTTTTCAAAATAGCCCTCTAAGGGCTTCGAAATATCACCTTGCAAATTCCACAGAAACAGTCTTAGTGAATGACTTCTTGAGGGGAAAGCTAAAACTCTGTGAGATGAATTACGAGAACACGATGCAGTATCTCAGAAAGCTTCTTTTCGGTTTTTATCTTAGGATTTTTCCCTTTTCACCATAACCCTCTATCGGCTTGCAATATCACTTTGCAAATTCCACAAGAACAGTCCAGTGAATGGCTTATTGACGGGAAAGCTCTAACTGTGTGAGATGAATTAACAGAACACAAAGCAGTTTCTCAGAAAGCTTCTTTTCAGTTTTTATCTTAGTACATTTCCTTTTTCACCATAACCCACTATTGGTTTCGAAATATCACTTTGCAAATTCCACAAGAACAGACTTAGCGGAAGGCTTCTTGAGGAGAACGCTGTAACTCTGTGAGATGAATTAACAGAACACAAAGCAGTTTCTCAGAAAGCTTCTTTCCAGTTTTAAACTGAAGGTATTTCCTTTCTCACCATTGCCCTCTATAGGCTTCCAAATATCACTCTACAAATTCCACAAGAACAGCCTTAGCGGAAGGCTTCTTGAGGGGAAAGCTGTAACTCTATGATATCAATTAACAGAACACAAATAAGTTTCTCAGAAAGCTTCTTTTCAGTTTTTATCTTAGCATATATCCTTTTTCACCATTGCCCTCTATGGGCTTCCAAATATCACTTAGCAAATTCCACAAGAACAGCCTTAGCGAAAGTCTTCTTGAGGAGAAAGCTGTAACCCTGTGAGATGAATTAACAGAACACAAAGCAGTTTCTCAGAAAGCTTCTTTTCGGTTTTTATCTTATGATATTTCCATTTTAAACATAGCCCTCTATGGGCTTCCAAATATCACTTTGCAAATTCCACAAGAACAGTCTTAGCGAAAGGCATCTTGAGGGGAAAGTTGTAAATCTGTGAGATGAATTAGCAGAACACAAAGCAGTTTCTAAAAAATATTCTTTCCAGTTTTTAACGAAAGATATTTCCTTTTTCTTCATAGCCCTCTATGGGCTTAAAAATATCACCTTGAAAATTCCACAGGAACAATCTTAGTGAACGGCTTCTTGAGGGGAAAGCTATAACACTGTGAGATGAATTAAGAGAACATAATGCTGTTTCTCAGAAAGCTTATTTTCGCTTTTTATCATAGCATATTTCCTTTTTGCCATAACCCTCTATGGGCTTCTAAAATCACTTTGAAAATTCCACAAGAACAGTCTTAGCGAAAGGCTTCTTGAGGAGAAAGCTGTAACTCCGTGAGATGAATTAACAGGACACAAAGCACTTTCTCAGAAAGCTTCTTTCCAGTTTATAACGGAAAATATTTCCTTATTCACCATAGCCCTCTATGGCCTTCTAAATACCACTTTCGAAATGACACAAGAACAGTCCTAGCGAAAGACTTCTTGATGGGAAAGCTGTAACTCTGTGAGATGAAATAACAGAACACAAAGCAGTTTCTCAGAAAGCTTCTTTCCAGTTTTCAACTGAAGATATTTACTTTTTAACCATAGCCCTATATGGGCTTCCAAATATCACTTTGCAAACTCCACAAGAACAGACTTAGTAAAGGTCTTCTTGAGGGGAAAGCTGTAACTCTGTGAGATGAATTAACAGAACACAAAGCAGTTTCTCAGAAAGCTTCTTTTCAGTTTTTATATTAGGATATTTCCTTTTTCACCGTAGCACTCTATGGGCTTCCAAATATCACTTTGTAAATTCCACAGGAACAGTCTTAGCGAAAGTCTTCTTGAGGAGAAAGCTGTAACTCTGTGAGATGAATTAACAGAACACAAAGCAGTTTCTCCGAAAGCTTATTTTCAGTTTTTATCTCAGGCTATTTCCTTTTTCACCATAGACCTCTATGGGCTTCTAAATATCACTTTCCAAATTTCACAAGAACAGCCTTAGGGAAAGGCTTCTTAAGGGGAAAGCTGTAACTCTGTGAGATGAATTAACAGAACACAAAGCAGTTTGTCAGAAAGCTTCTATCCAGTTTTTAACTGAAGATATTTCCTTTTTCCACATAGCCCTCTATGAACTTCCACATATCATTTTGCAAACTCCACAAGAACAGTCTTAGTGATCGACTTCTTGAAGGGAAAGCTATAACTCCGTGAGATGAGTTAAGAGAACACAATGCAGTTTCTCGGAATGTTTCTTTTTGGTTTTTATCGTAGGATATTTCCTTTTTCAACATTGCCCTCTATGTTCTTCCAAATATCACTTTGCAAATTCCACAAGAACATTCTTAATGAATGGCTTCTCGAGGGGAAAGCAGTAACTCTGTGAGATGAAATAACAGAACACAAAGCAGTTTCTCAGAAAGCTTCTTTCCGATTTTTAATGGAAGATATTTCCTTTTTCACCATAGCCCTCTATGGTTTCTAAATATCACTTTCCAAATTCCACAAGAAGAGTCTTAGCGAAGGATTCTTGAGGGGAACGCTGTAACTCTGTCAGATAAATTAATAGTACACAAAGCAGTTTCTCAGAAAGCTTGTTTCCAGTTTTTAACTGAAGATATCTCATTTTTTACCATAGCCCTCTATGAGCTTCCATATATCACTTTGCAAATTCCACAAGAACAGTCTTAGCGATAGGATTCTTGAGGGGAAAGCTGTAACTCTGTGAAACGAATTAACAGAACACAAAGCAGTTTCTCAGAAAGCTTCTTTTCAGTTTTTATCTTAGGATATTTCCTTTTTCACCATAGTCCTCTATGTTCTTCCAAATATCATTTTGAAAATTCCACAAAAACAGTCTTAGTGAAAGGCTTCTTGAGGAGAAAGCTGTAACTCTGTGAGATGAATTAACAGAACACAAAGCAGTTTTTCAGAAAACTTCTTTCCAGTTTTCAACTGAAGATATTTCCTTTTTAACCATAGACCTATATGGGCTTCTAAATATCACTTTGCAAATTCCACAAGAACAGACTTAGTAAAGTTCTCCTTGAGGGGAAAGCTGTAACTCTGTGAGATGAATTAACAGAACACAAGCAGTTTCTCAGAAAGCTTCTTTCCAGTTTTTAACGGAAGATATTTCCTTTTTCACCAAAGCCCTCTATGGGCTTCCAAATATCACTTTGAAGATTCCACAAGAACAGTCTTAGCGAAAGGCTTCTTTAGGAAAAAGCTGTAAGTATGTGAAATGAATTAACAGAACACAAAGCAGTTTCTCAGAAAGCTTCTGTCCAGTTTTTAACGGAAGATATTTCCTTTTTCACCGAAGCCCTCTATGGGCTTCCAAATATCACTTTGAAAATTCCACAAGAACAGTCTTAGCGAAAGGCTTCTTGAGGAAAAAGCTGTAACTCTGTGAGATGAATTAACAGAACAAAAAGCAGTTTCTCAGAAAGCTTCTTTCCAGAATTTAACGGAAGATATTTCCTTTTTCACCATAGCCCTCTATGGGCTTCTAAATATCCCGTTCTAAATTCCACAGGAACAGTCTTAGTGAAAGGCTTCTTGAGCGAAAGCTATAGCTCTATGAGATGAATTAACGGAACACGAAGCAGTTTCTCAGAAAGATTATTTTCAGTTTTTACCTTAGGCTATTTCCTTTTTCACTGTAGACCACTGTAGGCTTCTAAATATCACCTTCCAAATTCCACAAGAACAGTCTTAGGGTAAGGCTTCCTGACGGGAAAGGTGTAACTCTGTGAGACGAATTAACAGAACACAAGGCAGTTCCTCAGAAATCTTCGTTCCAGTTTTTAACGGCAGTTATTTCCTTTTTCAATATAGCCCTCTATGGGCATCCAAATATCACTTTGCAAACTCCACAAGAACATTCTTAGCGAAAGGCTTCCTGGGGGAATGCTGTAAGTCTGTGAAATGAATTAACAGAACACAAAGCAGTTTCTCAGAAAGATTCTTTCCAGTTTTTAACTGAAGATATTTCCTTTTTCACCATAGCCCTCGCTGGGCTTCCAAATATCACTTTGCAAATTCCACAAGAACAGTCCTAGCGAAAGAGTTCTCGAGGGGAAAGTTGTAACTCTGTGAGATGAATTAACAAAACACAAAGAAGTTTCTCAGAAAGCTTCTTTCCAATTTTTAACTGAAATTATTTCCTTTTTCACCATAGCCCTCTACGGGCTTCCAAATATCACTTTGCAAATTCCACAAGAACAGTCTTAGCGAAAGGCTTCTTTAGGGGAAAGCTGTAACTCTTTGAGATGAATTAACAGAACACAAAGCAGGTTCTCAGAAAGCTTCTTTCCAGTTTTTAACGGAGGATATTTCCTTTTTCACCATAGACCTCTATGGGCTTCAAAATATCACTTTCTAAATTGCAGAAGAACAGTCTCAGTGAAAGGCTTCTTGAGAGGAAAGCTGTAACTTTGTGAGATGAATTAAGAGAACACAAAGCAGTTTTTCAGAAAGCTTATTTTCCGTTTTTATCTTAGGCTATTTCCTTTTTCACCATAGACCTCTGTAGGCTTCTAAATATCACTTCCCAAATTCGACAAGAACAGTCTTAGGGAAAGGCTTCGTTAGGGGAAAGCTCTAACATTGTGAGATGAATTAACAGAACACAACACAGTGTCTCAGAAAGCTTCTTTCCCGTTTTAAACCGAAGATATTTCCTTTTCACCATAGCTCTCTATGGCCTTCGAAATGTCACTTTGCAAATTCCACAAGAACAGTCATAGCAATAGGCTTCCTCAGGGGAAAGCTGTAACTCTGTGGGATGAATTCACAGATTAGAAAGCTGTTTCTCAGAAAGCTTCTTTCCCACTTTTATGGCGGATATTTCCTTTGGCCCTATAGTCTTCAAAGGGAACCAAATTATCCCTTCTCAGATTCCACAGAAATAAGGTTAGCAAACAGCTCTACGACATATAGCTCTCACTCAGTGAGTGGAAGTCACATATCACAAAGCAGTTTCTCAGAAAAGTTCTTTTCAGTTTTTATCTTAGGATATTTCCTTTTTCACCATAACCCTCTATGGGCTTACCAATACCACTCTGCAAATTCCACAAGAACAGTCTTACCAAAAGGCTTCTGAAGGGGATAGCTGTAACTCTGTGAGGTGAATTAACAGAACACAAAGCAGTTTCTCAAAAAGCTTCTTTTCAGCTTTTATCTTAGGATATTTCCTTTTTCACCATAGCCCTATAAGGGCTTACAAATATCACTATGAGTATTACACAAGAAGAGTCTTAGCAAAAGTCTTTTTGAGGGTAAAGCTGTAACTCTGTAAGATGTATTAACAGAACACAAAGCAGTTTCTTAGAAAGCTTCTTTCCATTTTTTAACTGTAGATATTTCCCTTTTCACCACAGCCGTCTATGGGCTTCCAAATATCACTTTGCAAATTCAAAAAGAACAGTCCTAGCGAACGGCTTCTTGAGTGGAATGCTGTAACTCTGTGAGATGAATTAACAGATCTCAGAGAAGTTTCTCAGAAAGCTTCTTTCTCACTTTTAGCGGCAGATATTTCCTTTGGCCCTATAGTCTTCAAAGGGATCCAAAATAACAGTTCTCCGATTCCATAGAAATAAGGCTATCAAACAGCTCTAGGAAATACAGCTGTAACTCAGTGAGTGGAAGTCACATAATACTAAACCGTTTCTCAGAGAGCCTCTTTCAGTTTTTAACTGAAGCTATATCCTTTTTCACCGTAGCCCTCTATGGGCTTCAAAATATCTCTTTGAAAATACAACAAGCACAGTCTTAGCGAAAGACTTCTAGAGTGGAAAGCTGTAACTCTGTTAGGTGAATTAACAGAATACAAAGCAGTTTCTCAGGAATGTTCTTTACAGTTTTTATCTGAAGATATTTCATTTTCACCATAGCGCTCTATGGGCTCCCAAATATCACATTTCAAATTCCACAAGAACAGTCTTAGCGAAAGACTTCTTGAGGGGAAAGCTGTAAGTCTGTGAGATGAATTAAAAGAACACAAAGCAGTTTCTCAGAAAGCTTGTTTCCAGTTTTGAACGGAAGGTATTTCCTTTTTCACCATAGCCGTCTATTGGCTTCCAAATATCATTTTTCAAATTGTGCAAGAATAATCTTAGTGAAAGCTTCTTGAGGTGAAAGTTGTAACTCTGTTAAATGAATTCGCAGATCACAAAGAAGTTTCTCAGACAGCTTATTTCTAACTTTTAGCGGCGGATATTTCCTTTGGCCCTACAGTCTTCAAAGGGATCCGAAATAACAGTTCTCAGATTCCACAGAAATAAGGCTGCCAAACAGCTCTACGAAATACAGCTTTAACTCAGTGAGTGGAAGTCATATATCACAAAGAAGTTTCTCAGAGAGCTTCTTTTCAGTTTTTAACTGAAGATATATCCTTTTTCACTATAGGTCACTATGAGCTTCCAAATATCACTTTGCATATTCCACAAGAACTGTCTTAGCGAAAGCCTTCTTGAGGGGAAACCTGTAACTCTGTGAGATGAAATAACAAAACACAAAGCAGTTTCTCAGAAAGATTCTTTTCAGTTTTTATCTTAGGATACTTACTTTTTTACCATCGACTTCTATGGGCTTACAAATATCACTTTGCAAATTCCACAAGAACACTCTTAGCGAAAGGCTTCTAGAGGGGAAAGCTGAAACTCTGTGAGGTGAATTAACAGAATACAAAACAGTTTCTCAGAAAGCTTCTTTCCAGTTTTTAACTGAAGGTATTTCCTTTTTCACCATAGCCCTCTACGGGCTTTCAAATATCACTTTGCAAATTACCCAAGAACAGTCTTAGCGAACGGCTTCTTGAGGGGAAAGCTGAAACTCTGTCAGATGAATTAACAGAACACAAAACAGTTTCTTCGAAACCTTCTTTCCAGTTTTTATCCGAGGACATTTCCTTTTACTCCATAGCCCTCTCACGGCTACCAAACATCACTTTGCAAATTCCACAAGAACCAACTTAGCGAAAGACTTCATGAGGGGAAAGCTGTAACTCTGCGAGATGAATTTACAGAACACAAAGCAGTTTCTCAGAAAGCTTCTTTCCAGTTTTTAATTGAAGATATTTCCTTTTTCACCATATCCCTCCATGGGATTCCAAATATCACATTGCAAATTCCACAAGAACAGTCTTAGCGAAATGCTTCTTGAGGGGAAAGCTGTAACTCTGTGAAATGAATTAACAGAACACAAAGCAGTTTCTCAGAAAGCTTCTTTCCAGTTTTTATGTGAGGAAATCTCCTTTTTAACCGTACTCCTTTATAGGATTCCAAATATCACTTTGTATACTCCACAAGAACAGTCTTAGCGAAAGTATTCTTGATAGGAAAGCTGTAACTCTGTGTATTAATTAACAGAACACAAAGCAGTTTCTCAGAAAGCTTCTCTCCAGTTTTTAACAGAAGATATTTCCTTTTTCAACATAGCGCTCTATGGGCTTCCAAGTATCTCTTTGGAAATTCGACAAGAACAGTCTTAGTGAAGGGCTTCTTGAGGGTAGAGCTGTAATACTGTGAGATGAATTAACAGAACACAAAGCAGTTTCTCAAAAAGCTTCTTTTCAGTTTTCATCTTAGGCGATTCCCTTTTTCACCATAGCCCTCGATGGGCTTCCAAATGTCACTTCTCAAATCCCACAAGAATTGTCTTAGCGAAAGGCTTCTTTTGGGGAAAGCTGTAACTCTTTGAGGTGAACTCACAGATCACAAAGAAGTTTCTCAGAAAGTTCAGAAAATAATATCCGCACTTTCAGCAGCGGATATTTCCTTTATCCCTATAGTCTTCAAATTGATCCGAAATTACAGTTCTCAGATTCCACAGAAATTAGGCTAGCAAACAGCTCTACGAAATACAGCTGTAACTCAGTGAGTGGAAGTCATATATCAAAAAGCAGTTTCTCAGAAACCTTCTTTTCGGTTTTTAACTGAAGATATATCTTTTTTCACCATAGCCATTTAAGGGCTTCCAAATATCACTTTGCAAATTCCAGAAGAACACTCTTATCGAAAGGATTCTTGAGGGGAAAGCTGTAACTCTTTGAGATGAATTAACAGATCACAAAGCAGTTTCTAAGAAAGCCTCTTTCCAATTTTTAACTGAAGATATTTCCTATTTCACCAAAACCATCTATGGGCTTACAAATATGACATTGCAAATTCCACAGGAACAGTCTTAGCGAAAGGCTTCTTGAGAGAAAAGCTGTAGCTCTGTGAGATGTATTAACAGAACACAAAGCGGTTTCTCAGAAAGATTCTTTCCAGTTTTTATGTTAGGATATATCCTTTTTCACCATAGCCCTATATAGGCTTAAAAATATCACTTTGAAAATTAAACAAGAACAGTCTTGACAAAAGTCCTCTTGAGGGTAAAGCTGTAAGTCTTTGAGATGAATTAACAAAACACAGAGCAGTTTCTCAGAAAGCTTCTTCCCAGTTTGTAACTGAAGATATTTCTTTTTTCACCATAGCCCTTTATGGGCTTCCAAATATCACTTTGCAAATTCCAGAAGAGCAGTCTTCGCGAAAGGCTACTTGAGGGGAAAGCTGTAACTCTGTGAGATGAATTAAAGGGCACAAAGCAGTTTCTCAGAAAGCTTCTTTCCAGTTTTTAACTGAAGATATTTCCTTTTTCACCGTAGCCCTCTATGGTCTTCCAAATATCACTTTGCAAATTCCAAAAGAACAGTCTTAGCGAAAGGCTTCTTGAGGGGAAAGCTGTAACTGCCTGAGATGAATTAACAGAACACAAAGCAGTTTCTCAGCAAACGTCTTTTCAGTTTTTATCGTAGGATATCTCCTTTTTCACATTAGCCCTCTACGGGCTTACAAATATCACGTTGCAAATTCCACAAGAACCGTCTTAGCGAAAGGCTTGCTGAGGGGAAAGCTGTAACTCTTTGAGATGAATCAAGAGAACACAAAGGAGTTTCTCAGAAAGCTTCTTTCCACTTTTTATCTTAGGATATTGCCTTTTTCACCATAGCCCTATTTGGGCTTAAAATATCACTTGAAAATTACACAAAACAATGTTAGCAAAAGTCTTCTTGAGAGTAAAGCTGTAACACTTTGAGAGGAATTATCAGAACACAAAGCATTTTCTCAGAAAGCTTCTTTGCAGTTTTTAATTGAAGATATTTCCTTTTTCATCGTAGACCTCTATGGGCTTCCAAATATCACTTTGCAAATTCCACAAGAACAGTCTTAGCGAAAGGCTTCTTGAGGAAAAAGCTGTAACTTTGTGAGATGTATTAACAGAACACAAAACAGTTTCTCAGAAAGCTGCTTTCCAGTTTTTAGCTGAAGATATTTCCTTTTTCACCGTAGCCCTCTGTGGGCATCCAAATATCACGTTGAAAATTACACAAGAACATTCTTAGGGAACGGCTTCTTGAGGGGAAAGCTGTCACACAGTGAGATGAATTAATAGAACACAAAGCAGTTTCTCAGAAAGCTTCTTTCCAGTTTTTATCTGAGGACATTTCCTTTTTCACCGTAGCCCTCTATGGGCTTAGAATATCACTTTGCAAATTCCACAAGAACAGTCTTAGTGAACGGCTTCTTGAGGGGAGTGTTGTAACTCTGTGAGATGAATTAACAGAACACAAAGCAGTTTCTCAGAAAGCTTCTTTTCAGTTTTTATCTTAGGATATTCAATTTTTCACTAAAGCCCTCTATGGGCTTCCAAATATCACTTTGCAAATTCCCCAAGAAAAGTGTTAGCGAAAAACTTCTTGAGGGGAAAGTTGTAACTCTGTGAGATGAATTCACAGATCACAAAGAAGTTTCTCAGAAAGTTTCTTTCTCACTTTTAGCAGCGGATATTTCCTTTATCCCTATAGTCTTCAAAGGGATTCGAAATAACAGTCCTCAGATTAAACAGAAATAAGGCTAGCACACAGCTCTATGAAATACAGCTGTAACTCAGTGAGTGGCAGTCACATATCACAAAGCAGTTTCTCAGAAAGGTTCTTTTCAGTTTTTATCAGAAGATATATCCTTTTTCTCCTTAGCTCTCTATTGGCTTCCAATTATCACTTTGCAAATTCCACAAGAACCGTCTTAGCGAAAGGCTTTTTGAGGGGAATGCTGTAATTCTGTAAGATGAATTAACAGAACATAAACCAGTTTCTCAAAGCTTCTTTCTAGTTTTTATGTTAGAATGTTTCCTTTTTCACCATAGCCCACAATGGGCTTCCAAATATCACTTTGCAAATTCCACAAGAAGAGTCTTCGCGAAAGGCTTCTTGAGGGGAAAGCTGAAACTCTATGAGATGAATTAACAGAACACAAGGCAGTTTCTCAGAAAGCTTCTTTCCAGTTTTTTAACTGAAGATATATCCTTTTTCATCTTAGCCCTCTAAGGACTTCCAAATATCACTTTGAAAATTCCACAAGAACAGTCTTAGCAAAAGGCTTCTTGAAGGGAAAGCTGTAACTCTGTGAGATGAATTAACAGAACACAAAGCAGTTTCTCAGAAAGCTTCTTTCCAGTTTTCAACAGACGATATTTCCTTTTTCACCTTAGCCCTCTAAGGGATTCCAAATATCACTTTGCAAATTCCACAAGAACAGTCTTTGTGAAAGGCTTCTTGCGGGCAAAGCTGAAACTGTGTGTGATGAATTAACAGAACACAAAGCAGTTTCTCACAAAGCTTCTTTCCAGTTTTCAACAGATGATATTTCCTTTTTCACCTTAGCCCTCTAAGGGATTCCAAATATCACTTTGCAAATTCCACAAGAACTGTCTTTGCGAAAGGCTTCTTGAGGGGAAAGCTGTAACTGTGTGTGATGAATTAACAGAACACAAAGCAGTTTCTCACAAAGCTTCTTTCCAGTTTTTAACTGAGACATATTTCCTTTTTCCCCATAGCCCTCTACTGGCTTTGAAATATAACTTTGCATATTCCACAAGAACACTCTTAGTGAACGACTTCTTGAGGGGAAAGCTGTAACTCTGTGGGATATATTAACAGAACACAAAGCAATTTCTCAGAAAGCTTCTTTCCAATTTCTACCTGAGGACATTTCCTTTTTCACCATAGCCCCCTATGTGCTTCGAAATATCACTTTGAAAATTCCACATGAACAGTCTTAGCGAAAGGCTTCTTGAGGGGAAAGCTTTAACCCTGTGAGATGAATTAACAGAACCCAAAGTAGTTTCTCAGAAAGCTTCTTTTAAGTTTTTATCTGAGGACAGTTCCTTTTTCACCTTAGACCTCTCTGGCTTCCAAATATCACTTTGTAAATTCCACAAGAACGGTCTTAGGAAAGGCTTCGTGAGGGGAAAGCTATAACTCTGTGAGATGAATTAACAGAACACAAGCAGTTTTTCAGAAAGTTCCTTTACAGTTTTTTACTGAAGACATTTCCTTTTTAACCGTAGCCCACTATGGGCTTCCAAATATCAGTTTGCAAATTCCTCAAGAACAGTATTAGTGAACGGATTCTTGAGGGTAAAGCTGCCACGCCGTGAGATGAATTAACAGAACACAAAGCAGTTTCTAAGAAAGCTTCTTTTTAGTTTTTACCTTAGGATATTTCCTTTTTCACCATAGCCCTCTTTGGGCTTCCAAATATCACTTTGCAAATTCTCCAAGAACAGTCTTCGTGAGCGGCTTCTTGAAGGGAAAGCTGTTACTCTGTGAGATGAATTCACAGAACACAAAGAAGTTTCTCCGAAAACTTCTTTCTCACTTTTAGCGGTCGATATTTCCTTTGCCCCGATAGTTTTCAAAGGGATCCGAAATAACAGGTCTCAGATTCCACAGTAATAAGGCTAGAAAACAGCTGTACGAAACAAGGCTGTAACTCAGTGAGTGGAAGTCACATATCACAAACCAGTTTCTCTGAAAGCCTATTTTCCGTTTTTAACTGAAAAAATATCCTTTTTCACCATAGCCATCTATAGGTTTCCAAATATCACTTTGAAAATTCCACAAGAAGAGTCTTAGCGAAAGGCTTCCTGAGGGGAAAGCTGTAACTCTGTGAGATGAATTAACAGAACACAAAGCAGTTTCTCAGAAAGCTTCTTTCCAGTCTTTAACTGAAGATATTTCCTTTTTCCCCATAGCCCTCTATGGGCTTCCAAATGTCACTTTGCAAATTCCACAAGAACAGTCTTAATGAAAGGGTTCTTGAAGGGAAAGCTGTAACCCTGTAGAAAGAATTAACAGAACACAAAGCAGGTTCTTCGAAAGCTTCTTTCCAGTTTTTAACTGGAGGTATTTCCTTTTTCACCATAGCCCTCTATGGGCTTCCAAATATCACTTTGCAAATTCCACAAGAACACACTTAGCGAAAGGCTTCTTGAAGGGAAAGCTGTAAGTCTGTGAGATGAATTAACAGAATACAAATCAGATTCTCAGAAAGCTTCTTTCCAGTTTTTAACTGAAGATATTTCCTTTTTCACCAGAACCCTTTATGGGCTTCCAAATAGCACTTTGCAAATTCCACAAGAACAGTCTTAGGGAAAGGCTTCTTGAGGGGAACGCAGTAACTCTGTGAGATGAATTAGCAGAACACAAAAAGGTTTCTCAGAAAGCATCTTTCCAGAATTTAAGGGAAGATATTTCCTTTTTCTCCATTGCCCTCCATGGGTTTCCAAATATCACTTTGCAAATTCCACAAGAACAGTGTTAGCGAAATGCTACTTGAGGGGTAAGCTGTAACTCGGTGAGATGAAATAACAGACGACAAAGCAATTTCTCAGAAAGCTTCTTTTCAGTTTTTAACGGAAGACATTTCCTTTTTCTCCATAGCCCTCTATGGTCTTCCAAATATCACTTTGCAAAATCCACAAGAACAGTCATAGCGAAAGGCTTCTTCCTGGGAAAGAAGTAACTCTGTGAGATGAATCAATAGAACACAGAGCAGTTTCTCAGAAAGCTTCTTTCCAGTTTTTAGCGGAGGTTATTTCCTTTTTCGCCATAGCCCTCTATGGGCTTCCAAATATCACTTTGCAAATTCCACAAGAACAGTCTTAGCGAAAGGTTTCTTGAGGGGAAAGCAGTAACCCTGTTAGATGAATTGACAGAAAACAAAGCAGTTTCTCAGAAAGCATCTTTCCAGTTTTTAACGGAAGATATTTCCTTTTTCACCATGACCCTCTATGGGCTTCCAAATATCACTTTGCAAGTTCCGCAAGAACAACCTTAGCGAAAAGCTTCTTACAGGAAAGCTGTAACTCTATGAGATGAATTCACAGAACACAAAGCAATTTCTCAGAAAGTTTCTTTCCAGTTTTTAACGGAAGATATTTCCATTTTCACCATAGCCCTCTATGGGCTTCCAAATATCACTTTGCAAATTCCACAAGAACAGTATTAGCGAAAGGCTTCTTGAGGGGAAATCTGTAACTCTGTGAGATGAATTAACAGAACACAAAGCAGTTTCTCAGAAAGCTTCTTTCCTGTTTTTAACGGAAGATATTTCCTTTTTACCATAGCCCTCTATGGGCTTACAAATATCACATTGCAAATTCTACAAAAACTGTCGTAGCAAAAGGCCTTTCAGGGGAAGGCTGTAACTCTGTGAGATGAATTAACAGAACACAAAGCAGTTTCTCAGACAGGTTCTTTCCAGTTTTTAACTTAAGATAGTTCCTTTTTCAAAATAGACCTCTATGGGCTTCCAAATATCACTTTGCAAATTCCACAAGAACAGCCTTAGCGAAAGTCTTCTTTAGGGCAAAGCTGTACCTCTGTGAGATGAATTAACAGAACACAAAGCAGATTCTCAGACAGCTTCTTTCGAGTTTTTAACTGAAGATATTTCCTTTTTCACCATAGCCCTCTAGGGCCTTCCAAATATCACTTTGCAAATTCCGCAAAAACAGCCTTACCAAAAGGCTTCTTGAAGACCAAGCTGTAACTCTGTGAGATGAATTAACAGAACGCAAAGCAGTTTCTCAGAAAGCTTCTTTCCCATTTTTAACGGAAGATGTTGCCTTTTTCACCATATCCCTCTATGGGCTTCCAAATATCACTTTGCCAATTCCACAAGAACAGTCTTAGCGAAAGGCTTCTTGCGGGGAAATCTGTAACTCTGCGAGATGAAATAACAGAACACAAAGTAGTTTCTCAGAAAGCTTCTTTCCCGTTTTTAACGGAAGATATTTCCTTTTTCACCATAGCCCTCTATGGGCTTCCAAATATCACTTTGCAAATTACACAAGAACAGTTTTAGCTAAAGGCTTCTTGAGGGGAATGCTGTAACTCTGTGAGATGATATAAGAGAACACAAAGCAGTTTCTCAGAAAGCTTCTTTCCAGTTTTTAACGGAAGATATTTCCTTTTTCACCACAGCCCTCTGCGGGTTCCAAATATCACTTTCCAAATTCCACAAGAACAGTCTTAGCGAAAGGCTTCTTGAGGGGAAAGCTGTAACTCTGTGAGATGAATTAAGAGAAAACAAAGCAGTTTCTCAGGAAGCTTCTTTCCAGTTTTTAACGGAAGATATTTCCTTTTTCAGCATCGCCCTCTAAGGGCTTCCAAATATCACTTTGCAAATTCCACAAGAACAGTCTTAGCGAAAGGCTTCTTGATGGGAAAGCTTAATTCTGTGAGATGAATTAACAGAACACAAAGCAGTTTCTCAGAACGCTTCTTTCCAGTTTTTAACTGAAGATAATTCGTTTTTCACCATAGCACTCTAAGGGCTTCCGAATATCGCTTTGCAAATTCCACAAGAACAGCCTTTGTGAAAAGCTTCTTGAGGGGAAGGCTGTAACTCTCTGAGATGAATTAACAGAACACAAAGCAGTTTCTCAGACAGCTTCTTTCCTGTTTTTAACTGAAGATATTTTCTTTTTCTCCATAGCCCTCTATGGGCTTCCAAATATCACTTTGAAAATTCCACAACAACAGTATTAGCGAAAGGCTTCTTGAGGGGAAATCTGTAACTCTGTGAGATGAATTAACAGAACACAAAGCAGTTTCTCAGAAAGCTTCTTTCCAGTTTTTAATGGAAGATACTACCTTTTTCACCATAGCCCACTATGGGCTTCCAAATATCACTTTGCAATTTCCATAAGAACAGACTTAGTGAAAGGCTTCTTGAAGAGAAAGCTGTAACTGTGTGAGATGAATTAACAGAACACAAAGGAGTTTCTCTGAAAGCTTCTTTCCAGTTTTTAACGGAAGATATTTCCTTTTTCACCATAGCCCTCTATGGGCTTCCAAATATCACTTTGCAAATTCCACAAAAACAGACTTAGCGAAAGGCTTCTTGAAGGGAAAGCTGTAACTCTGTGAGATGATTTAACAGAAAACAAAGGAGTTTCTCAGAAAGCTTCTTTCCAGTTTTTAACGGAAGATATTTCCTTTTTTACCATAGTCCTCAATGGGCTTCCAATATCACTGTTCAAATTTCACAAAAACAGACTTAGCAAAGGCTTCTTGAAGGGAATGCTGTAACTCCGTTAAATGAGTTAACAGAACACAAAGCAGTTTCTCAGAAAGCTACTTTCCAGTTTTTAAAGGAAGATATTTCCTTTTTCATCATAGCCCTGTATGGGCTTCGAAATATCACTTTGCTAATGCCACAAGAACAGTCTTAGCCAAAGGCTTCTTAATGCGAAAGTAGTAACTCTGTGAGATGAATTAACAGAACACTGAGCAGTTTCTGAGAAAGCTTCTTTCCAGTTTTTAACGTAAGATATTTCATTTTTCACCATAGCCCTCTAAGGGCTTCAAAATATCACTTGGAAATTCCACAAGAAAAGTTTTAGCGAAAGGCTTCTTGAAGGGAAAGCTGTAAGTCTGTGAGATGAATTAACAGAACACAAAGCAGTTTCTCTGAAAGCTTCTTTCCAGTTTTTAACGGAAGATATTTCCTTTTCCACCATAGCCCTTTCTGGGCTTTCAAATATCACCTTGCAAATTCCACAAGAACAGTCTTAACGAAAGGGTTCTTGAGGGGAAAGCTGTAACCCTGTAGAAATAATTAACAGAACACAAAGCAGGTTCTTTGAAAGCTTCTTTCCAGTTTTTATCTGGAGGTATTTCCTTTTTCACCATAGCCCTCTATGGGCTTCCAAATATCACTTTGCAAATTCCACAAGAACACACTTAGCGAAAGGCTTCTTGAAGGGAAAGCTGTAACTCTGTGAGATGAACTAACAGAACACAAAGCAGTTTCACAGAAAGCTACTTTTCTTTTTTTATCTTATGATATTTCCATTTTCACCATTGCCCTCTGTGGGCTTCCAAATATCACTTTGTAAATACCACAAGGACAGTCTTAGCGGAAGACTTCTTGGGGGAAAAGCTGTAACTCTGTGAGGTGAAAAAACAGAACACAAAGGAGTTTCTCAGAAATCTTTTTTTCTGTTTTTAACTGAGGATATTTCCTTTTTCACCAAAGCCATCTACGGGCTTCCAAATATCACTTAGCAATTTCCACAACAACAGCCTTAGCGAAAGGGTTCTTGAGGGGAAAGCTGTAAATCTGTGAGTTGAATTAACAGAACAAAAAGAAGTTTCTCAGAAAGCTTCTTTTCAGCTTTTAACTGAAGATATTTCCTTTTTCACCAAAGCCCTCTATGGTATTCCAAATATCACTTTGCAAATTCCACAAGAACAGTCTTAGGGAATGGCTTCCTGAGGGGAAATCTGCAAATCTGTGAGACGAATTAACAGAACACAGAGCAGTTTCTCAGAAATCTTCTATGCACTTTTTAACTGAAGATATATCCATTTTACCAAAGCCTTCTAGGGGCTTCCAAATATCACTTTCCAAACTGCACAAGAACAATCTTAGTGAAAGGCTTCTTAAAGGGAAAGCTGTAACTCTGTGAGATGAATTAACAGAACAAAAAAGCGTTTCTCAGAAAACTTTCTTCCAGTTTTTAACTGAAGTTATTTTCTTTTTCACCATAGCTTTCTATGGGATTCCAAATATCACTTTACAAATTCAACAAGAACAGTCTTAGGGAAACTCTTCTTGAGGGGAAAGCTGTAACTCTGTTAGATGAATTTACAGAACACAAAGTGGTTTCTCAGAAAGCTTCTTTTCATTTTTTATCTTAGGATATTTCCTTTTTCACCTTCGCCCTCTGGGGGCTTCAAAATATCACTTTGCAAATACCACAAGAACAGTCTTAGCGAAAGGCTTCTTGAGGGGAAAGATGTAACTCTGTGCAAGGAATTAACAGAACACAAAGCTGTTTCTCAGAAAGCATTTTTTCTGTTATTAACTGAAGATATATCCTTTTTCACCGTAGCCTCTATGGGCTTCCAAATATCAGTTTGAAAATTCCACAAGAACAGTCTTAGCGAAAGGCTACTTCAGGGGAAAGCTGTAACTCTGTGAGGTGAATTAACAGAATACAAAGCAGTTTCTCACAAAACTTCGTTCCACTTTTTAACTGAAGATATATCCTTTATCACCATAGCCCTCTATGGGCTTCCAAATATCACCATCCAAATTTCTAAAGAACAGTCTTAGTTAATGGCTTTTTGAGGGGAAAGCTGTAACTCTGTGAGATGAATTAACAGAACACAAAGCAGCTTCTGAGAAATCTTCTTTGCGGTTTTTAACTAAAGATATTCCCATTTTCACCATAGCCCTCTATGGGCTTCCAATTATCACTTTACAAATTCCACAAGAACAGTCTTAGGGAAAGGATTCTTCAGGGGAAAGCTGTAACTCTGTGAGATGAATTAACAGAACACAAAGCAGTTTCTCAGAAGGCTTCTTTCCAGTATTGAAATGAAGATATTTCCTTTTTCACCGTAGCACACTATGGGCTTTGAAATCTCCCTTTTCATTTCCACAAGAACAGTATTAGTGAACGGCTTCTTGAAGGGAAAGCTGTAACTCTGTGAGATGAATTAACAGAACACAAAGCAGTTTCTCAGAGAGCTTCTTTCCAGTTTTTAGCGGAAGATATTTCTTTTTCACCATAGAACTCTCTGGGCTTCCAAATATCACTTTGCAAATTCCACAAGAACAGTCTTAGCGAAAGGGTTCTTGAGGGGAAAGCTGTAACTCTGTGAGATGAATTAACAGAACACAAAGCTGTTTCTCAGAAAACTTCTTTCAGGTTTTTAACTAAAGATATTTTCCTTTTCACCGTAGCCCTCTATGGGTTCCAAATATCACTTTGCAAATTCCAAAAGAACAGTCTTAGCGAAAGGCTTCTTGAGGGGAAAGCTGTAACTCTGTGAGATGAATTAAAAGAAGACGAAGCAGTTTTACATAAAGCTTCTTTTCAGTTTTTAGCTTAGGGTATTTTCTTTTTCACCATAGCCCTCTATGGGCTTCCAAATATTACTTTGCAAATTCCACAAGCACAGTCTCAGCGAAAGGATTCTTGACGGAAAAGCTGTAACTCTGTGAGGTGAATTAACAGAACACAAAACCGTTTTTCAGAAAACTTCTTTTTTCAGTGTTTAGCGGAAGATATTTCCTTTTTTACCATAGCCTTCTAACTGCTTCCAAATATCACTTTGCAAATTACACAAGAACAGTCTTAGCGAAAGGCTTCTTGAGGGGAAAGCTGTAACTGTGAGATGAATTAACAGAACACAAGGCAGTTTCTCATAAAGCTTCTTTTCAGTGATTAGCTTAGGATATTTCCTTTTTCACCATAGCCCTCTATGGGCTTCCAAATATCACTATGCAAATTCCACGAGAACAGTCTCAGCACAATTCTTCTTGAGGGGGAAGCTGTAACACTGTGAGATGAATTAACAGAACACAAAGCAGTTTCTCACAAAGCTTCTTCCCAGTTTTTACTGAAGATATTTCCTTTTTCACCATAGTCCTCTATGGGCTTCCAAATATCACTTTGCAAACTCCACAAGAACAGTCTTAGCGAAAGGAATCCTGAGGAGAAAGATTTAACTATGTGAGATGAATTAACAGAAACAAAAAGCAGTTTCTGAGAGAGCTTCTTTCCAGTTTTTAAATGAAGATATTTCCTTTTTCACCATAGTCATCAATGGGCTTCGAAATATCACTTTGTAAATTCCACAAAAATATTCGTAGTGAAAGGCTTCTTGAAGGGTAAGCTGTAACTCTGTGAGATGAATTAACAGAACACAAAGCAGTTTCTCAAAATGCATCGTTCCAGTTTTTAACTGAAGATATTTCCTTTTTCACCGTAACCCTCTATGGGCTTCCAAATATCACTTTGCAAATTCCACAAAACATTCTTAGCGAAAAGCTTCTTGGGGAGAAAGCTGTAACTCTGTGAGATGAATTAACAGAACACAAAGCAGTTTCTCAGAAAGTTTCTTTCCAGTTTTTAACGGAAGATATTTCCTTTTTCACCATAGACCTCTGTGGGCTTCCAAATATCACTTTGCAAATTCCACAAGAACAGTGTTAGCGAAAGGCTTCTTGAGGGAAAAGCTGTAACTCTGTGAGATGAATTAACAGAACACAAACCAGTTTCTCAGCAAGTTTCTTTCCAGTTTTTAACTAAAGATATTTCCTTTTTCACAATAGCCCCCATGGGCTTCCAAATATCACTTTCCAAATTCCACAAGAACAATATTCGCGAAAGGCTTCCTCAGGGGAGGTTGTATCACTGTGAAATGAATTAACACTACACAAAGCAGTTTCTCAGAAAGTTTCTTTCCAGTTTTTAACTGAAGATATTTCATTTTTCACCATAGCCCTCGCAGGGCTTCCAAATTGCACTTTGCAAATTCCACAAGAGCAGTCTTAGTGAAAGGTTTCTTGATGGGAAAGCTGTAACTCTGTGAGATGAATTAACAGAACACAAAGCAGTTTATCAGAAAGCTTCTTTTCAGTTTTAACTTAGGATATTTTAGGATATTTCCTTTTCCTCCATAGCCCTCTATAGGCTTCAAAATATCACTTTGCAAATTCCACAATAACAGTCTTAGCGAAATGCTTCTTGTGGGGAAAGCTGTAACTCTGTGAGATGAATTAACAGAACACAAAGTAGTTTCTCAGAAAGCTTCTTTCAAGTTTGTAATTAAAGTTATTTCCTTTTTCACCGTAGCCCTCTATGGGCTTCCAAATATCACTTTGCAAATTCTACAAGAACAGTCTTAGCGAAAGGCTTCTTGAAGGGAAAGCTGTAACTCTGTGAGATGAATTAACAGAACACAAAGTAGTTTCTCAGAAAGCTTCTTTCAAGTTTTTAATTAAAGATATTTCCTTTTTCACCGTAGCCCACTACGGGCTTCCAAATATTACGTTTCAAATGCACAAGAACAGCCTTAGCGAAAGGCTTCTTGAAGGGAAATCTGTAACTCGGTGAGATGAATTAACAGAACACAAAGGAGTTTCTCAGAAAGCTGCTTTCCAGTTTTTAACGGAAGATATTTCCTTTTTCACCATAGCCCTCTATGGGCTTCCAAATATCACTTTGGAAATTCTACAAGAACAGTCTTAGCGAAAGGCTTCTTGAGGGGAAAGCAGTAACTCTGAGATGAAATAAGAGAGCACAAAACAGTTTCTCTGAAAGCTTCATTCCAGTTTTTCACAGAAGATACTTCCTTTTTCAGCAAAGCGCTCTGTGGGCTTACAAATATCACTTTCCAGATTCCACAAGACAGCCTTAGCGAAAGGCTTCTTGAAGGGAAAGCTGTAATTCCGTAAGACGAATTAAGGGAAGACAAAGCAGTTTCTCAGACAGCATCTTTCCAGTTTTTCGCTGAAGATATTTCCTTTTTCACCCTAGACCTCTTTGGGCTTTGAAATATCACTTTGCAAATTCCAGAAGAACAGTCTTAGCGAAAGGCTTCTTGAAGGGAAAGCAGTAACTCGGTGAGATGAATTAACAGAACACAAAGCAGTTTCTCACAAAGTTTCTTTCCAATTTTTAACGGAAGATATTTCCTTTTTCACCGTAGCCCTCTAAGGGCTTCCAAATATCACTTTGCAAGTTCCACAAGAACAGCCTTAGCGAAAGGCTTCTGGAGGGGAAAGCTCTAACTCTGTGAGATGAATTAACAGAACTCAAGGCAGTTTCTCAGAAAACTTCTTTCCAGTTTTTAACCTAAAATATTTCCTTTTTCACCTTAGCCCTCTATGGACTTCCAAATATCACATTCCAAATTCCACAAGAACAGTCTTAGCCAAAGGCTTCTTGAGGGGAAAACAATAACTCTGAGATGAATTAACAGAACACAAAACACTTTCTCAGAAAGCTTCTTTACACTTTTTAATGGAAGATATTTCCTTTTTCTGCATAGCTCTCTATGGGCTTACAAATATCACTTTGAAAATTCCACAAGAACAGTTCTAGAGAAAGGCTTCTTGACGGGAAAGCAGTAACTCTGTGAGATGAATTAGCAGAAGACAAAGCAGTTTCTGAGAAAACTTCTTCTCAGTTTTAAACTGAAGATATTTGCTTTTTCACCGTAGCCCTCTATGGGCTTCCAAATATCACTTTCCAAATTCCACAAGAACAGCCTTACCGAAAGGCTTCTTGAAGGGAAAGCTGTAACTCTGTGAGGTGAATTAACAGAACACAAAGCAGTTTCTCAGAAAGATTCCTTCCAGTTTTTAACTAAAGATATGTCTTTTTTCACCATCGTTCTATATGGGCTTCCACATGTTACTTCGAAAGTTCTACCAGAACAGCCTTAGCGAAAGGCTTCTTGAGGGGAAATCTGTAACTATGTGAGGTGAACTAACAGAACACAAAGCAGTTTCTCACAAAGCTTCTTTCCAGTTTTTATCTTAGGATATTTCCTTTTTCACCATAGCCCTCTATGTGCTTCCAAATATCACTTTGCAAATTCCACAAGAACAGTCTTAGCGAATGGCTACCTGAGGGGAAAGCAATAACTCTGAGATGAATTAACGGAACACAAAACAGTTTCTCAGAAAGTATCTTTCCAGTTTTTTAACGGAAGATATTACCTTTTTCAGCATAGCCCTCTATGGGTTTCCAAATATCACTTAGCAAATTCCACAAGAACAGGCTTAGCAAAAGGCTTCTTGAGGGGAAAGCTGTACGTCTGTGAAATGAATTAACAGAACACATAGAAGTTTCTCAGAAAGATTCTTTTCAGTTTATATCTCAGGATATTTCCTTTTTCACCATAGACATCCATGGGCTTTCAAATATCACTTTGCAAATTCAACAAGCCAGTCTTAGCGAAAGGCTTCTTGAGGGGAAAGCTGTAACTCTGTGAGATGAATTAACAGAACACAAAGCAGTTTCCCAGAAAGCTTGTTTCCAGTTTTTAACGGAAGATATTTCCTTTTTCACCAAAGCCCTCTATGGGCTTCCAAATATCACTTTGCAAATTCCACAAGAACAGTCTTTGCGAAAGGCTTCTTGAGGGGAAACCTGTAACTCTGTGAGATGAATTAACAGAACACAAACAGTTTCTCAGAAGGTTTCCTTTCTATTTTTATCTTAGGATATTTCCTTTGCCACACTAGACATCTATAGGCTTACAAATATTACTTTGAAAATTCCACAAGAACAGTCTTAGTGAAAGTCCTCTGGAGGGGAAGGCTGTAATTCTGGGAGATGAATTAACAGAACACAAAGCAGTTTCTCAGAAAGCTTCTTTCCATTTTTTAACGGAAGTTATTTCCTTTTTCACCGTAGCCCTCTATGGGGCTCCAAATATCACTTTGAAATTCCACAAGAACAGTCTTAGCGAAAGGCTTCTTGAGGGTAAAGCTATAAATCATTGAGATGAATTAACAGAACACAAAGCAGTTCCTCAGAAAGCTTCTTTTCAGTTTTTAACTGAAGATATTTCCTTTTTCACCGTAGCCTTCTATGGGCTCCAAAATATCAATTTTCAATTTCCACAACAACAGCCTTAGCTAAAGTTCACTTGAGGGGAAAGCTGTAACTCTCTGACATGAATTAACAGAACACAAAGCAGTTTCTCAGAAAGCTTCTTTTCAGTTTTTATCTTAGGCTATTTCCTTTTTCACCATAGCCTTCCATGAGCTTCCAAAGATCACGCTGCAGATTCCACAAGAACAGTCTTAGCGAAAGACTTCTATAGGGGAAAGCTGTAACTTTTTGAGATGAATTAACAAAACACAAAGCAGTTTCTCAGAAAGCCTCTTTCCAGTTTTTAACTGAAGATATTACCTTTTTCACCATATCCCTCTAAGGGCTTCCAAATATCACTTTGCAAATTCCACAAGAATAGTCTTAGCGAAAGGCTTCTTGAGGGGTAAGCTGTAACTCTGTGAGATGAATTAACAGAACACAAAGGAGTTCCTCAGAAAGCTTCTTTCCAGTTTTTAACTGAAGATATTTCTTTTTCACCATAGACCTTTATGGGCTTCCAAATATTACTTTTCAAATCCCACAGACCTGTCGTAGCGAAAGGCCTCTTGAGGGGAAAGCTGTATCTCGGTGTTATATATTTACAGTACACCCGGCAGTTTCTCAGAATGTTTCTTTCTAGTTTTTAACGGAAGATATTTCCTTTTTCACCATTGCCCTCTATGGGCTTCCAAATATCACTTTGCAAATTTCACAAGAATAGTCTCAGTGAACGAATTCTTGAGGAGAAAGCTGTAACTCTGTCAGAGGAATTAACAGAACACAAAGCAGTTTCTCAGAAAGCTTTTTTTCGGTTTTTATCTTAGGATATTTCCATTTTCAACATAGCCCTCTATGGACTTCCAAATATCACTTTGCAAATTCCACAAGAACAGTCTTTGCCAAAGGGCTCTTGAGGAAAAGTTGTAACCCTGTGTGATGAATTAACAGAACACAAAGCAGTTTCTCAGAAAGCTTCTTTTAAGTTGTTAACTGAAGTTATTTCCTTTTTCACCATTGCTCTCTATGGGCTTCCAAATATCACTTTGCAAATTCCAACAGAACAGTCTTAGCGAAAGGCTTCTTGAGGGGAAAGCTGTAACTCTTTGAGATGAATTAACAGAACACAAAGCAGTTTCTCAGAAAGCTTCTTTCCAGTTTTTAACGGAAGATATTTCCTTTTTCACCAAAGCCTTCTATGGACTTCCAAATATCACTTTTCAAATTCCACAAGAACAATCTTAGCGAAAGGATTCTTGAGGGGAAAGCTGTAACTCTGTGAGGTGAATTAACAGAACACAAAGCAGTTTCTCAGAAAGCTTCTTTCCAGTTTTTAACAGAAGATATTTCGTTTTCCACCATGAACACCTATGGGCTTACAAATATCAATTTGTAAATTCCACAAGAACAGTCTTATCGACAGGCTTCTTGAGGGAAAAGCTGTAACTCTGTGAGATGAATTAACAGAACACAAAGCAGTTTCACAGAAAGCTTCTTTCCAGTTTTTAACTGAAGATATTTCCTTTCTCAACGTAGCGCTCTATGCACTTTCAAATATCACTTTGCAAATCCCACAAGAACTGTCTTAGCGAAATGTTTCCTTTGGGAAAAGTTGTAATTCTGTCCGACGTATTAACAGAACACACGGCAGTTTCTCAGAAAGCTTCTTTCCAGTTTTAAACGGAAGTTATTTCCATTTTCACCATAGCCCTCTATGGGCTTCCAAATATCACTTTGCAAATTTCATAAGAACAGTCTTAGTGAACGACTTCCTGAGGGGACAGCTGTAACTCTGTGAGATGAACTAACAGAACACAGAGCAGTTTCTCAGAAAGCTTCTTTTCTGTTTTTATCATAGGATATTTCCATTTTCACCACAGCCCTCTAAGGGCTTCCAAATATCACTTTGCAAATTCCACAAGAACAGTATTAGCGAAAGGCTTCTTGAGGGGAAAGCTGTAACTCTTTGAGATGAATTAACAGAACACAAATCAGTTTCTCAGAAGGCTTCCTTTCAGATTTTAACTGAAGATATTTCGTTTTTCACCATAGCCCTCTAGGGATTCCAAATATTACTTTGCGAATTTCACAACAACAGCTTTAGTGAACGGCTTATTGAGGGGAAAGCTGTAACTCTGTGAGTTGAATTAACAGATCACAAGTCAGTTTCTCAGAAAGCTTCTTTTCAGTTTTTATCTTAGGCTATTTTCTTTTTCACCATAGCCCTCTAGGGGCTTCCAAATATCACCTTGGAAATTCCACAAGAACAGTCTTAGTGAACGCCTTCTTCAGGGGAAAGCTGTAACTCTGTGACATGAATTAACAGAACACAAATCAGTTTCTCATAAAGCTTCTTTTCTGATATAATGGAAGATATTAATTTTTCACCGTACCCCTCTATGGGCTTCCAAATATCACTTTGCAAATTCCACAATAACAGTCTTAGCGAAAGGCTTCTTGAGGGGAAAGCTGTAACTCTGTGGGATGAATTAACAGAACACAAAGCAGTTTCTCAGAAAGCTTCTTTCCAAATTTTAACTGAAGAGATTTCCTTTTTCACCATAGCCCTCTATGGGCTTACAAATATCACTTTTCAAATCCCACAAGAACAGACTTAGTGAAAGGCTTCTTGAGGGAAAAGCTGTAACTCTGTGAGATGAATTAACAGAACACAAAGCAGTTTCTCAGAAAGCTTCTTTCCAGTTTTTAACTGAAGATATTTTCTTTTTAACCATAGCCCTCTATGGGCTTCCAAATATCACTTTGCATATTCCACAGGAAAAGTCTTAGCGAAAGGCTTCTTGAGGGGAAAGCTGTAACCTATGTGAGATGAATTAACAGAACACAAAGCAGTTTCTCAGAAAGCTTCTTGTCAGTTTTTAACTGAAGATATTTAATTTTTCACCAAAGCCCCCTGTGGGCTTCCAAATATCACTTTCCAAATCCCACAAGAACAGTCTTAGCCAAAGACTTCTTTTGGGTAAAGCTGTAACGTGGTGAGATGTATTAACAGAACACACGGCAGTTTCTCAGAAAGCTTCTCTCCAGATTTTAACGGAAGATATTTCCTTTTATACCATAGCAATCTATCGGCTTCCAAATATCACTTTTCAAATTTCACAAAAACAGTCTTAGTGAACGACTTCTGGAAGGGAAAGCTGTAACTCTGTGAGGTGAACTAACAGAACACAAAGAAGTTTTCTGAAAGCTTTTTTTCGATTTTCGTCTTAGGATATTTCTATTTTCACCATAGCCTTCTATGGTCTTCCAAATATCACTTTGCATATTCCACAAGAACAGTCTTAGGGAAAGGCTTCTTCAGGGGAAAGCTGTAACTCTTTGAGATGAATTAACAGAACACAAAGTAGTTTCTGGGAAAGCTTCTTTCCAGTTTTTAACTGAAGATAATTCCTTCTTCACCACAGCCCTGCATGGGCTTCCAATATCACTTTGCAAATTCCACAAAAAGAGCCTTAGCGTAAGGCTTCTTGAGGGGAAAGCTGTAATTCTGTGAGTTGAATTAACAGAACACAAAGTAGTTTCTCAGAAAGCTTCTCTTCAGATTTTACCTTAAGCTATTTCGTTTTTCACCACAGCCCTATATCGGCTTCCAAATATCACTTTGCAAATTCCACAAGAACAGTCTTAGAGAAAGGTTTCTTGAGAAGAAAGCTGTAACTCTGTGAGATGAATTAACAGAACGCAAAGCAGTTTCTCAGAAAGGTTCTTTACAGTTTTTATCTTAGGTAATTTCCTTTTTACCATAGCCCTCTATGGGATTCCAAATATCAGTTACCAAATTCCAAAAGAACAGCCTTAGCGAAAGGCTTCTTGAAGGGAAACCTATAACTCTGTGAGATGAGTTAACAGAATACAAAGCAGTTTCTCAGAAAGCTTCCTTCCAGTCTTTCCGGAAGATACTCCTTTTTCACCAGAGCCCTCTATGGGCTTCCAAATATCACTTTGCAAATTCCACAAGAAGAGCCTTAGATAAACGCTTTTTAAAGGGAAAGATGTAACTCTGTGAGATGAATAAACAGAACACAAAGCAGTTTCTCCGAATGTTTCTTTTCAGTTTTTAACGTAGGATGTTTCCTTTTTCACCGTAGCCCTCTATGGACTTCTAAATAGCACTTTGCAAATTCCACAAAAACAGTCTTAGCCAAAGGCTTTTTGAAGGGAAAGCTGTAACTCTGTGAGATGAATTAACAGAACACAAAGCAGTTTCTCAGAAAGCTTCTTTCCAATTTTTTATGGAAGTTATTTCCTTTTTCACCATAGCCCTCTATTTGCTTCCAAATATCACTTTGCCAATTCCAGAAGAACAGCCTTAGCGAAAGGCTTCTTGAAGGGAAAGCTGTAAGTCTGTGAGATGAATTAACAGAACACAAAGCAGTTTCTCAGAAAGCTTCTTTCCAATTTTTAACGGAAGATATTTCCTTTTTCACCATAGCCGTCTAGGGTCTTCAAAATATTTCTTTGAAAATTCCACAAGAACAGTCTTTGCGGAAGGCTTCTTGTAGGGAAAGCTGTAACTCTGTGAGATGAATTAACAGAAAACAAAGCATTTTGTCAGAAAGCTTCTTTCCATTTTTTAACTGAAGATATTTATTTTTCACCATAGTCACTCTATGGGCTTCCAAATATCACTTTGCCAATTCCACAAGAACAGCCTTAGCGAAAGGCTTCTTGATGGGAAACGTGTAACTCTGTGAGATTATATAATAGAACACAAAGCAGTCTCTCAGAAAGCTTCTTTCCAGTTTTTCACGGAAGCTATTTCCTTTTTCACAATAACCCTCTATGGGCTTCCAAATATCACTTTCCAAATTCCACAAGAACAGTCTTATCAAAAGGCTTCTTGAGGAAAAAGCTGTAATTCGGTGAGATGATTTAATAGAACACAAAGCAGTTTCTCAGAAAGCTTCTTTCCAGTTTTTAACGGAAGATATTTCCTTTTTCACCATAGCCCTCTATTTGCTTCCAAATATCACTTTGCAAATTCCACAAGAACAGTCTTAGCGAAAGGCTTCTGGAGGGGAAAGCTGTAGCTCCGTGAGATTAATTAACAGAACACAAAGCAGTTTCTCAGAAAGCTTCTTTCCAGTTTTTAACGGACGATATTTCCTTTTTCACGATAGCCATCTATGGGCTTCCAAATATCACTTTGCAAATTCTAGAAGAACAGTCTTAGGGAAAGGTTTCTGTAGGGGAAAGCTGTAACTCTGTGAGATGAATTAACAGAACACAAAGCAATTTCTAAGAAAACTTCTTTCCAGTTTTTAACGGAAGATATTTCCTTTTTCACCATAGCTCTCTATGGGCTTCCAAATATCACTTTGCAGATTCCAATAGAACAGTCTTATCCAACAGCTTCTTGGGGGAAAGCTGTTACTTGGTGAGATGTATTAACAGAACACAAAGCAGTTTCTCTGAAAGCTTCTTTCCAGTATTTAATGGAAGATATTTCCTTTTTCACCATAGCCCTCTATTTGCTTCCAAATATCAGTTTGCAAATTCCACAAGAACAGTGTTAGCGAAAGGCTTCTTGAGGGGAAAGGTGTAACTCTGTGAGATGAATTAACAGAACACAAGAGTTTCTCAGAAAGCTTCTTTCCAGTTTTTAACGGAAGATATTTCCTTTTTTAACATAGCCCTCTAAGGGCTTCCAAACATCACTTTGCAAATTCCACAAGAACAATCATAGCGAAAGGCTTTTGATGGGAAAGCTGTAACCCTGTGAGAAGAATTAACCGAACACAAAACAGTTTCTCAGGAAGCTTCTTTCCAGTTTTTTACGGAGGATATTTCCTTTTTCACCATAGCCCTGTATGGTCTTCCATATATCACTTTGCAAAATCCACAAGAACAGTCTTAGCAAAAGGCTTCTTCCTGGAAAACAGTAACTGTATGAGATGAATTAACAGTACACAGAGCAGTTTCTCAGAAAGCTTCTTTCCAGTTTTAAGCGGAAGATAATTCCTTTTTCGCCATAGCCCACTATGGGCTTCCAAATATCACTTTGCAAATTCCAGAAGAACAGTCTTAGCGAAAGGCTTCTTGAGGGGACAGCAGTAACTCTGTGAGATGAATTAACAGAAAACAAAGCAGTTTCTCAGAAAGCATCTTTCCAGTTTTTAACGGAAGATATTTCCTTTTTCACCATAACCCTCTATGGGCTTCCAAATATCACTTTGCTAAAGTCACAAGAACAGTCTTAGGGAAAGGGTTCTTGATGGTAAAGCAGTAACTCTGTGAGATGAATTAACAGAACACAAAGCAGTTTCTCAGAAAGCTTCTTTCCAGCTTTTAACTGAAGATATTTCCTTTTTCACCATAGACCTGTACGGGCTTCCAAATATCAGTTTGCAAATTCCACAAGAACAGTCTTAGCGAACGGCTTCTTGAGGGGAAAGCAGTAACTCTGTGAGATGAATTAACAGAACACAAAATAGTTTCTCAGAAACTTTGTTTCCAGTATTTAACGGAAGATATTTACTTTTACACCGTAGCCCTCTATGGGCTTCCAAATATCACTTTGCCAATTCCACAAGAACAGTCTTAGCGAAAGGCTTCTTGAGAGGAAATCTGTAACTCTGTGAGATGAATTAACAGAACACAAAGTAGTTTCTCAGAAAGCTTCTTTCCGGTTTTGAACGGAAAATATTTCCTGTTTCGCCATACTCCTGTATGGAGTTCCAAATATCACTTTTCCAATTCCACAAGAACAGTCTTAGTAAAACTCTTCTTGAGGGGAAAGCTGTAACTCTTTGAGATGAATTAAAACAACACAAAGCAGTTTCTCAGACAGCTTCTTTCCAGTTTTTAAGTGAAGATATTTCCTTTTTCACCAAAGACCTCTATGGGTTTCCAAATATCACTTTTCAAATTCCACAAGAACAGCCTTAGCGAAAGGCTTCTTGAAGGTAAAGCTGTAACTCAGAGAACTTCTTTCCCGTTTTTAATGGAAGATATTTCCTTTTTCACCATAGCCCTCTATGGGCTTCTGAAAATCACTTTGCAAATTCCACAAGAACAGCCTTAGTGAAAGGCTTCTTGAGGGGAAAGCTGTAACTCTGTGAGACGAAATAACAGAACACAAAGCAGTTTCTCAGACAGCTTCTTTCCTGTTTTTAACTGAAGATATTTTCTTTTTCACCGTAGCCCTCTATGGGCTACCAAATATCACTTTGCAAATTCCACAAGAACAGCCTTAGCGAAAGGCTTCTTGAGGGGAAAGCTGTAACTCTGTGAGATGAATTAACAGAACACAAAGCATTTTCTCAGAAAGCTTCTTTCCATTTTTTAACGGAAGATTTTTCCTTTTTAACTACAGCCCTCTGTGTGGTCCCAAATATCACTTTGCAAATTCCAGAAGAACAGTCTTAGGGAAAGTCTTCTTGAGGGGAAAGCTGTAACACTGTGAGATGAATTAAGAGAAAACAAAGCAGTTTCCTCAGAAAGCTTCTTCCCAGTATTTAACGGAAAATATTTCCTTTTTCACCATAGCCCTCTAGGGGTTCAGCAACACAACTTTGTCAATTCCACAAGAACAGCCTTACCGAACGGCTTCTTGAAAGATATGCTGTAACTCTGTGAGATGAATTAACAGAGCACAAAGCAGTTTCTCAGAATGCTTCTTTTCAGTTTTTATCTTAGGATATTTCCTTTTTCACCATAGCCCACTATGTGCTTCCAAATATCACCTTGCAAATTCCACAAAACAGTTCTACCAAAAGGTTTCATGAGGGAAAAGCAGTAATTCCGTGAGATGAATTAACAGAACACAAAGAACTTTCTCAGACAGCTTCTTTCCAGTTTTTAACTGAAGATATTTCCTTTTTCACCATAGCCCTCTATGGGCTTTCAAATATCACTTTGCAAGTTCCGCAAGAACAACCTTAGCGAAAGGCTTCTTTAAGGAAAGCTGTAACTCTGTGAGATGAATTCACAGAACACAAAGCACTTTCTCAGAATATTTCTTTCCAGTTTTTAACGGAGGCTGTTTCCTTTTACACCACAGCCCTCTATGGGCTTCCAAATATCACTTTGCCAATTCCACAAGAACAGTCTTAGCAAAAGGTTTCTTGAGGGGAAATCTGTAACTCTGTTAGAAGAATTAACAGAACACAAAGCAGTTTCTCTGAAAGTTTCTTTCCCGTTTTTAACGGAAGATATTTGCTTTTTCACCATAGCCCTCTATGGGCTTACAAATATCACTTTGCAAATTGTACAAAAACAGTCGAAGCGAAAGGCTTCTTGAGGGGAAAGCTGTAACTCTGGGAGATGAATTAACAGAACACAAAGCAGTTTCTCAGACAGCTTCTTTCCAGTTTTTAACTTAAGATATTTCCTTTTTCAAAATAGCCCTCTATGGGCTTCCAAATATCACTTTCCAAATTCCACATGAACAGCCTTAGCGAAAGGCTTCTTGAGGGGAAACCTGTACCTCTGTGAGATGAATGAACAGAACACAAAGCACTTTCTCAGACAGCTTCTCTCCAGTTTTTACCTGAAGATATTTCCTTTCTCACCATCGCCCTCTATGGGATTCCAAATATCACTTTGCAAATTCCACAAGAACAATCTTAGCGAAAGGCTTCGTGAGGGGAAAGCTGTAACTCTGTGACATGAATTAACAGAACACGAAACTGTTTCTCAGAAAATTTCTTTCCAGTTTTTAACGGAAGATATTTCGTTTTACACCATAGCCCTCTATGGGCTTCCAAATATCACTTTGCCAATTCCAGAAGAAGAGTCTTAGCGAAAGGCTTGTTGAGGGGAAATCTGTAACTCTGCGAGATGAATTAACAGAACACAAAGTAGTTTCTCAGAAAGCTTCTTTCCCGTTTTTAACGGAAGGTATTTCCTTTTCAAAGTAGCCCTCTATGGGCTTACAAATATAACTTTGCAAATTCCACAAGAACAGTCTTAGCAAAAGGCTTCTTGAGGGGATAGCTGTAAATCTATGAGATAAATTAAGAGAACACAAAGCAGTTTCTCAGAAAGCTTCTTTCCAGTTTTTAACGGAAGATATTTCCTTATTCACCATAGCCTTCTAGGGGTTTCCAAATATAACTTTGCAAATCCCACAAGAACAGTCTTAGAGAAAGGCTTCTTGAGGGGAAAGCAGTAACTCTGTGAGATGAATTAACAGAACACAAACCAGTTTCTCTGAAAGTTTCTTTCCATTTCTTAACGGAAAATATATCCTTTTACTCCATAGCCCTCTATGGGCTTCCAAATATCACTTTGCCAATTCCACAAGAACAGTCTTAGCGAAAGGCTCCTTGAGGGAAAATCTGAAACTCTGCGAGATGAATTCACAGAACACAAAGTAGTTTCTCAAAAAGCTTCTTTCCCGTTTTTAACGGAAGATATTTCCTTTTTCGCCTTAGCCCTCTATGGGCTTCCAAATAGCACTTTGCAAATTCCACAATTACAGTCTTAGGAAAAGTCTTCTTAAGGGGAAAGCTGTAACACTATGAGATGAATTAACAGAAAACAAAGCAGTTTCTCAGAAGGCTTCTTTGCAGTTTTTAACGGAAGATATTTCCTTTTTCACCATCGCCCTCTAAGGGCTTACAAATATCACTTTGCAAATTCCACAAGAACAGTCTTAGCGAAAGGCTTTTGATGGGAAAGCTGTAATTCTGTGAGATGAATTAACAGAACACAAAGCAGTTTCTCAGAAAGCTTCTTTCCAGTTTTTAACTGAAGATAATTCCTTTTTCACCATAGCACTTTAAGGGCTTCCGAATATCACTTTGCAAATTCCACAAGAACAGCCTTAGCGATAAGCTTCTTGAGGGGAGAGCTGTAACTCTGTGAGATGAATTAACATAACACAAAGCAGTTTCTCAGACAGCTTCTCTCCTGTTTTTAACTGAAGATATTTTATTTTTTACCATAGCCCTCTATGGGCTTCCAAGTATCATTTTCCAAATTCCACAAGAACAGCCTTAGCGAAAGGCTTCTTGAAGGCAAAGCTGTAACTCTATGAGATGAATTAACAGAACTCAAAGTAGTTTCTCAGAAAGCTTCTTTCCAGTTTTTAACGGAAGATATTTCTTTTTCACCATAGCCCTCTAGGGGCTTCCACATATCACTTTGCAAATTTCACAACAAAAGCCTTAGTGAAAGGCTTCTGGAGGGGAAAGCTGTAACACTGTGAGATGAATTAACAGAGCACAAAGCAGTTTCTCAGAATGCTTCATTTAAGTTTTTATCTTAGGATATTTCCTTTTTCACCAGAGTCCTCTAAGGTCTTCCAAATATCACTTTGCAAATTCCACAAGAACAGCCTTACCACGCGACTTCATGAGGGGAAAGCTGTAACTCTGTGAGTAGAATTAAGAGAACACAGAAATGTTTCTCAGTAAGCTTCTTTACAGTTTCTAAAGGAAGATATTTCCTTTTTCACCATAGCCCTCTAGGGGCTTCCAAATATCACTTTCCAAATTCCACAAGAACAACCTTAGCGAAAGGCTTCTTGAAGGGAAAGCTGTAACTCTGTGAGATGAATTAAGAGAACACAAACAGTTTCTAAGAAAGCTTCTTTCCAGTTTTTTACGAACGATATTATCTTTTTCACCATAGCCCTCTATGGGCTTCCAAATATCTCTTTGCAAATTCCACAAATACAGTCTTAGCAAATGGCTACTTGAGGGGAAAGCTGTAACTCTGTGGGTTGAATTAACAGAACACAAAGCAGTTTTTCACAAAGCTTCCTTCCAGTTTTTAACGGAAGATAATGCCTTTTTTAACCATAGCCCTCTATGGTCTTCGAAATATCACTTTGCAAATTGCACAAGAAAATTCTTAGCGATAGGATTCTTGAGGGGAAAGCAGTAACTCTGTGAGATGAATTAAGAGAATACAAAGCAGTTTCTCAGAATGCTTCTTTCCAGTTTTTAACAGAAGATATTTCCTTTTCGCCATAGCCTTCTGTGGGCTTCAAATATCACTTTGCAAATTCCACAAGAACAGTCTTTGCGAAAGGCTTCTAGAAGGGAAAGCTTAACTCTGTGAGAGGAATTAACAGAACACAAAGCAGTTTCTCAGAAAGCTTCTTTCCAGTTTTTTACGAAAGATATTTCCTTTTTCCCCATAGCCCTCCATGGGCTTCCAAATATCTCTTTGCAAATTCCATAAATACAGTCTTAGCAAAAGGCTTCTTGAGGGGAAAGCTGTAACTCTGTGAGATCAATTAACAGAACACAAAGCAGTTTCTCCGAAAGCTTCTTTCCAGTTTTTAAAGGAAGATATTTCCTTTTTCACCATAGCCCTCTATGGGCTTCCAAATATCACTTTGAAAATTCCACAAGGACAGTCGTAGCGAAAGGCTTCTTGAGGAGAAATCTGTTACTCTGTGAGATGAATTAACGGAACACAAAGCAGTTTCTCAGAAAGCTTCTTTCCAGTTTTTAACAGAAGATATTTCCATTTTCAACATAGCCCTCTATGGGCTTCAAAATATCACTTTGACAATTCCACAAGAACAGCCTTAGCGAAAGGCTTCTTGAAGGGAAAGCTGTAGCTCTGTGACAAGCATTAACAGAGCACAAAGCAGTTTCTCAGAAAGCTTCTTGTCAATTTTTAACTTAGGATATTTCCTTTTTCACTGAAGCCCTCTATGGGCTTCCAAATATCACTTTGATAATTCCACAAGAACAGTCTTAGCGAAAGGCTTCTGGACTGGAAAGCTGTAAATCTGTGAGATGAATTAAAAGAACACAAAGCAGTTTCTCAGAAAGCTTCTTTCCAGTTTTTAACGGAAGATATTTCCTTCTTCACCATAGCCCTCTATGGGCTTCCAAATATCATTTTGCAAATTCCACAAGAACAGTCCTAGCAAAACGCTTCTTGAGGGGAAAGCAGTAACTCTGAGAGATGAATTAACAGAACACAAACTAGTTTCTCAGAAAGTTTCTTTCCAGATTTTAACGGAAGATATTACCTTTTTCACCATAGCCCTCTATGGGCTTCCAAATATCACTTTGCCAATTCCACAAGAACAGTCTTAGCGAAAGGCTTCTTGTGTGGAAAGCTGTAAGTCTGTGAGATGAATTAACAGAACACAAAGTAGATTCAAAGAAATCTTCCTTCCAGTTTTTAACGGAAGATATTTACTTTTTCACCATAGCCCTCTATAGGATTCCTAATATCACTTTGCATATTCCACAAGAATAGTCTCAGCGAAAGGCTTCTTGATGGGAACACAAAAACTCTTTGAGATGAATTAACAGAACATAAAGCAGTTTCTCAGAAACCTTCTTTCCCGTTTTTAACGGAAGATATTTCCATTTTCACCATAGACCTCTATGGGCTTTCAAATATCACTTTCCAAACACCACAAGAACAGCCTTAGCGAAAGGCTTCTTGAAGGAAAAGCTGTAACTCTGTGAGATGAATTAACAGAACACAAAGCAGTTTCTCAGAAAGCTTCTTTCCAGTTTTTAACTGAAGATATTTCCTTTTTCACCGTAGCCCTCTATGGGATTCCAAATATCACCTTGCAAATTCCATAGGAACAGTCTTAGTGAACAGCTTCTTGAAAAAAGAGCTATAACTCTGTTAGATAAATTAAGAGAACACAATGCAGTTTCTCAGAAAGCTTCCTATCGGTTTTTATCTTAGCATATTTTCTTTTTCGCCATAACCCTGTATGGTCTTCAAATATCACTTTGCAAATTCCACAAGAACAGTCTCAGTGAACGGTTTCTTCAGAGGAAAGCTGTACCTCTGTGAGATGAATTAACAGAACACAAAGTAGTTTCTCAGAAACCTTCTTTTCGGTTTTTAACAGAAGATATTTCCTTTTTCACCACAGCCCTCTATGGTCTTCGAAATATCACTTTGCAAATTCCACAAGAACCGTCTTAGCGAAAGGCTTCTTGAGGGTAAAGCTGTAGCTGTGTGAGATGAATTAACAGAACACAAAGCAGTTTCTCAGAAAGTTTCTTTTCAGTTTCTATCTTAGGATATTTCCTTTTTCACCATAGCCCTCTTTGGGCTTCCAAATATCACTTTGCAAATTCCAGAAGAACAGTCTTAGCGAAAAGCTCCTTGAGGAGAAAGCTGTAACTCTGTGAGATGAATTAACAGAACACAATGCAGTTTCTTAGAAGGCTTCTTTTCAGTTTTTATCTTAGGATATTTCATTTTGCACCATAGCCCTCTATGGGCTTCCAAATATCACTTGGCAAATTCCACAAGAACAGTCTTAGCGAAAGGCTTCTTGAGGGCAAAGCTGTAACTCTGTGAGATGAATTAACAGAAGACAAAGCTGTCTCTCAGAAAGCTTTATTCCAGTTTTTAACTGAAGATGTTTCATTTTTCACCATAACCCACTATGGGCTTCCAAATATCACTTTGCAAATTCCACAAAAACAGTCTTAGCGAAAGACTTCTTGAGGAAAAAGCTGTAGCTCTGTGACATGAATTAACAGAACACAAAGCAGTTTCTCAGAAAGCTTCTTTCCAGTTTTTAACGGAAGATATTTCCTTTTTCGCCATAGCCCTCTATGGGCTTCCAAATATGGCTTTGAAAATTCCACAGGAACAGTCTTACTTATAGGCTTCTTGAGGGGAACCTCATAACTCTGTGAGATGTATTAAGAGAACACAATGCAGTTTCTGAGAAAGCTTCTTTTCGGTTTTTGTCTTAGGATATTTCCTTTTTCCCCATAACCATCTATGGTCTTCCAATATCACTTTGCAAATTCCCCAAGAACAGTCTCAGTGAACGGTTTCTTGAGGGGAAAGCTGTATCTATGTGAGATGAATTAACAGAACACAAAGCAGTCTCTCAGAAATCTTCTTTCCAGATTTTAACGGAAGATACTTCCTTTTTTACAATAGCCTCCTCTGGGCTTCCAAATATCACTTTTCAAAATCCACAAGATCAGCCTTAGCTAAAGGTTTCTTGAGGAGAAATTTGTAACACTGTGAGATGAATTAACAGAACACAAGGAAGTTTCTCAGAAAGCTTCTTTTCGGTTTTTATCTTAGGATATTTCCATTTTCATCATAGCCCTTTATGGTCTTCGAAATATCACTTTGCAAATTCCACAAGAACCGTCTTAGCGAAAGGCTTCTTGAAGGGAAAGCTGTAACTCTGTGTGATGAATTAACAGAACACAAAGCAGTTTCTCAGAAAGTTTGTTTTCAGTTTCTATCTTAGGATATTTCCGTTTTCACCATAGCCCTCTTTGGGCTTCCAAATATCACTTTGCAAATTCCACAAGAACAGTCTTAGGTAAAGGCTTCTTTAGTGGAAATCTGTAACTCTGTGAGATAAATTGACAGAACACAAAGCAGTTTCTCAGAAAGCTTCTGTCCAGTTTTTAACGGAAGATATTTCCTCTATCTCCATAGCTTTCTAAGGGCTTCCAAATATCACTTTCCAAATTCTACAAGAAAAGCCTTAGCGAAAGGATTCTTGAAGATAAAGGTGTAACTCTGTGAGATGAATTAACAGAACACAAAGCAGTTTCTCAGAAAGCTTCTTGCCAGTTTTTAACGGAAGATATTTCCTTTTTCAACATTGCCCTCCATGGGCTTCCAAATATCACTCTTCAAATTCCAAAAGAGCAGTCTTAGCCGAAAGGCTTCTTGAGGGGAAAGCTGTAATTGTGTGAGATGAATTAAGAGAATACAAAGCAGTCTCTCAGAAAGCTTCTTTCCAGTTTTTAACTGAAGATATTTCCTTTTTCACCATGGCCCTTTATGGGCTTCCAAATATCACTTTGCAAATTCCACAAGAACAGTCTTAGTGAAAGGCTTCTTGAGGGAAAAGCCGTAACTCTGTGAGATTAATTAATGGAACACAAAGCTGTCTCTCAGAAAGTTTCTTTCCAGCTTTTTAAGGAAGATATTTCCTTTTTCACCATAGCTCTCTATGAGCTTCCAAATATCTCTTTGCAAATTCCACAAGAACAGTCTTACGGAAAGGCTTCTTGAGTGGAAAGCTGTAACTCTGTGACATGAATTAACACAACACAAGGCAGTTTCTCAGAAAGATTCTTTACAGTTTTTAATGGAAGATATTTTCTTTTTCACCCTAGCCCTCTATGGGCTTCCAAATATTACTTTCCAAATTTCACAAGAACAGTCTTAGTGAACGGCTTCCTGAGGGGAAAGCTGTAACTCTGTGAGATGAACTAGCAGAACACTAAGCAGTTTCTCAGAAAGTTTCCTTTCGGTTTTTATCTTAGTATATTTCCTTTTTCACCATAGCCCCTATGAGCTTCCAAACATCACTTTGCAATTTTCACAGGATCAGTCTTAGAGAAAGACTTCTTGAGGGGAAATCTGTACCTCTCTGAGATGAATTAACAGAACACAAACCAGTTTCTCAGAAAGCTTCTTTTCAGTTTTTATCTTAGGATATTTCTTTTTTCACCATAGCCTTCTAAGGTCTTCCAAATATCCCTTTGCAAATTCCACAAGAACACTCTTAGCGAAAGGCTTCTTGAGGGGAAAGCTGTAACTCTGTGAGATGAATTAACAGAACACAAAGCAGTTTCTCAGAAAGCTTCTTTCCAGTTTTTAACTGAAGATATTTCCTTTTTCACCGTAGCCCTCCATGGGTTTCCAAATGTCACTTTTCAAATTCCCCAAGAACCGCCATCGCGAAAGTCTTCTTGAGCGGAAAGCTGTAACTCTGTGAGATAAATTGAGAGAACACAAAGCAGTTTCTCAGAAAGCTTCTTTTCAGTTTTTATCTTAGGATATTTCCTTTTTCACCATAGCCCTCTGTGGGCTTCCAAATATCACTTTGCAAATTTCACAAGAACAGTGTTAGGGAAAGGCTTCATGAGTGGAAAGCTGTAAGTCTCTGAGATGAATTAACAGAACACAAAGTAGCTTCTCAGAAATCTTCTTTCCAGATTTTAACGGAAGATACTTCCTTTTTCACCATAGCCCCCTATGGGCTTCCAAATATCACTTTTCAAATTCCACAACATCAGCCTTAGCTAAAGTTTTCTTGAGGAGAAATTTGTAACACTGTGAGATGAATTAACAGAACACAAAGCAGTTTCTCAGAAAGCTTCTTTCCACTTTTTAACGGAAGATATTTCCTTTTTCACCATAGCCCGCTATGGGCTTCCAAATATCACTTTGAAAATTCCACAAGAACAGTCTTAGCGAAAGGCTTCTTGAGGGGAAAGCTGTAACTCTGTGAGATGAATTAACAGCACACAAAGCAGTTTCTCAGAAAGCTTCTTTCCAGTTTTTAACAAAAGATATTTCCTTTTTCACCGTAGCCCTCTATGGGCTTCCAAATATCACTTTACAAATTCCAGAAGAACAGTCTTAGGCAAAAGCTTCTTGAGGAGAAATCTGTATCTGTGTGAGATGAATTAACAGAACACAATGCAGTTTCTTAGAAGGCTTCTTTTCAGTTTTTATCTTAGGATATTTCCTTTTACACCATAGCCCTCTATGGGCTTCCAAATATCACTTTGCAAATTTTACAAGAACAGCTTTAGCGAAAGTCTTCCTGAGGGGAAAGCTGTAAGTCTGTGAGATGAATTAACAGAACACAAAGCAGTTTCTCAGAAAGCTTCTTTCCAGTTTTTAACAAAAGATATTTCCTTTTTCACAATATCCTTTTATGGCTTTCCAAATATCACTTTGAAATTCCACAAGAACAGTCTTATCGAAAGTTTTCTTGAGGGGAAAGCTGTAACTCTGTGAGATGAACTATCAGAACACAAAGCAGTTTCTCAGAAATCTTCTTTTCGGTTTTTATCTTAGTATATTTCCTTTTTCACCATAGCCCACTATGGGCTTCCAAATATCACTTTGCAAATTCCACAAGAACAGTCTTAGTGAAAGGCTTCTTGAGGGGAAATCTGCAACTCTCTGAGATGAATTAACAGAACACAAAGCAGTTTCTCAGAAAGCTTCTTTTCACTTTTTTTTTTTAATATTACATGCTTAATTTCTTTTTTATTTATATAATTTTGTGTAACAATCACTCATGAAATATCTGAATTCTTATTACTTTGTACTTAAAGAATATTCAAGAAATAATGTTGCAGTAGAAAGCTAGTCAAGTATGAGCAGGGCAGGAGAGGGCTCCCCTCTTCCACACACCTAATGTGTTTGGAGACCCTCTGGTGATGTTCAGGGGGTTGTTAACTGTTTCTCTAAAGTAGTAATTGGTCATACCTGGTGTCAAGGAAAGGCAGGCTTCTAATAGAAAACACCTGAAACTGATCAGCAACTTCCCAATGAGATCTCAGGAGTGAGGAGAAGTAAGGCAAGATCCCGGAAGCATGCCAATGTATAAAACCCCAAGTCAAGAAGTCAAGCTGTGAACTTGGCTTCTCAAGTCTCCCACTTGGCCCTCTTCCAGGTTGTACTTCCCTTCTTTTCCTTTCTGTTTTAAAGCCTTTTAATAATCCTTCACTCCTGCTCTGAGAATTACCTCTGTCTCACTTTCTGCCTTATGCCCCTTAGTGGAATTCCTTCTGAGGAAGCAAGAATGGAGGGTGCTGCAAACCTATACAGATTTGTCGCCAATGTCTCCAGAACTCGGATGTCTTCCTCAGGTAATAACATTGCTTTCAATATTTTTCATAATTATATCATGCTAAAAAACTAAGTATAACAGTGTCAAATACAAATACAATTAAAGCTTTTTGAATTCTATTTTACTTTACAAGTTTTTTTTAAATCAAGTATGATTTTTCCTGGTGCAATTAAATTATAATTCTTTTCATATTTATATTTAATCATTTTATATAGAATTATTTTATATTTCTAGTACTTATTATTCTAGTATATCTCTTTTAGGATTACTTTATGTCTCACTTTTATAAAAATAAGTAAAATATATATTTGATACATTACAATAACTTAGCAAAATGCTCAGGTATAATGCTATTTAAAAATTAATATGCCATATTTATATAATAATGCTATAATTTTCTCATAAAATAATAAATCTTTTTAACGTTTGAAATTATAGGATGATAAGTGGTCTTTAATTTTTTCCCCTTGTTTGAATTTTCAGTAGTGAATATGTTCTTTCAAAAATATTTTTATGATAAATTCCAAGTGCATACAATAGTGGATTACCTCTAGGTACTCATCATTCATTTCACCAACATCAACACTTGTCCAATTCCTTTTATCTTCACTCACTTCTCCCCATTTCCCCCAACCGCATTCCTGCCACAACTGCTGACTCAAACCATTCAAAGGATCGTTTGGTCAATCCTTTTGTAACAATTTAGTTATGTGCTTTTCCTAAAAAATAAGTGGAAGATTATTTTTTATTTTTATTTTTTATTTTTTAAAATTATTTATTTCAATTTTGTGGGTATATAGTAGATGTGTGTATTTATGGGGTGCATGAGATGTTTTGATTCAGGCATGCAATGAATAATAATCACACCATGTAAAATGGGGTATCCATTCTCTCAAGCATTTATCCTTTGCGTTACAAGCAATCCAATTAGACTCTTTTAGTTATTTTCAAATGCACAGTTAAATTATTCCTGACTATAGTCGCCTTGTTGTGCTATTAAATACTAGATCTTATTTATTCTTTCTGTTTTTTTGTACCCATTAACCATCTCCAGCTTTGCCTCAAACCCCCACTACCCTTCCCAGCCTCTGGTAACCATGCTTCTACTCTCTATCTCCATGAGTTCAATTGTTTTGATTTTTAGATCTCACAAATAAGTGAGAACATGAAATTAGAATTATTATTAAACAGATCTCAAAATGTGACTTAGTTGCGTATCTTCTCCTCCTCCCCCTGTATCAACCTGTTTCAGCCTGGAAGCCTCTAGTGGGAAGGAGGGATGTGCTTGGTTGCTTCTTTTTTTTTTTTTTTTGGGTGTTTTTCAAGAAATTGTTCAGTTTATTAATATTATCATTTATTTATTTAATTTTTTTTTAGATAAGGTCTCACTCTTGTCACCCAGGTTGGAGTGCAGTGATATGATTACAGTTCACTGCAGCCTCGACCTTCCCGGGCCCAGGTGATCCTGCCACCTCAGTCTCCTGGGCAGCTGGGACCACAGGTGCACACCACCACGCTGGACTAATTTTTGTATTTTTTGTAGAGACAGGGTTTTAAGCTCTAGGGTACATGTGCATAACGTGCAGGTTTGTTACATATGTATACTTGTGCCCTGTTGCTGTGCTGCACCCATCAACTCGTCAGCACCCATCAACTCGTCATTTACATCAGGTATAACTCCCAATGCAATCCCTCTCCCCTCCCACCTCCCCATGATAGGCCCCGGTGTGTGATGTTCCCCTTTCCAAGTCCAAGTGATCTCATTGTTCAGTTCCCACCTATAAGTGAGAACATGCGGTGTTTGGTTTTCTGTTCTTGTGATAGTTTGCTAAGAATGATGGTTTCCAGCTGCATCCATGTCCCTACAAAGGACACAAACTCATCCTTTTTTATGGCTGCATAGTATTCCATGGTGTATATGTGCCACATTTTCTTAATCCAGTCTGTCACTGATGGACATTTGGGTTGATTCCAAGTCTTTGCTATTGTGAATAGTGCCACAATAAACATACGTGTGCATGTGTCTTTATAGCAGCATGATTTATAATCCTTTGGGTATATACCCAGTAATGGGATGGCTGGGTCATATGGTACGTCTAGTTCTAGATCCTTGAGGAATCGCCATACTGTTTTCCATAATGATTGAACTAGTTTACAATCCCACCAACAGTGTAAAAGTGTTCCTATTCCTCCACATCCTCTCCAGCACCTGTTGTTTCCTGACTTTTGAATGATCGCCATTCTAACTGGTGTGAGATGGTATCTCAGTGTGGTTTTGATTTGCATTTCTCTGACGGCCAGTGATGATGAGCATTTTTTCATGTGTCTGTTGGCTGTATGAATGTCTTCTTTTGAGAAATGTCTGTTCATATCCTTTGCCCACTTTTGGATGGGGTTGTTTGTTTTTTTCTTGTAAATTTGTTTGAGGTCTTTGTAGGTTCTGGATATTAGCCTTTGTCAGATGAGTAGATTGCAAAAATTTTCTCCCATTCTGTAGGTTGCCCGTTCACTCTGATGGTAGTTTCTTTTGCTGTGCAGAAGCTCTTTAGTTTAATGAGATCCCATTTGTCAATTTTGGCTTTTGCTGCCGTTGCTTTTGGTGTTATAGACATGAAGTCTTTGCCCATGCCTATGTCCTGAATGGTACTACCTAGGTTTTCCTCTAGGGTTTTTATGGTATTAGGTCTAACCTTTAAGTCTCTAATCCATCTTGAATTAATTTTCGTATAAGGAGTAAGGAAAGGATCCAGTTTCAGCTTTCGGCTTATGGCTAGCCAATTTTCCCAGCACCATTTATTAAATAGGGAATCCTTTCCCCATTTCTTGTTTCTCTCAGGTTTGTCAAAGATCAGATGGCTGTAGATGTGTGGTATTATTTCTGAGGACTCTGTTCTGTTCCATTGGTCGATATCTCTGTTTTGGTACCAGTACCATGCTGTTTTGGTGACTGTAGCCTTGTAGTATAGTTTGAAGTCAGGTAGCGTGATGCCTCCAGCTTTGTTCTTTTGACATAGGATTGTCTTGGAAATGCGGGCTCTTTTTTGGTTCCATATGAACTTTAAAGCAGTTTTTTCCAATTCTGTGAAGAAACTCATTGGTAGCTTGATGAGGATGGCATTGAATCTATAAATAACCTTGGGCAGTATGGCCATTTTCACAATATTGATTCTTCCTATCCATGAGCATGGTATGTTCTTCCATTTTTTTGTGTCCTCTTTTATTTCATTGAGCAGTGGTTTCTAGTTCTCCTTGAAGAGGTCCTTTACATCCCTTGTATGTTGGATTCCTAGGTGTTTTATTCTCTTTGAAGCAATTGTGAATGGAAGTTCAGTCATGATTTGGCTCTCTGTTTGTCTGTTACTGGTGTATACGAATGCTTGGGATTTTTGCACATTAATTTTGTATCCTGAGACTTTGCTGAAGTTGCTTATCAGCTTAAGGAGATTTCGGGCTGAGACAATGGGATTTTCTAAATATACAATCATGTCATCTGCAAACAGGGACAATTTGACTTCTTCTTTTCCTAAATGAATCCCCTTGATTTCTTTCTCTTGCCTGATTGCCCTAGCCAGGACTTCAAACACTACATTGAATAGGAGTGGTGAGAGAGGGCATCCCTGTCTTGTGCCAGTTTTCAAAGGGAATTTTTCCACGTTTTGCCCATTCAGTATGATATTGGCTGTGGGTTTGTCATAAATAGCTCTTATGATTTTGAGGTACGTTCCATCAATACCGAATTTATTGAGCGTTCTTAGCATGAAGGGCTGTTGAATTTTGTCAAAAGCCTTTTCTGCATCGATTGAGATAATCATGTGGTTCTTGTCTTTGGTTCTGTTTATATGCTGGATTATGTTTATTGATTTCCGAATGTTGAACAAGCCTTGCATCCCAGGGATGACGCCCACTTGATCATGGCGGATAAGCTTTTTGATGTGCTGTTGAATACGTTTTGCCAGTATTTTATTGAGGATTTTTGCATCGATGTTCATCAGGGATATTGGTCTAAAATTCTCTTTTTTTGTTGTGTCTCTGCCAGGCTTTGGTATCAGGATGATGTTGGCCTCATAAAATGAGTTAGGGAGGATTCCCTGTTTTTCTATTGATTGGAATAGTTTCTGAAGGAATGGTACCAGCTCCTCTTGTACCTCTGGTAGAATTCAGCTGTGAATCCATCTGATCCTGGACTTTTTTTCGTTGGTAGGCTATTAATTATTGCCTCAATTTCAGAGCCTGCTATTGGTCTATTCAGGGATTCAACTTCTTCCTGGTTTAGTCTTGGAAGAGTGTAAGTGTCCAGGAAATTATCCATTTCTTCTAGATTTTTCTAGTTTATTTGCATAGAGGTGTTTATAGTATTCTCTGATGGTAGTCTGTATTTCTGTGGGGTCGGTGGTGATATCCCCTTTATCATTTTTTATTGCGTCTATTTGATTCTTCTCCATTTTCTTCTTTATTAGTCTTGCTAGCGGTCTGTCAATTTTGTTTATCTTTTCAAAAAACCAACTCCTGGATTCATTGATTTTTTGGAGGGATTTTTGTGTGTCTATCTCCTTCAGTTCTGCTCTGATCTTAGTTATTTCTTGCCTTCTGCTACCTTTTGAATGAGTTTGCTCTTGCGTCTATAGTTCTTTTAATTGTGATGTTAAAGTGTCAATTTTAGATCTTTCCTGCTTCCTCTTGTGGGCATTTAGTGCTATAAATTTCCCTCTACACACTGCTTTAAATGTGTCCCAGAGATTCTGGTATGTTGTATCTTTGTTCTCATTGGTTTCAAAGAACATCTTTATTTCTGCCTTCATTTCGTCATGTACCCAGTAGTCATTCAGGAGCAGGTTGTTCAGTTTCCATGTAGTTGAGCGGTTTTGATTGAGTTTCTTAGTCCTGAGTACTAGTTTGATTGCAGTGTGGTCTGAGAGACAGTTTGTTACAATTTCTGTTCTTGTACATTTACTGAGGACTGCTTTACTTCCAACTATGTGGTCAATTTTGGAATAAGTGCGATGTGGTGCTGAGAAGAATGTATATTCTGTTGATTTGGGGTGGAGAGTTCTATAGATGTCTATTAGGTCTGCTTGCTGCAGAGATGAGTTCAATTCCTGGATATCCTTGTTAATTTTCTGTCTCGTTGATCTGTCTAATGTTGACAGTGGACTGTTGAAGTCTCCCATTATTATTGTATGGGAGTCTAAGTCTCTTTGTAAGTCTCTAAGGACTTGCTTTATGAATCTGGGTGCTCCTGTATTGGGTGCATATATATTTAGGATAGTTAGCTCTTCCTGTTGAATTGATCCCTTTACCATTATGTAATGGCCTTCTTTGCCTCTTTTGATCTTTGATGGTTTAAAGTCTGTTTTATCAGAGACTAAAATTGCAACCCCTGCTTTTTTTTGTTCTCCATTTGCTTGGTAAATCTTCCTCCATCCCTTTATTTTGAGCCTATGTATGTCTCTGCGTGTGAGATGGGTCTCCTGAATACAGCAGACTGATGGGTCTTGACTCTTTATCCAGTTTGCCAGTCTGTGTCTTTTAATTGGAGCATTTAGTCCATTTACATTTAAGGTTAATATTGTTATGTGTGAACTTGATCCTACCATTATGATATTAACTGGTTATTTTGCTCGTTAGTTGATGCAGTTTCTTCCTAGCCTTGATGGTCTTTACATTTTGGCATGTTTTTGCAATGGCTGGTACCGGTTGTTCCTTTCCATGTTTAGTGCTTCCTTCAGGGTCTCTTGTAAGGCACGCCTAGTGGTGACAAAATCTCTAAGCATTTGCTTATCTGTAAAAAATTTTATTTCTCCTTCACTTATGAAACTTAGTTTGGCTGGATATGAAATTCTGGGTTGAAAATTCTTTTCTTTAAGAATGTTTAATATTGGCCCCCACTCTCTTCTGGCTTGTAGAGTTTCTCCCGAGAGATCTGCTGTTAGTCTGATGGGCTTCCCTTTGTGGGTAACCCGACCTTTCTCTCTGGCTGCCCTTTTAGTCTTTTAGTTTCTTTGCGCTAGGTACGTAATTCCTCCTATAGCTCTGAGAAGTTTGATGGACTGAAGCCTTCTTCTATCATCTCGTCAAAGTCATTCTCCGGCCAGCTTTGATCCGTTGCTGGCGATGAGCTGCGCTCCTTTGCTGGAGGAGATGCGCTCTTATTTTTTGAAATTCCAGATTTTCTGCCCTGCTATTTCCCCATCTTTGTGGCTTTATCTGCCTCTGGTTTTTAACGGAAGATATTTACTTTTTCACCATAGCCCTCTAAGGGCTTCCAAATATCACTTTGCAAATTTCACAAGAACAGTCTTAGTGAACGGCTTCTTGAGAGGAAAGCTGTAACTCTGTGAGATGAATTAACAGAACACAAAGCAGTTTCTCAGAAAGCTTCTTTCCAGTTTTCAACTGAAGATATTTCCTTTTTAACCATAGCCCTATATGGGCTTCTAAATATCACTTTGCAAATTTCACAAGAACAGACTTAGTAAAGTTCTCTTTGAGGGAAAGCTGTAACACTGTGAGATGAATTAACAGAACACAAGCAGTTTCTCAGAAATCTTGTTTCCAGTTTTTAACAAAAGATATTTCCCTTTTCACAATAGACCCCATGGGCTTCGAAATATCACTTTTCAAATTCCACAAGAACAGTCTCAGCGAAAGGCTTCTTGAGGAGAAAGGTGTAACTCTGTGAGATGAATTGCCAGAACACAAAGCAGTTTCTCAGAAAGATTCTTTTCCGTTTTTATCTTAGGATATTTTCATTTTCACCGTAGACCTCTATGGGCTTCCAAATATCACTTTGCAAATTCCACAAGAACAGTCTTAGCGAAAGGCATCTTGAGGGGAAAGCTGTAAATCTGTGAGATGAATTAACAGAACACAAAGCAGTTTCTAAAAAACATTCTTTCCAGTTTTTAACGGAAGATATTTCCTTTTTCATCATAGCCCTCTATGGGCTTCCAAATATCACCTTGAAAATTCCACAGGAACAATCTTAGTGAACGGCTTCTTGAGCGGAAAGCTATAACTCTGTGAGATGAATTAAGAGAACATAATGCAGTTTCTCAGAAAGCTTCTTTTCGGTTTTTATCTTAGAATATTTCCTTTCTGCCATAACCCTCTATGGGCTTCTAAAATCACTTTGCAAATTCCACAAGAACAGTCTTAGCGAAAGGCTTCTTGAGGAGAAAGCTGTAACTCTGTGAGATGAATTAACAGGACACAAAGCACTTTCTCAGAAAGCTTCTTTCCAGTGTATAACGGAAAATATTTCCTTATTCACCATAGACCTCTAAGGCCTTCTAAATACCACTTTCGAAATGACACAAGAACAGTCCTAGCGAAAGACATCTTGAGGGGAAAGCTGTAACTCTGTGAGATGAATTAACAGAACACAAAGCAGTTTCTCAGAAAGCTTCTTTCCAGTTTTCAACTGAAGATATTTCCTTTTAACCATAGCCCTATATGGGCTTCCAAATATCACTTTGCAAATTCCACAAGAACAGACTTAGTAAAGGTCTTCTTGAGGGGAAAGCTGTAACTCTGTGAGATGAATTAACAGAACACAAAGCAGTTTCTCAGAAAGCTTCTTTCCAGTTTTTAACGGAAGATATATCCTTTTTCACCAAAGCCCTCTATGGGCTTCCAAATATCACTTTAAATATTCCACAAGAACAGTCTTATCAAAAGGCTTCTTGAGGGAAAGCTGTAACTCTGTGAGATGAATTAACAGAACACAAAGCAGTTTCTCAGAAAGCTCCTTTCCAGTATTTAACTGAAGATATTTCCCTTTTCACCGTAGCCCTCTATGGGCTTCCAAATATCACTTTGCAAATTCCACAAGAGCAGTCTTAGCGAAAGGCTTCTTGAGGGAAAAGCTGTAATCAGAAAGCTTCTTTCGAGTTTTTAACTAAAGATATTACCTTTTACACCATAGCCCTCTAAGGACTTCCAAATATCACTTTAAATATTCCACAAGAACAGTCTTATCAAAAGGCTTCTTGAGGGGAAAGCTGTAACTCTGTGAGATGAATTAACAGAAGAAAAAGCAGTTTCTCAGAAAGCTTCTTTCCAGTTTTTAACGGAAGATATTTCCTTTTTCACCAAAGCCCTCTATGGGCTTCCAAATATCACTTTGAAAATTCCACAAGAACAGTCTTCGCGAAAGGCTTCTTGAGGAAAAAGCTGTAAGTATGTGAAATGAATTAACAGAACACAAAGCAGTTTCTCAGAAAGCTTCTTTCCAGGTTTTAACGGAAGAGAATTCCTTTTTCACCATAGCCCTCTCTGGGCTTCCAAATATCACTTTGCAAATCCCACAAGAACACTCTTAGCGAAAGGCTTCTTGAGGGGAAAGCTGTAACTCTGTGAGATGAATAAACAGAACACAAAGCAGTTTCTCAGAAAGCTTCTTTCCAGTTTTTAATGGAGGATATTTCCTTTTTCACCCTAGCCCTCTATAGGCTTCTAAATATCACGTTCTAAAATGCACAAGAACAGTCTTAGCGAAAGGCTTCTTGAGGGGAAAGCTGTAACTCTGAGATGAATTAAGAGAACACAAAGCAGTTTTTCAGAAAGCTTATTTTCAGTTTTTGTCTTAGGCTATTTCCTTTTTCACCGTAGACCTCTGTAGGCTTCTAAATATCACTTCCCAAATTCGACAAGAACAGTCTTAGGGAAAGGCTTCGTTAGGGGAAAGCTGTAACTTTGTGAGATGAATTAACAGAACACAACACTGTGTCTCAGAAAGCTTCTTTCCAGTTTTTAACTGAGGATATTTCCTTTTTCACCATAGCTCTCCATGGCTTTCGAAATGTCACTTTGCAAATTCCACAAGAACAGTCATAGCGAAAGGCTTCCTCAGGGGAGAGCTGTAACTCTGTGGGATGAATTCACAGATCAGAAAGCTGTTTCTCAGAAAACTTCTTTCCCACTTTTATGGCGGATATTTCCTTTGGCCCTATAGTCTTCAAAGGGAACGGAATTATCCCTTCTCAGATTCCACAGAAATAAGGTTAGCAAACAGCTGTACGACATATAGCTCTCACTCAGTGATTGGAAGTCACATATCACAAAGCAGTTTCTCAGAAAATTCTTTTCAGTTTTTATCTTAGGATATTTCCTTTTTCACCATGACCCTCTATGGGCTCACAAATACCACTCTGCAAATTCCACAAGAACAGTCTTACCGAAAGGCTTCTTAAGGGAAAAGCTGTAACTCTGTGAGGTGAATTAACAGAACACAAAGCAGTTTCTCAGGAAGCTTCTTTTCAGCTTTTATCTTAGGATATTTCCTTCTTCAGCATAGCCCTATAAGGGCTTACAAATATCACTATGAGTATTACACAAGAAGAGTCTTAACAAAAGTCTTTTTGAGGGTAAAGCTGTAACTCTTTGAGATGAATTAACAGAACACAAAGCAGTTTCTTAGAAAGCTTCTTTCCATTTTTTAACTGAAGATATTTCTTTTTTCACCACAGCCATGTATGGGCTTCCAAATATCACTTTGCAAATTCAAAAAGAACAGTCCTAGCGAAAGGCTTCTTGAGTGGAATGCTGTACCTCTGTGAGATGAATTCACAGATCTCAGAGCAGTTTCTCAGAAAGCTTCTTTCTCACTTTTAGCGGCAGATATTTCCTTTGGCCCTATAGTCTTCAAAGGGATCCAAAATAACAGTTCTCTGATTCCATAGAAATAAGGCTATAAAACAGCTCTAGGAAATACAGCTGTAACTCATTGACTGGAAGTCACATAATACTAAACCATTTCTCAGAAATCCTCTTTCAGTTTTTAACTGAAGCTATATCCTTTTTCACCGTAGCCCTCTATGGGCTTCAAAATATCACTTTGAAAATACAACAAGAACAGTCTTAGCGAAAGGCTTCCAGAGGGGAAAGCTGTAACTCTGTTAGGTGAATTAACAGAACACAAAGCAGTTTCTCAGGAATTTTCTTTACAGTTTTTATCTGAAGATATATCGTTTTTCACCATAGCCCTCTATGTGCTTCCAAATATCACTTTGCAAATTCTACAAGAACAATCTTAGCGAAAGACTTCTTGAGGGGAAAGCTGTAAGTCTGTGAGATGAATTAAAAGAACACAAAGCAGTTTCTCAGAAAGCTTCTTTCCATTTTTTATCTGAGGATATTTCGTTTTCACCATAGCCGTCTATTGGCTTCCAAATATCATTTTTCAAATTGCGCAAGAATAATCTTAGCGAAAATCTTCTTGAGAGGAAAGCTGTAACTCTGTGAAATGAATTCGCAGGTCACGAAGAAGTTTCTCAGAAAGCTTCTTTCTAACTTTTAGCGACGGATATTTCCTTTGGCCCTACAGTCTTCAAAGGGATCCGAAATAACAGTTCTCAGATTCCACAGATATTAGGCAAGCAAACAGCTCTAAGAAATACAGCTATAACTCAGTGAGTGGAAGTCATATATCAAAAAGCAGTTCAGAAACCTTCTTTTCAGTTTTTAACTGAAGATATATCTTTTTTCAGCATAGCCATCTAAGGGCTTCCAAATATCACTTTGCAAATTCCAGAAGAACACACTTATCGAAAGGATTCTTGAGGGGAAAGCTGTAACTCTTTGAAATGAATTAACAGATCACAAAGCATTTTCTAAGAAAGCCTCTTTCCAATTTTTAACTGAAGATATTTCCTATTTCACCATAACCATCTATGGGCTTACAAATATGACTTTGCAAATTCCACAAGAACAGTCTTAGCGAAAGGCTTCTTGAGGGAAAAGCTGTAGCTCTGTGAGATGTATTAACAGAACACAAAGCGGTTTCTCAGAAAGATTCTTTCCAGTTTTTATGTTAGGATATTTCCTTTTTCACCGTAGCCCTATATAGGCTTAAAAATATCACTTTGAAAATTAAACAAGAACAGTCTTAACAAAAGTCTTCTTGAGGGTAAAGCTGTAAGCCTTTGAGATGAATTAACAAAACACAGAGCAGTTTCTCAGAAAGCTTCTTCCCAGTTTGTAACTGAAGATATTTCTTGTTTCACCATAGCCCTCTATGGGCTTCCAAATATCACTTTGCAAATTCCACAAGAGCAGTCTTTGGGAAAGGCTACTTGAGGGGGAAGCTGTAACTCTGTGAGATGAATTAAAAGAACACAAAGCAGTTTCTCAGAAAGCTTCTTTCCAGTTGTTAACTGAAGATATTTCCTTTTTCAAAGTAGCCCTCTATCCTCTTCCAAATATCACTTTGCAAATTCCAAAAGAACAGTCTTAGCGAAAGGCTTCTTGAGCGGAAAGCTGTAACTGCCTGAGATGAATTAACAGAACACAAAGCAGTTTCTCAGCAAACGTCTTTTCAGTATTTATCGTAGGATATCTCCTTTTTCACATTAGCCCTCTAAGGGCTTAAAAATATCACGTTGCAAATTCCACAAGAAACGTCTTAGCGAAAGGCTTGCTGAGGGGAAAGCTGTAACTCTTTGAGATGAATCAAGAGAACACAAAGGAGTTTCTCAGAAAGCTTCTTTCCACTTTTTATCTTAGGATATTTCCTTTTTCACAATAGCCCTATTTGGGCTTAAAATATCACTTTGAAAATTACACAAAACAATGTTAACAAAAGTCTTCTTGAGGGTAAAGCTCTAACACTTTGAGAGGAATTATCAGAACACAAAGCAGTTTCTCAGAAAGCTTCTTTGCAGATTTTAATTGAAGTTATTTCCTTTTTCATCGTAGACCTCTATGGGCTTCCAAATATCACTTTGCAAATTCCTCAAGAACAGTCTTAGCGAGAGGCTTCTTGACGGGAAAGCTGTAACTTTGTGAGATGTATTAACAGAACACAAAACAGTTTCTCAGAAAGCTGCTTTCCAGTTTTTAGCTGAAGATATTTCCTTTTTCACCGTAGCCCTCTGTGGGCTTCCAAATATCACGTTGCAAATTACACAAAAGCAGTCTTAGGGTACGGCTTCTTGAGGGTAAAGCTGTCACACAGTGAGATGAATTAATAGAACACAAAGCAGTTTCTCAGAAAGCTTCTTTTCAGTTTTTATCTTAGGATATTCAATTTTTCACCAAAGCCCTCTATGGGCTTCCAAATATCACTTTGCAAATTCCCCAAGAAAAGTGTTAGCGAAAAACTTCTTGAGGGGAAAGATGTAACTCTGTGAGATGAATTCACAGATCACAAAGAAGTTTCTCAGAAAGCTTCTTTCTCACTTTTAGCAGAGGATATTTCCTTTATCCCTATAGTCTTCAAAGGGATTCGAAATAACAGTCCTCAGATTCCACAGAAATAAGGCTAGCACACAGCTCTACGAAATAGAGCTGTAACTCAGTGACTGGCAGTCACATATCACAAAGCAGTTTCTCAGAAAGGTTCTTTTCAGTTTTTATCGGAAGATACATCCTTTTTCTCCTTAGCTCTCTATGGGATTCCAAATATCACTTTGCAAATTCCACAAGAACAGTCTTAGCGAAAGACTTTTTGAGGGGAATGCTGTAATTCTGTAAGATGAATTAACAGAACACAAAGCAGTTTCTCAAAAGCTTCTTTCTAGTTTTTATGTTAGAATGTTTCTTTTTTCACCATAGCCCACAATGGGCTTCCAAATATCACTTTGCCAATTCCACAAGAAGTGTCTTAGTGAACAGCTTCTTGAAAGGAAAGCTGTAACTCTGTGAGATGAATTAACAGAACACAAAGCAGTTTCTCTGAAACCTTCTTTCCAGTTTTCAACAGACGATATTTCCTTTTTCACCTTAGCCCTCTAAGGGCTTCCAAATATCACTTTGCAAATTCCACAAGAACAGTCTTTGCGAAAGGCTTCCTGAGGGGAAAGCTGTAACTGTGTGTGATGAATTAACAGAACACAGAGCAGTTTCTCACCAAGCTTCTTTCCAGTTTTTAACTGAGACATGTTTCCTTTTTCACCATAGACCTCTACTGGCTTTCAAATATCACTTTGCAAATTCCCCAAGAACACTCTTAGTGAACGACTTCTTGAGGGGAAAGCTGTAACTCTGTGGGATGAATTAACAGAACACAAAGCAATTTCTCAGAAAGCTTCCTTCCAATTTCTATCTGAGGACATTTCCTTTTTCACAATAGCCCTCTATGTGCTTCGAAATATCACTTTGAAAATTCCACAAGAACAGTCTTAGCGAAAGGCTTCTTGAGGGGAAAGCTTTAACCATGTGAGATGAATTAACAGAACCCAAAGTAGTTTCTCAGAAAGCTTCTTTTAAGTTTTTATCTGAGGACAGTTCCTTTTTCACCTTAGACCTCTCTGGCTTCCAAATATCACTTTGTAAATTCCACAAGAACGGTCTTAGGAAAGGCTTCTTGAGGGAAAAGCTGTGACTCAGTGAGATGAATTAACAGAACACAAGCAGTTTTTCAGAAAGTTTCTTTACAGTTTTTTACAGAAAATATTTCCTTTTTAACCGTAGCCCACTATGGGCTTCCAAATTTCACTTTGCAAATTCCTCAAGAACAGTATTAGTTAATGGATTCTTGAGGGTAAAGCTGCCACGCTGTGAGATGAATTAACAGAACACAAAGCAGTTTCTCAGAAAGCTTCTTTTTAGTTTTTATCTTAGGATATTTCCTTTTCCACCATAGACCTCTTTGGGCTTCCCAATATCACTTTGCAAATTCTCCAAGAACAGTCTTCGTGAACGGCTTCTTGAGGGGAAAGCTGTAACTCGGTAGATCAATTAACAGAACCAAAAGAAGTTTCTCAGAATGCTTCTATTCAGTTTTTATCTTAGGATAGTTCCTTTTTCACCATACCTCTATGGGCTTCTAAGTATCACATTTCAAATTCCACAAGAACTGTCTTAGTAAACGGCTTCATTAGGGGAAAGCTGTAAATCTGTTAGATGAATTCAAAGAACACAAAGCAATTTCTCAGAAAGCTTCTTTTCAGTTTTTATCAGGAGATATTTCCTTTTTCACCATAGCCCTGAATGGGCTTCCAAATCACACTTTGCAAATTCCACAAGAACAGTCTTCGTGAAAAGCTTCTTTAGAGGAAAGCTGTAACTCTGTGAGATGAATTAACAGAACAGAAAGCAGTTTCTCAGAAAGCTTCTTTCCAGTTTTTAACTGAAGATATTTCCTTTTTCACCATAGCCCTTTAAGGGGTTGCAAATATCACTTTGCATATTCCACAAGAACAGTCTTAGTGAACGACTTCTTTAGGGCAAACTGTAACTCAGTGAGGTGAATTAACAGAACAAAGCAGTTTCTCACAAAGCTTCTTATCAGTTTTTATGTTAGGATATTTCCTTTTTAACCATAGCCCTCTATGTGCTTTCAAATATCACTTTGCAAATTCCACAAGAACAGTCTTAGCGAAAGGCTTCCTGAGGGGAGAGCTGTAACTCTGTGAGATGAATTAACAGACCATAAAACAGTTTCTCAGAACGCTTCTTTCCAGTTTTCAACTGAAGATATTTCCTTTTTCACCATAGCCCTCTAGGGGTTCCAAATACCACTTTGCAAAATCCACAAGAACAGTCTTAGCGAAAGGCTTCTTGAGGGTAAAGCTTTAACTCTGTTGGATGAATTAACAGAACACAAAGCAGTTTTCCAAAGCTTCTTTGCAGTTTTTATCTTAGGATATTTCATTTTTCTTCCTAGCCCTCTATGGGCTTCCAAATATCACTTTGCACGTTCCACAAGAATAATGTCTGAAACTGGCTTCTTGAGGAGAAAGCTGTACCTCTGTGAGATGAATTAACAGAACACAAAGTATTTTCTCAGAATGCTTCTTTTCAGTTTTTATCTTAGGATATTTCTTTTTTCACCATAGCCCTCCATGGGCTTGAAAATATCACTATGAAAATTCCACAAGAACAATCTTAGCGAAAGGCTTCTTTAGGTGAAAGCAGTGACTCTGTGAGAGGAATTAACAGAACACAAAGCAGTTTCTCAGAAAGCTTCTTTCCAGTTTTTAACGGAAGATTTATTTCCTTTTTCACCATAGACCTCTATGGGCTTCCAAATATCACTTTGCCAATTCCACAAGAAAAGTCTTAGCGAAAAACTTCTTGAAGGGAAAGCTGTAACTCTGTGAGATGAATTAACACAACACAAAGCAGTTTCTCAGAAAGATTCTCACCACTTTTTAATGGACGATATTTCCTTTTTCACCTTAACCCTCTATGGGCTTCCAAATATCACTTTGCAAATTCCACAAGAACAGTATTAGCGAAGGCTTCTTGAGGGGAAAGCAGTAACTGAGAGATGAATTAATCGAACACAAAGCAGTTCCTCAGAAAGCTTCTTTCCACTTTTTAAGGGAAGATATTTCATTTTCACCGTAGCCCTCTATGGGCTTCCAAGTATCACTTTGCGAATTCCACAAGAACAGTCTAAGCGAAATGCTTCTTGAGGGGAAAGCTGTAACTCTGTGAGATGAATTATCGCAACACAAAGCATTTTCTCAGAAAGCTTCTTTCCAGTTTTTAACAGAAGATATTTCCTTTTTCACCCTAGCCCTCTATGGGCTTCCAAATATCACTTTGCTAATTCTACAAGAAAATTCTTAGCGAAAGGCTTCTTGAGGGGAAAGCTGTAACTGTGTGAGATGAATTAACAGAACACAAAGCAGCTTCTCAGAAAGCTTCTTTCCAGTTTTTAAGTGAAGATATTTCCTTTTTCACCATAGCCCTCTGTGGGCTTCCAAATATCACTTTGAAAGTTACACAAGAACACTCTTAGCAAAAAGGTTCTTGAGGGGAAAGCAGTAACGCTGTGAGATTAATTAACGTAATACACAGCAACTTCTCAGATACCTTCTATTTAGTTTTTATCATAGGATATTTCCTTTTTCAACATAGCTCTCTATGGGCTTCCAAATATCACTTTGCAAGTTTCACAAGAACAGTCTTAGTGAACGGGATCTTGAGGGGAAAGCTGTAACTCTGTGAGACGAATTAACGGAACACAAAGCAGTTTCTGAGAAAGCTTCTTTTCAGTTGTTGTCTTAGGATATTTCCTTTTTCTCTGTAGCCCTCTATGGGCTTACAAATATGACACTGCAACTTCCACAAGAACAGTCTTAGCGAAAGGCTTCTTGAGTGCAACGCTGTAACTCTGAGGGAAGAATTAACAGAACACAAAGCAGTTTCTCAGAAAGCTTCTTTCCAGTTTTTAACGGAAGATATTTCCTTCTTCACCATAGCCCTCTATGGACTTCCAAATATCACTTTGCAAATTCCACAAGAACAGTCTTAGCGAAAGTCTTCTTGAGGGTAAAGCTGTAACTCTGTGATATGAATTAACAGAACACAAAATAGTTTCTCAGAGAGCTTCTTTCCAGTTTTTAACGGAAGATCTTTCCTATTTCACCTTAGCCCTCTATGGGCTTCCTAATATCACTTTGCAAATTCCAAAAGAACAATCTTAGCGAAAGGCTTCTTGAGGGGAAAGCTGTAACTCCTTGAGATGAATTAACAGAACACAAAGGAGTTTCTCTGAAAACGTCTTTCCAGTTTTTAACGGAAGATATTTCCTTTTCAACAATAGCCCTCTAGGGGCTTCCAAATATCACTTTGCAAATTCCACAAGAACAGACTTAGCGAAAGGCTTCTTGAAGGGAAAGCTGTACCTCTGTGAGATGAATTAAGATAACACAAAGCGTTCTCTCAGAAAGCCTCTTTCCGATTTTTAAAGAAAGATATTGCCTTTTTCAACATAGCCCTCTAAGGGCTTCCAAATATAACATTGCAGATTCCACAAGAAGAGTCTTAGTGAAAGGCTTCTTGAGAGGAAAGCTGTAACTCTGAGAGATGAATTAACAGAACACAAAGCAATTCCTCAGAAAACTTCTTTCCTGTTTTTAAATAAGATATTTCCTTTTTAACCATAGCCCTCTAAGGGCTTCCAAGTATCACTTTCCAAATTACAGAAGAACAGTCTTAGCGAAAGTCTTCTTGAGGGGAAAGCTGGTACTCGGTGAGATGAATTAACAGAACACAAAGCAGTTTCTCAGAAAGCTTCTTTGCAGTTTTTAATGGAAGATATTTCCTTTTTCATCGTAGCCCTTTATGGGATTCAAAATATCATTTTGCAAATTCCACAAGAACAGTCTTACCGAAAGGCATCTTGAGGGGAAAGCAGTAACTCTGTGAAATGAATTAAGAGAACACAAAGCAGTTTCTCAGAAAGCTTCTTTCCAGTTTTAAACTGAAGATATTTCCTTTTTCACCATAGCCCGCTATGGTCTTCCAAATATCACTTTCCAAAATCCACCAGAACTGCCTTAGCGAAAGGCTTCTTGATGGGAAAGCTGTAACTCTGTGAAATGAATTAACAGAACACAAAATAGTTTCTCAGAAAGCTTCTTTCCAGTTTTTAACGGAAGATCTTTCCTATTTCACCTTAGCCCTCTATGGGCTTCCTAATATCACATTGCAAATTCCAAAAGAACAATCTTAGCGAAAGGCTTCTTGACGGGAAAGCAGTAACTCTGTGAGATGAATTAACAGAACACAAAGGAGTTTCTCTGAAAGCTTCTTTCCAGTTTTTAACGGTAGATATTACCTTTTCAACCATAGCCCTCTAGGGGCTTCCAAATATCACTTTGCAAATTCCACAAGAACAGACTTAGAGAAAGGATTCTTGAAGGCAAAGCTGTAACTCTGTGAGATGAATTAACACAACACAAAGCAGTTTATCAGAAAGCTTCTTTCCAGTTTTTAACGGAAGATATTTTCTTTTTCATCACAGTCCTCTATGGGCTTCCAAATATCACTTTGCAAATTCCACAAGAACAGTCTTAGCGACCGGCTTATTAAAGGGAAAGATGTAACTCTGTGAGATGAATTAACAGAACACAAAGAAGTTTCTCAGAAAGCTTCTTTCCAGTTTTTAACGGAAGATATTTCCTTTTTCACCATAGTCCTCTAAGGACTACCAAATATCACTTTCCAAATTCCATAAGAACAGCCTTAGCCAAAGGCTTCTTTAAGGGAAAGCTGTAACTCTGTGAGACGAATTAAGAGAACACAAAGCAGTTTCTTAGAAAGCTTCTTTCCAGTTTTTTACCTGAGATACTTCCTTTTTCACCACAGCCCTCTATGGGCTTCCAAATATCCCTTTGCAAAATCCACAAGAACAGATTTAGCGAAAGGCTTCTTGAAGGGAAAGCTGTAACTCTGTGAGATCATTAACAGAACACATAGCAGTTTCTCAGATACCTTCTTTTCAGTTTTTATCTTAGCATATTTCCTTTTTCAATATAGCCCTCTATGGGCTTCCAAATATCACTTTGCAAACTCCACAAGAACAGCCTTAGTGAACGGTTTCTTCCGGAGAAAGATGTAACTCTGTGAGATGAATTAACAGAACACAAAGCAGTTTCTCAAAAAGATTCTTTCCAGTTTTTAACGGAAGATATTTCCTTTTTCACCATAACCCTCTATGGGCTTCCAAATATCACTTTGGAAATGCCAAAAGAACAGTCTTAGCAAAAGGATTCTTGAGGCGAAAGCTGTAACTCTGTGAGATAAATTAACAGAACACAGAGAAGTTTTTCAGAAATCTTCTTTCCGGTTTTTAACGGAAGATATTCCTTTTTCACCATAGCCCTCTAAGGGCTTCCAAATATCACTTTGGAATTTCCACAAGAACAGTCTTAGCAACAGGCTTCTTGAGGTGAAAGCTGTAACACACTGAGATGAATTAACAGAACACAAAGCAGTTTCTCAGAAAGCTTCTTTCTAGTTTTTAATTGAAGGTGTTTCCTCTTTCACCATAGCCCTCTATGGGCTTCCAAATATCACTTTGCAAATTACACAAGAACAGTCTTAGTGAAAGGCTTCTTAAGGGGAAGGCTCTAACTTTGTGAGATGAATTAACAGAACACAAATCATTTTCTCACAAATCTTCTTTCCAGTTTTTAACGGAAGATATTTCCTTTCCCACCATAGTCATCTATGGGCTTCCAACTATCACTTTGCAAATCCCACAAGAACAGTCTTAGCGAAAGGATCCTTGAGAGGAAAGCTGTAACTCAGTGAGACGCATTAACAGAACACACGGCACTTTCTCAGAATGCTTCTTTCCAGTTTTTAACGGAACATATTTCCTTTTTCACCATAGTCCTCTATGGGTTTCCAAATTTCACTTTCCAAATTTCACAAAACAGTCTTAGTGAGCGGCTTCTTTAGGGGAAAGTTGTAGCTCTGTGAGATGAACTAACAGAACACAAAGCAGTTTTTCAGACAGCTTCATTTCGGTTAGTATCTTAGGATATTTCCATTTTCACCATAGCCGTCTATGGGCTTCCACATATCACTTTGGAAATTGCTCAAAAACAGTCTTAGCGGAAGGCTTCTTGAGGGGAAAGCTGTAACTCTTTGAGATGAATTAACAGAATACAAAGCAGTTTCTCGGAAAGCTTCTTTTCATTTTTTAACTGAAGGCATTTCCTTTTTCACCATAGCTCTCTCTGGGCTTCCAAATATCACTTTGCAATTTCCACAAGAACAGTGTTAGCAACAGGTTTCTGGAGGGGAAAACTGTAACACTGTGAGACGAATTAACAGAACACAAAGCCGTTTCTCAGAAAGCTTCTTTTCAGTTTTTGTCTTAGGATGTTTCCTTTTTCACCATAGCCCACTGTGGGCTTCCAAATATCACTTTGCAAATTCCACAAGAACAGTCTCAGTGAACGGCTTCTGGAGGGGAAAGCTGTAACTCTGTGAGAGGAATTAACAGAACACAAAGCTGTTTCTCAGCAATCTACTTTCCAGTTTTTAACGGAGGATATTTTTTTTTTCACCATAGCCCTCTAAGGGATTCCAAATATCAGTTTGCAAATTCCACAAGAACAGTGTAAGCGAAAGACTTCTGGAGGGGAAAACTGTAACTCTGTGAGATGAATTAACAGAACACAAAGCAGTTTCTCAGATATCTTCTTTCCAGTTTTTAACGAAAGATATTTCCTTTTTCACCGTAGCCCTCTATGGGCTTTCAAATATCACTTTGCAAATCCCACAAGAACTGTCTTGGCGAAATCCTTCTTGGGGGGAAAGCTGTAACTCAGTGAGATGCTTTAACAGAACACACGGCAGTTTCACAAAAAGCTTCTTTCAAGTTTTTAACGGAAGATATTTCCTTTTTCACCATAGCCCTCTGTGAGTTTTCTAATATCACTTTGCAAATTTCACAAGAATTGTCTCAGTGAACTGCTTCTTGAAAGGAAAGCTGTAACTCTGTGAGATGAACTAACAGAACACAAAGCAGTTTATCAGAAAGCTTCTTTACAGTTTTTAACGGAAAATATTTCCTTTTTCACCACAGCCCTCTATGAGATTCTAAATATCACTTTCCAAATTTCAGAAGAACAGTCTTAGTGAACGGCGTCATGAGGGAAATCTGTAACTCTTTGAGATGAATTAACAGAACAGAAAGCGGCTTCTCAGAAAGCTTCTTTTCGGATTTTGTCTTACTATATTTCCTTTTTCAACATAGCCCTCTATGGTCTTCCAAATATCACTTTGCAAATTACACAAGAACAGTCTTTGTGAAAGACTTCTTGAGGGGAAAGCTGTAACTCTCTGAGATGAATTTACAGAACAGAAAGCAGTTTCTCAGAAGGCTTGTTTTCAGTTTTTATCTTAGGATATTTCCTTTTTGAGCATAGCCCTCTATGGGCTTCCAAAAACATTTTGCAAATTCCACAAGAACAGTCTTAGCGAAAGGATTCTGGACGGGAAAGCTGTAAATCTGTGAGACGAATTAACAGAATGCAAAGCAGTTTCTCAGAAACCTTCTTTTCATTTTTTATCTTGCGATATTTCCATTTTAACCATAGCGCTATAGGGGTTCCAAATATCACTTTGTAAATTCCAGAAGAACAGTATTAGCGAAAGGCTTCTTGAGGGTAAAGCTGTAACTCTGTAAGATAAATTAACAGAACACCAAACATTTTCTCAGAAACCTACTTTTCATTTTTTACCTTAGGATATTTCCTTTTTCACCATAGCCCTCTATGGGATTCCAAATATCACTTTGCAAATTCCACATGAACAGTCTTAGCGAAAGTCTTCTTGAGGGGAAAGCTGTAACTCTGTGAGATGAATTAACAGAACACAAAGCAGTTTCTCAGAAACATTCTTTCCAGAGTTTAACGCAAAATATTTCCTTTTTCACCGTAGACCTCTACGGGGTTCCAAATATCACTTTGCAAATCCCACAAGAACAGTCTTAGTGAAAGGCTTCTTGAGAAGAAAGCTGTAACTCGGTGAGATGTATTAAGAGAACACACGGCAGTTTCTCAGAATGCTTCTTTCCAGTTTTTAACGGAAGATATTTTCATTTTCACCATAGCCTTCTATGGGCTTCCAAATATCACTTGGCAAATTCCGCAAGAACAGTCTTAGTGAACGACTCCTTGATGGGAAAGCTGTAAGTCTGTGAGATAAACTAACTCAACACAAAACAGTTTCTCAGACAACTTCTTTTCGGTTTTTATCTTAGGATATTTCCATTTTCACCATAGTCCTCTACGGGTTTCCAAATATCATTTTGCAAATTTCACAAGAACAGTCTTAGTGAACGACTTATTGAATGGAAAGCTGTAACTCTGTGAGATGAATTAACAGAACACAAAGCAGTTTCACAGAAAGCTTCATTTCAGTTTTTATCTTTGGATGTTTTCTTTTTCACCCTAGCACTCTATGGGCCACCAAAATATCACTATGCAAATTCAACAAGAAAATTCTTAGTGAACGGCTTCTTGAGGGGAAAGCTGTAACTCTGTGAGATGAATTAACAGAACACAAAGCAGTTTCTCAGAAAGCTTCTTTCCAGTTTTTATCGGAGGATATTTCCTTTGATTCCATAGCCCTCTATGGGCTTCCAAATATCACTTTGCAAGTTTCACAAGAACAGCCTTAGCGAAAGGCTTCCTGTGGGGAAAGTTTTAACTATGTGAGATGAATTAACTGAACACAAAGCAGTTTCTCAGAAAGCTTCTTTTCAGTTTTTATCTTACGATATTTCCTTTTTCACCATAGACCTCTATGGGCTTATAAATATCACTTTGCAAATCCCAAAAGAACAGTCTTAGCGAAAGTCTTCTTGAGGGGAAAGCTGTAACTAGGTGAGGTCTATTATCAGAACACATGGCAGTTTCTCAGAAAGCTTCTCTCCAGTTTTTAACTGAAGATATTTCCTTTTTCACCATAGCCCTCTATGGGCTTCCAAATATCACTTTGCAAATTCGACAACAACAGCCTTAGCGAAAGGCTTTTAGAGAGAAATGTTGGAACTCTGTGAGATGGATTAACAGAACACAAAGCAGTTTCTCAGAAACCTTCTTTCCAGTTTTTAACGGAAAATAATTCCTTTTTCACCATAGCCCTCTATGGGATTCTAAATATCACTTCCCAAATTTCAGAAGAACAGTCTTAGTGAACGGCCTCTTGAGGGGAAATCTGTAACTCTCTGAGATGAATTAACAGAACACAAAGCAGTTTCTCAAATAGCTTCTTTACGGATTTTATCTTACTATATTTCCTTTTTCAACATAGCCCTATATAGTCTTCCAAATATCACTTTGCAAATTAAACAAGAACAGTCTTTGTGAAAGACTTCTTGAAGGGAAAGCCGTAACTCTCTGAGATGAATTAACAGAACACAAATCAGTTTCTCAGGAAGCTTCTTTTCAGTTTTTATCTTAGGATATTTCCTTTTTCAGCATAGCCCTCTATGGGCTTCCAAAAACATTTTGCAAGTTCCACAAGAACAGTCTTAGCGAAAGGATTCTGGACGGGAAAGATGTAACTCTGTGAGATGAACTAACAGAACACAAAGCGGTTTCTCAGAAACTTTCTTTTCGTTTTTTATCTTAGGATATTTCCTTTTTCACCAAAGCCCTCTATGGGCTTCCAAATATGACTTCGCAAATTCCAGAAGAACAGTATTAGCGAAAGGCTTCTTGAGGGTAGAGCTGTAACTCTGTAAGATGAATTAACAGAACACAAAACATTTTCTCAGAAACCTACTTTTCAGTTTTTACCTTAGGATATTTCCTTTTTCACCCTAGCCCTCTATGGGATTCCAAATATCACTTTACAAATTCCACATGAACAGTCTTAGCGAAAGGCTTCTTGAGGGGAAAGCTGTAACTCGGTGAGATGAATCAAGAGAACACAAAGCAGTTTCCTAGAAAGATTCTTTCCAGTATTTAACGCAACATATTTCCTTTTTCTCCGTAGACCTGTATGGGCTTCCAACTATCACCTTGCAAACGCCACAGGAGAAGTCTAGGTGAATGGCTTCTTGAGGGGAAAGATGTAATTCTGTGAGATGAATTAGGAGAACACAATGCACTTTCTCAGAAAGCTTCTTTTCGGTTTTTATCTTAGGATATTTCTTTTTTGCCATAACCCTCTATGGGCTTCAAATATCGCTTTGCAAATTTCACAAGAACAGTCTTAGTGAACGACTTCTTGAGGGGAAAGCTGTAACTCTGTGAGATAAACTAACACAAAACAAAGCAGTTTTTCAGACAGTTTCTTTTCGGATTTTATCTTAGGACATTTCCATTTTCACCATAGCCTTCTATGGGCTTCCAAATATCATTTTGCAAATTTCGCAAGAACTGTCTTAGTGAACGACTTCTTGAGGGGAAAGCTGTAACTCTGTGAGATGAATTAGCAGAACACAAAGCAGTTTCACAGAAAGCTTCATTTCAGTTTTTATCTTAGGATGTTTTCTTTTTCACCATAGCCCTCAATTGGCCTCCAAATATCACTGTGCAAATTCCACAAGAAAAGTCTTAGTGAACGACTTCTTGAGGGGAAAGCTGTAACTCTGTGAGATGAATTAACAGAACACAAAGCAGTTTCTCAGAAAGCTTCTTTCCAGTTTTTAACGGAGGATATTTCCTTTTATTCCATAGCCCTCTATGGGCTTCCAAATATACCTTTGCAAGTTTCACAAGAAACGTCTTAGCGAAAGGCTTCTTGAGGGGAAAGTTGTAACTGTGAGATGAATTAACAGAACACAAAGCAGATTCTTATAAAGCTTCTTTTCAGTTTTTACCCGAAGATATTTCCTTTTTCAACATAGCCCACTATGGGCTTCCAAATATCACTTTGCAAATTCCACAAGTACCGACTTAGCGAAAGGCTTCTTGAGGGAAAAACTGTAACTCTTTGAGATGAATTAACAGAACACAAAATAGTTTCTCAGAAAGCTTTTTTTCAGTTTTTTTCTTAGGATATTTCCTTTTTCACCATAGCCCTCTATGGGCTTCCAAAAACATTTTGCAAATTCCACAAGAACAGTCTTAGCGAAAGGATTCTGGAGGGGAAAGCTGTAATTCTGTGAGATGAATTGAAAGAACACAAAGCAATTTTTCAGAAATCTTCTTTCTTATTTTTAACGGAAGATATTTCCTTTTTCACCATAGCCCTCTAGGGGCTTCCAAATATCACTTTGCAAATTCCACAAGAACAGTCTTAGGGAAAGGTTTCTTGAGGGGAATGCTGTAACTCTGTGAGATGAACTAACAGAACACAAAGCAGTTTCTCAGAAAGCTTCTTTTCGGTTTTTATCTTAGGATATTTCCATTTTCACCATAGCACTCTAGGGGTTTCAAATATCACTTTGTAATTTACACAAGAACAGTCTTAGCGAAAGGCTTCTTGAGGGGAAAGCTGTAAGTCTGTAAGATGAATTAACAGAACACAAAACAGTTTCTCAGAATCCTTCTTTTCAGTTTTTATTATAGGATAATTACTTTTTCACCACAACCCTCTATGGGATTCCAAATATCACTTTGCAAATTCCACATGAACAGTCTTAGCTAAAGGCTTCTTGAGGGGAAAGCTGTAACTCAGTGAGATGAATTAACAGAACACAAGCAGTTTCTCAGAAAGATTCTTTCCAGTTTTTAACGGAACATATTTCCTTTTTCACTGTAGACATCTATAGACTTCCAACTATCACCATGCAAATTCCACAGGAACAGACCTAGTGAACGGCTTCTTGACGGGAACGCTGTAACTCTGTGAGATGAATTAAGAGAACACAAAGCAGTTTCTCAGAAACATTCTTTCCAGGTTTTAACGGAAGATTTTTCCTTTTTCACCATAGCCCTCTATGGGCTTCCAAATATCACTATGCAAATAAAACAAGAACAGCCTTCGCGAAAGGCTTCTTGAGATGGAAGCTGTAACTCTGTGAGATGAACTAACAGAACACAAAGCAGTTTCTCAGAAAGCTTGTTTTCTGTTTTATCTTAGGATATTTCCATTTTCACCATAGCCCTCTATTGGTTTCGAAATATCAGTTTGCAAATCCCACAAGAACAGTCTTAGGGAAAGGCTTCTGGAGGGGAAAGCTGTAATACTGTGAGATGAATTAACAGAACACAAAGCAGTTTCTCAGAAAGCTTCTTTCCAGTTTTTTACGGAAGATATTTCAATTTACACCATAGCCCTCTATTGGCTTCCAAATATCACTTTCCAAATTCCACAAGAACAGTCTTAGTGTACGGCTTCTTGGGGTGAAAGCTGTAACACTGTGAGATGAACTAACAAAACCAAAGCAGTTTTTCATAAAGCTTCTTTTCGGTTTTTATCTTAGTATAATTCTTCTTTCACCATAGCCTTCTATGGGCTTCCAAATATCACTTTGCAAATTTCACAAGAACTGTCTGAGTGAACGGCTTCTTGAGGGGAAAGCTGAAACTCTGTGAGATGAACTAACAGAACACAAAGCAGTTTCTCAGAAAGCTTCTTTTCGGTTTTTATCTTAGGATATTTCCATTTTCACCACAGCCACCTATGGGCTTCCAAATATCACTTTGCAAATTCCACAAGAACAGTTATAACAAAAGGCTTCTTTAGGAGAAAGCTGTAACTCTGTGAGATGAATTAACAGAACACAACACAGTTTCCAGAAAGCTTCTTGCCAGTTTTTAACTGAAGATATTTCCTTTTACACCATAGCCCTCTAAGGGCTTCAAAATATGACTTTGCAAATTCCACAAGAACTGCGTTATTGAAAGGCTTCTTGAGGGGAAAGCTGTAACCCTCTGAGATGAATTAACAACACACAAAGCAGTTTCTCAAAAAGCTTCTTTTCAGTTTTTATCTTAGGATATTTCCTTTTTCACCATAGCCCTGTATGGGTATCCAAATATCACGTTGTAAATTCCACACAGCAGTCTTAGCGAAAGGCTTCTTGAGGAAAAGCTGTAATTCTCTGAGATGAATTTAAAAAAAACACAAAGCAGTTTCGTAGAAATATTCTTTCCAGTTTTTAACGGAAGAAATATGCTTTTTCACCATATCCCTCTATGGGCTTCCAAATATCACGTTGCAAATTACACAAGAACAACCTTAGCGAAAGACTTCTTGAGGGGAAAGCTGTAACTCTGTGAGATGAATTAACAGAACACAAAGCAGTTTCTCAGGAAGCTTCTTTTCAGTTTTTATCTTAGGTTATTTCCTTTTTCACCATAGCCCTCTATGGGCTTCCAAATATCAGTTTGCATATTTCACAAAAACTGTCTTATTGAACGGCTTCTTGAGGGGAAAGCTGTAACTCTGTGAGATGAACTAACAGAACACTACACAGTTTCCCAGAAAGCTTCTTTTCGGTTTTCATCTTAGGATATTTCCGTTTTCACCTTAGCGCTCGATGGGCTTCCAAATATCACTTTACAAATTCCACAAGAACAGTCTTAGCGAAAGGCTTCTTGAGGGGAATGCTGTAACTCTGTGAGATGAATTAAGAGAACACAAGGTCGTTACTCAGAAAGCTTCTTTCCAGTTCTTACCTGAATATATTTCCTTTTTCTCCATAGCCCTCTATGGGCTTCGAAATATCACTTTGCAAATTCCACAAGAACAGTCTTAGCGAAAGGCTTCTTGAGGGGAAAGCTGTAACTCTGTGAGATGAATTAACAGAACACAATGCATTTTCCCAGAAAGCTTCTTTCCCCTTTTTACAGAAGAGATTTCCTTTTTCACCATAGCACACTATGGGCATCAAATATCACTTTGCAAATACCACAAGAACACTCTTAGCGAAAGGCTTCCTGAGCGGAAAGCTGTAACTCTGTGAGATGAATTAACAAAACACAATGCAGTTTCTCAGAAAGCTTCCTTTCGGTTTTTATCTTAGGATATTTCCCTTTTCGCCATAACCCTCTAGTGGCTCCCAACAGCAATTTGCAAATTCCACAAGAGCCATCTCAGTGAACGGTTTCTTCATGGGAAAGCTGTAACTCTGTGAGATGAATTAACAGAACACAAAAAGCAGTTTCTCAGAAAATTTCTTTGCAGTTTTTAACAGAAGAGATTTCCTTTTTCACCATAGCCCTCCAAGGGCACCCAAATATCTCTTTGCAAATTCCACAAGAACAGTCTTAGAGAATGGCTACTTGAGGGGAAAGCTGTAACTCTATGAGATGAAATAACAGAACACAAAGCAGTTTCTCAGAAAACTTCTTTTCAGTTTTTATCCTAGGATGTTTCCTTTTTCACCTTAGCCATGTATGGGCTTCCAAATATCACTTTGCAAATTCCACAAGAACAGCCTTAGCAAAATTCTTCCAGAAGGGAAAGCTGTAACTCTGTGAGATGAATTAACAAAACACAAGGCAGTTTCACAGAAAGCTTCTTTCCAGTTTTTAACGGAAGATATTCCCTTTTTCACCATAGCCTTCTATTGGCTTCCAAATATCACTATGCCTATCCAACAAGAACAGTCTTAGGGAAAGGCTTCTTGAGGGGAAAGCTGTAACTCTGTAAGATGAATTAACAGAACACAAAGCAGTTTCTCAGAAAGCTTCATTTCAGTTTTTATCTTAGGATATTTCCTTTTTCACCATAGCCTTCTATGGGCTTCCAAATATCACTTTGCAAATACCACAAGAACAGTCTTAGCAAAAGGTTTCTTGAGGGTCAAGCTGAAACTCTGTGAGATGAATTAACAGAACACAAAGCAGTTTCTCAGAAAGCTTCTTTTCGGTTGTCATCTAAGGATATATACTTTTTCACCGTAGACCTCTAAGGGCTTCCAAATATCACTTTGGAAATTCCACAAGAACAGTCTTAACGAAAGGCTTCTTGAGCGGAAAGCTGTACGACTGAGAGATGTATTAACAGAACACAAAGCACTGTGTCTGAAAGCTTCTTTCTAGTTTTTCACTGAAGATATTTCCTTTTTCACCATAGCCCTCTATGGGCTTCCAAATATCACTTTGCAAATTCCACAAGAACAGTCTTAGCGAAAGGCGTCTGGAGGGAAAGCTGTAACTCTTTCAGATGAATTAACAGGACACAAAGCAGTTTGTCAGAAAGCTTCATTCCAGTTTTTAACAGAAGATTTCCTTTTTCACCATAGCCTTTTATGGGCTTCCAAATATCTCTTTGCAAATTCCACAAGAACAGCCTTAGCGAAAGGCATCTTGAAGGGAAAGCTGTAACTCTTTGAGATGAATTTACGGAACACAAAGCAGTTTCTCAGAAAGATTCTTTCCAGTTTTTAACGGAACATATTTCCTTTTTCACCGTAGCCATCTATAGACTTCCAACTATCACCTTGCAAATTCCACAGGAACAGACTTAGTGAACGGCTTCTTGAGGGGAAAGCTCTAGCTCTGTGAGATGAATTAACAAATATCACCTTGCAAATTCCACAGGAGCAGTCTTAGTGAATGACTTCTTGAGGGGAAAGCTAAAACTCTGTGAGATGAATAAGGATAACACAATGCAGTTTCTCAGAAAGCTTCTTTTCGGTTTTTATCTTAGGATATTTCCCTTTTCGCCATAACCCTCTATCGGCTTGCAATATCACTTTGCAAATTCCACAAGAACAGTCCAGTGAATGGATTCTTGACGGGAAAGCTGTAACCGTGTGAGATGAATTAACAGAACACAAAGCAGTTTCTCAGAAAGGTTCTTTTCAGTTTTTATCTTAGGACATTTCCTTTTTCACCATAGACCTCTATGGGCTTCCAAATATCACTTTTCAAATTCCACAAGAACAGACTTAGCGAAAGGCTTCTTGAGGAGAACGCTGTAATTCTGTGAGATGATTTAACAGAACACAAAGCAGTTTCTCAGAAAGCTTCTTTCCAGTTTTAAAGTGAGGTTATTTCCTTTCTCACCATTGCCCTCTATAGGCTTCCAAATATCACTCTGCAAATTCCACAAGAACAGCCTTAGCGGAAGACTTCTTGAGGGGAAAGCTGTAACTCTGTGATATCTATTAACAGAACGCAAAGAAGTTTCTCAGAAAGCTTCTTTTCAGTTTTTATCTTAGCATATTTCCTTTTTCACCATTGCCCTCTATGGTCTTCCAAATATCACTTAGCAAATTCCACAAGAACAGCCTTAGCGAAAGGCTTCTTGAGGGGAAAGCTGTAACTCTGTGAGATGAATTAACAGAACACAAAGCAGTTTCTCAGAAATCTTGTTTCCAGTTTTTAACGAAAGAGAGTTCCTTTTTCACCATAGCCCCCATGGGCTTCGAAATATCACTTTTCAAATTACACAAGAACAGTCTTAGAGAATGGCTTCTAGAGGAGAAAGGTGTAACTCTGTGAGATGAATTACCAGAACACAAAGCAGTTTCTCAGAAAGCTTCTTTTCGGTTTTTATCTTACGATATTTCAATTTTAAACGTAGCCCTCTATGGGCTTCCAAATATCACTTTGCAAATTCCACAAGAACAGTCTTAGCGAAAGGCATCTTGAGAGTTGTAAATCTGTGAGATGAATTAACAGAACACAAAGCAGTTTCTAAAAAACATTCTTTCCAGTTTTTAACGAAAGATATTTCCTTTTTCTTCATAGCCCTCTTTGGGCTCCCAAATATCACCTTGAAAATTCCACAGGAACAAACTTAGTGAACGGCTTCTTGAGGGGAAAACTATAACTCTGTGAGATGAATTAAGAGAACATAATGCTGTTTCTCAGAAAGCTTATTTTCGGTTTTTATCTTAGAATATTTCCTTTTTGCCATAACCCCCTATGGGTTTCTAAAATCACTTTGCAAATTCCACAAGAACAGTCTTAGCGAAAGTCTTCTTGAGGAGAAAGCTGTAACTCTGTGAGGTGAATTAACAGGACACAAAGCCCTTTCTCAGAAAGCTTCTTTCCAGTTTATAACGGAAAATATTTCCTTATTCACCATTGCCCTCTCTGGCCTTCTAAATACCACTTTCGAAATGACACAAGAACATTCCTAGTGAAAGACTTCTTGAGGGAAAGCTGTAACTCTGTGAGATGAATTAACAGAACACAAAGTAGTTTCTCAGAAAGCTTCTTTCCAGTTTTCAACTGAAGATATTTCCTTTTTAACCATAGCCCTCTATGGGCTTCCAAATATAACTTTGCAAATTCCACAAGAACAGTCTTAGCTAAAGGCTTCTTGAGGGAAAAGCTGTAATCAGAAAGCTTCTTTCGAGTTTTTAACTGAAGATATTTCCTTTTACACCATAGCCCTCTAAGGACTTCCAAATATCACTTTGCAAATTCCACAAGAACAGGCTTAGCGAAAGTCTTCTTGAGGGGAAAGCTGTAACTCTGTGAGATGAATTAACAGAACACAAAGCAGTTTCTCAGAAAGCCTCTTTCCAGTTTTTAACTGAAGACATTTCCTTTTCCACCATAGCCCTCGATGGGCTTCCAAATACCACTTTGCAAATTCCACAAGAACAGCCTTAGCAAAGGGCTTCTCGAGGGGATAGCTGAAACTCTGTGAAATGAATTAACAGAACGCAAAGCAGTTTCTCAGAAAGCTTCTTTTCAGTTTTTATGTTAGGATATTCCCTTTTTCACCCTAGCACTCTAAGGGCTTCCAAATATCACTTTGCAAATTCCACAGGAACAGTCTTAGCGAAAGGCTTTTTGAGGAGAAAGCTGTAACTCTGTGAGATGAATTAACAGAACACAAAGCAGTTTCTCCGAAAGCTTATTTTCAGTTTTTATCTCAGGCTATTTCCTTTTTCACCATAGACCTCTATGGGCTTCTAAATATCACTTTCCAAATTCCACAAGGACAGCCTTAGGGAAAGGCTTCTTAATGGGAAAGCTGCAACTCTGTGAGATGAATTAACAGAACACAAAACAGTTTCTCAGAAACCTTCTATCCAGTTTTTAACTGAAGATATTTCCTTTTTCCCCACAGACCACTATGAACTTCCAAATATCATTTTGCAAACTCCAGAAGAACAGTCTTAGTGATTGACTTCTTGAGGGGAATGCTATAAATCCGTGAGATGAGTTAGGAGAACACAATGCAGTTTCTCCGAAAGTTTCTTTTCGGTTTTTATCGTAGGATATTTACTTTTTCAACATAGCCCTCTATGTTCTTCCAAATGTCACTTTGCAAATTCCACAAGAACATTCTTAATGAATGGCTTCTCGAGGGGAAAGCAGTAACTCTGTGAGATGAAATAACAGAACACAAAGCAGTTTCTCAGAAAGTTTCTTTCCGATTTTTGATGGAAGATAATTCCTTTTTCATCATAGCACTCTAAGGTTTCTAAATATCACTTTCCAAATTCCTCAAGAACAGTCTTAGCGAAAGGATTCTTGAGGGGAACGCTGTAACTCTGTCAGATAAATTAATAGTACACAAAGCAATTTCTCAGAAAGCTTCTTTCCATTTTTAACTGAAGATATTTCATTTTTTACCGTAACCCTCTATGAGCTTCCAAATATCACTTGGCAAATTCCACAAGAACAGTCTTAGCGAAAGTCTTCTTGAGGAGAAAGCTGTAACTCTGTGAGATGAATTAACAGGACACAAAGCACTTTCTCAGAAAGCTTCTTTACAGTTTATAACGGAAGATATTTCCTTATTCACCATAGCCCTCTATGGCCTTCTAAGTACCACTTTCCAAATGACACAAGAACAGTCCTAGCGAAAGACTTCTTGAGGGGAAAGCTGTAACTCTGTGAGATGAATTAACAGAACACAAAGCAGTTTCTCAGAAAGCTTCTTTCCAGTTTTCAACTGAAGATATTTCCTTTTTAACCATAGCCCTATATGGGCTTCTAAATATCACTTTGCAAATTAAACAAGAACAGACTTAGTAAAGTTCTCTTTGAGGGAAAGCTGTAACACTGTGAGATGAATTAACAGAACACAAGCAGTTTCTCAGAAAGCTTCTTTCCAGTTTTTAACGGAAGAGAATTCCTTTTTCACCGTAGCCCTCTCTGGGCTTCCAAATATCACTTTGCAAATCCCACAAGAACCGTCTTAGCGAAAAGCTTCTTGAGGGGAAAGCTGTAACTCTGTGAGATGAATTAACAGAACAAAAAGCAGTTTCTCAGAAAGCTTCTTTCCAGTTTTTAACGGAGGATATTTCCTTTCTCACCATTGCCCTCTATGGGCTTCTAAATATCACGTTCTAAATTCCACAAGAACAGTCTTAGTGAAAGGCTTCTTGAGCGAAAGCTATAGCTCTGTGAGATGAATTAAAGGAACACAAAGCAGTTTCTCAGAAAGATTATTTTCAGTTTTTACCTTAGGCTATTTCCTTTTTCACTGTAGACCACTGTTGGCTTCTAAATATCACCTTCCAAATTCCACAAGAACAGTCTTAGGGTAAGGCTTCTTGACGGGAAAGCTGTAACTCTGTGAGACGAATTAACAGAACACAAGGCAGTTTCTCAGAAATCTTGGTTCCAGTTTTTAACGGCAGTTATTTCCTTTTTCACCATAGCCCTCTATGGGCTTCCAAATATCACTTTGCAAACTCCACAAGAACATTCTTACCAAAAGGCTTCTTGGGGGAATGCTGTATCTCTGTGAGATGAATTAACAGAACACAATGCAGTTTCCCAGAAAGCTTCTTTCCACGTTTTAATGGAAGATATTTCCTTTTTCACCATAGCCCTCTATGGGCTTCCAAATATCACATTGCAATTTCCACAAGAACAGTCTTAGCGAAAAGCTTCTTGAGGCGAAAGCTGTACCTCTGTGAGATGAATTAACAGAACACAAAGCAGTTCCTCAGAATGCTTCTTTACAGTTTTTAACTGAAGATACTTCCTTTTTCACCATAGCCCTCTATTGGCTTCAAAATATCACATTGCAAATTCCACAAGAATTGTCTTAGCGAAAGGCTTCTTGAGGGAAAAGCTGTAACTCTGAGATGAATTTACAGAACACAAAGCAGTTTCTCAGAAAGCTTCTTTCCAGTTTTTAACGGAAGATATTTCCTTTTTCACCAAAGCCCTCTATGGGCTTCCAAATATCACTTTGCAAACTCCGGAAGAACTGCCTTCGCGAAAGTTTTCTTGAGGGAAAAGCTGTAAGTCTGTGAAATGAATTAACAGAACACAAAGCAGTTTCTCAGAAAGATTCTTTCCAGTTTTTAACTGAAGATATTTCCTTTTTCACCATAGCCCTCGCTGGGCTTCCAAATATCACTTTGCAAATTCCACAAGAACAGTCTTAGCGAAAGACTTCTCGAGGGGAAAGCTGTAACTCTGTGAGATGAATTAACAAAACACAAAGAAGTTTCTCAGAATGCTTCTTTCCAATTTTTAACTGAAGTTATTTCCTTTTTCACCATAGCCCTCTACGGGCTTCCAAATATCACTTTGCAAATTCCACAAGAACAGTCTTAGCGAAAGGCTTCTTGAGGGGAAAGCTGTAACTCTTTGAGATGAATTAACAGAACACAAGGCAGGTTCTCAGAAAGCTTCTTTCCAGTTTTTAACGGAGGATATTTCCTTTTTCACCATAACCCTCTATGGGCTTCTAAATATCACGTTCTAAATTGCACAAGAACAGTCTCAGTGAAAGGCTTCTTGAGAGGAAAGCTGTAATTCTGTGAGATGAATTAAGAGAACACAAAGCAGTTTTTCAGAAAGCTTATTTTCAGTTTTTATCTTAGGCTATTTCCTTTTTCACCCTAGGCCTCTGTATGCTTCTAAATATCACTTCCCAAATTCGACAAGAACAGTCTTAGGGAAAGGCTTCGTTAGGGGAAAGATCTAACTTTGTGAGATGAATTAACAGAACACAACACAGTGTCTCAGAAAGCTTCTTTCCCGTTTTAAACCGAAGATATTTCCTTTTCACCATAGCTCTCTATGGCCTTCGAAATGTCACTTTGCAAATTCCACAAGAACAGTCATAGCGAAAGGCTTCCTCAGGGGAAAGCTGTAACTCTGTGGGATTAGTTCACAGATCAGAAACCTGTTTCTCAGAAAGCTTCTTTCCCACTTTTATGGCGGATATTTCCTTTGGCCCTATAGTCTTCAAAGGGAACCAAATTATCCCTTCTCAGATTCCACAGAAATAAGGTTAGCAAACAGCTCTACGACATATAGCTCTCACTCAGTGAGTGGAAGTCACATATCACAAAGCAGTTTCTCAGAAAAGTTCATGTCAGTTTTTATCTTAGGATATTTCCTTTTTCACCATAGCCCGCTTTGGGCTTCCAAATATCACTTTACAAATTCCAGAAGAACAGTCTTAGCAAAAAGCTTCTTGAGGAGAAAGCTGTAACTCTGTGAGATGAATTAACAGAACACAATGCAGTTTCTTAGAAGGCTTCTTTTCAGTTTTTATCTTAGGATATTTCCTTTTTCACCATAGCCCTCTATGGGCTTCCAAATATCGCTTTGCAAATTCCACAAAAACCGTCTTAGCGAAAGGCTTCTTGAGGGCAAAGCTGTAACTCTGTGAGATGAATTAACAGAAGACAAAGCTGTTTCTCAGAAAGCTATATTCCAGGTTTTAACTGAAGATGTTTCATTTTTCACCACAACCCCCTATGGGCTTCCAAACATCACTTTGCAAATTCCACAAAAACAGTTTTAGCGAAAGACTTCTTGAGGGGAAACCTGTAGCTCTGTGACATGAATTAACAGAACACAAAGCAGTTTCTCAGAGAGATTCTTTCCAGTTTTTAACGGAAAATATTTACTTTTTCACCATAGCCCTCTATGGACTTCTAAATATCACTTTGCAAATTCCACAAGAACAGTCTTACCGAAAGGCTTCTTGAGGGGAAAGCTGTAACTCTATGAGATGAATTAACAGAACACAAAGCAGTCTCTAAGAAAGCTCCTTTCCAGTTTTTAACTGAAGATATCTCCTTTTTCACCGTAGTCCTCTAGGGGTTCCAAATATAAGTTTGCAAATTCCAGAGGAACAGTCTTAGCGAAAGGCTTCTTGAGGGAAAAGCTGTAATCAGAAAGCTTCTTTCGAGTTTTTAACTGAAGATATTTCCTTTTACACCATAGCTCTCTAAGGAATTCCAAATATCACTTTGCAAATTCCACAAGAACAGGCTTAGCGAAAGTCTTCTTGAGGGGAAAGCTGTAACTCTGTGAGATGAATTAACAGAACACAAAGCAGTTTCTCCGAAAGCCTCTTTCCAGTTTTTAACTGAAGATATTTCCTTTTCCAACATAGTCCTCGAAGGCCTTCCAAATACCACTTTGCAAATTCCACAAGAACAGCCTTAGCAAAGGGCTTCTTGAGGGGATAGCTGTAACTCTGTGAAATGCATTAACAGAACGCAAAGCAGTTTCTCAGAAAGCTTCTTTTCAGTTTTTATGTTAGGATATTTCCTTTTTCACCCTAGCACTCTATGGGCTTCCAAATATCACTTTGCAAATTCCACAGGAACAGTCTTAGCGAAAGGCTTCCTAAGGAGAATGCTGTAACTCTGTGACATGAATTAAGAGAACACAAAGCAGTTTCTCCGAAAGCTTATTTTCAGTTTTTATCTCAGGCTATTTCCTTTTTCACCATAGACCTCTATGGGCTTCTAAATATCACTTTCAAAATTTCACAAGAACAGCCTTAGGGAAAGGCTTCTTAAGGGGAAAGCTGTAACTCTGTGAGATGAATTAACAGAACACAAAGCAGTTTCTCAGAAAGCTTCTATCCAGTTTTTAACTGAAGATATTTCCTTTTTCCACATAGCCCTCTATGAAATTCCACATATCATTTTGCAAACTCCACAAGAACAGCCTTAGTGATCGACTTCTTGAGGGGAAAGCTATAACTCCGTGAGATGAGTTAAGAGAACACAATGCAGTTTCTCGGAAAGTTTCTTTTCGGTTTTTATCGTAGGATATTTCCTTTTTCAACATTGCCCTCTATGTTCTTCCAAATATCACTTTGCAAATTCCACAAGAACATTCTTAATGAATGGCTTCTCGAGGGGAAAGCAGGAAATCTGTGAGATGAAATAACAGAACACAAAGCAGTTTCTCAGAAAGCTTCTTTCCGATTTTTAATGGAAGATATTTCCTTTTTCATCATAGCCCTCTATGATTTCTAAATATCACTTTCCAAATTCCACAAGAACAGTCTTAGCGAAAGGATTCTTGATTGGAACGTGTAACACTGTGAGATAAATTAATAGTACACAAAGCAGTTTCTCAGAAAGCTTCTTTCCAGTTTTTAACTGAAGATATTTCATTTTTTTACCATTGCCCTCTATGAGCTTCCAAATATCACTTTGCAAATTCCACAAGAACAGTCTTAGCGAAAGGATTCTTGAGGGGAAAGCTGTAACTCTGTGAAACGAATTAGCAGAACACAAAGCAGTTTCTAAGAAAGCTTCTTTTCAGTTTTTATCTTAGGATATTTCCTTTTTCACCATAGTCCTCTATGTTCTTCCAAATATCACTTTGAAAATTCCACAAAAACAGCCTTAGTGAAAGGCTTCTTGAGGAGAAAGCTGTAACTCTGTGAGATGAATTAACAGAACACAAAGCAGTTTTTCAGAAAGCTTCTTTCCAGTTTTCAACTGAAGATATTTCCTTTTTAACCATAGCCCTATATGGGCTTCTAAATATCACTTTGAAATTCCACAAGAACAGACTTAGTAAAGTTCTCCTTGAGGGGAAAGCTGTAACTCTGTGAGATGAATTAACAGAACACAAGCAGTTTCTCAGAAAGCTTCTTTCCAGTTTTTATCGGGAGATATTTCCTTTTTCACCAAAGCCCTCTATGGGCTTCCAAATATCACTTTGAAAATTCCTCAAGAACAGTCTTAGCGAAAGGCTTCTTGAGGAAAAATCTGTAAGTATGTGAAATGAATTAAGAGAACACAAAGCAGTTTCTCAGAAAGCTTCTTTCAAGTTTTTAATGGAAGAAAATTCCTTTTTCACCGTAGCCCTCTCTGGTCTTCCAAATATCACTTTGCAAATCCCACAAGAACAGTCTTAGCGAAAAGCTTCTTGAGGGGAAAGCTGTAACTCTGTGAGATGAATTAACAGAACAAAAAGCAGTTTCTCAGAAAGCTTCTTTCCAGTTTTTAACGGAGGATATTTCCTTTTTCACCATAGCCCTCTATGGGCTTCTAAATATCACGTTCTAAATTCCACAAGAACAGTCTTAGTGAAAGGCTTCTTGAGCGAAAGCTATAGCTCTGTGAGATGAATTAAGGGAACACAAAGCAGTTTCTCAGAAAGATTATTTTCAGTTTTTACCTTAGGCTATTTCCTTTTTCACTGTAGACCACTGTGGGCTTCTAAATATCACCTTCCAAATTCCACAAGAACAGTCTTAGGGTAAGGCTTCTTAACGGGAAAGCTGTAACTCTGTGAGACGAATTAAAAGAACACAAGGCAGTTTCTCGGAAATCTTCGTTCCAGTTTTTAACGGCAGTTATTTCCTTTTTCACCATAGCCCTCTTTGGGCATCCAAATATCACTTTGCAAACTCCACAAGAACATTCTTAGCGAAAGGCTTCTTGGGGGAATGATGTAAGTCTGTGAAATGAATTAACAGAACACAAAGCAGTTTCTCAGAAAGATTCTTTCCAGTTTTTAACTGAAGATATTTTCTTTTTCACCATAGCCCTCGCTGGGCTTCCAAATATCACGTTGCAAATCCCACAAGAACAGTCTTAGCGAAAGACTTTTCGAGGGGAAAGCTGTAACTCTGTGAGATGAATTAACAGAACACAAAGCAGGTTCTCAGAAAGCTTCTTTCCAGTTTTTAACGGAGGATATTTCCTTTTTCACCATAGCCCTCTATGGGCTTCTAAATATCACGTTCTAAATTGCACAAGAACAGTCTCAGTGAAAGGCTTCTTGAGACGAAAGCTGTAACTCTGTGAGATGAATTAAGAGAACACAAAGCAGTTTTTCAGAAAGCTTATTTTCCGTTTTTATCTTAGGCTATTTCCTTTTTCACCGTAGACCTCTGTAGGCTTCTAAATATCACTTCCGAAATTCGACAAGAACAGTCTTAGGGAAAGGCTTCGTTAGGGGAAAGCTCTAACTTTGTGAGATGAATTAAAAGAACACAACACAGTGTCTCAGAAAGCTTCTTTCCTGTTTTAAACCGAAGATATTTCCTTTTCACCATAGCTCTCTATGGCCTTCGAAATGTCACTTTGCAAATTCCACAAGAACAGTCATAGCAATAGGCTTCCTCAGGGGAAAGCTGTAACTCTGTGGGATGAATTTACAGATCAGAAACCTGTTTCTCAGAAAGCTTCTTTCCCACTTTTATGGCGGATATTTCCTTTGGCCCTATAGTCTTCAAAGGGAACCAAATTATCCCTTCTCAGATTCCACAGAAATAAGGTTAGCAAACAGCTCTACGACATATAGCTCTCACTTAGTGAGTGGAAGTCACATATCAGAAAGCAGTTTCTCAGAAAAGTTCTTTTCAGTTTTTATCTTAGGATATTTCCTTTTTCACCATAACCCTCTATGGGCTTACCAATACCACTCTGCAAATTCCACAAGAACAGTCTTACCAAAAGGCTTCTTAAGGGGAAAGCTGTAACTCTGTGAGGTGAATTACCAGAACACAAAGCAGTTTCTCAGAAAGCTTCTTTTCAGCTTTTATCTTAGGATATTTCCTTTTTCACCATAGCCCTATAAGGGCTTACAATTATCAGTATGAGTATTACACAAGAAGAGTCTTAGCAAAAGTCTTTTTGAGGGAAAATCTGTAACTCTTTGATGAATTAACAGAACACAAAGCAGTTTCTTAGAAAGCTTCTTTCCATTTTTTAACTGAAGATATTTCCCTTTTCACCACAGCCGTCTATGGGCTTCCAAATATCACTTTGCAAATTCAAAAAGAACAGTCCTAGCGAAAGGCTTCTTGAGTGGAATGCTGTAACTCTGTGAGATGAATTCACAGATCTCAGAGAAGTTTCTCAGAAAGCTTCTTTCTCACTTTTAGCGGCAGATATTTCCTTTGGCCCTATAGTCTTCAAAGGGATCCAAAATAACAGCTCTCCGATTCCATAGAAATAAGGCTATCAAACAGCTCTAGGAAATACAGCTGTAACTCAGTTAGTGGAAGTCACATAATTCTAAACCGTTTCTCAGAGAGCCTCTTTCAGTTTTTAACTGAAGCTATATCCTTTTTCACTGTAGCCCTCTATGGGCTTCAAAATATCTCTTTGAAAATACAACAAGAACAGTCTTAGCGAAAGACTTCTAGAGTGGAAAGCTGTAACTCTGTTAGGTGAATTAACAGAATACAAAGCAGTTTCTCAGGAATGTTCTTTACAGTTTTTAATCTGAAGATATTTCATTTTCACCATAGCGCTCTATGGGCTTCCAAATATCACATTTCAAATTCCACAAGAAGAGTCTTAGCGAAAGACTTCTTGAGGGGAAAGCTGTAAGTCTGTGAGATGAATTAAAAGAACACAAAGCAGTTTCTCAGAAAGCTTCTTTCCAGTTTTTATCTGAGGATATTTCGTTTTCACCATAGCCGTCTATTGGCTTCCAAATATCATTTTTCAAATTGTGCAAGAATAATCTTAGTGAAAGGCTTCTTGAGGTGAAAGCTGTAACTCTGTGAAATGAATTCGCAGATCACAAAGAAGTTTCTCAGAAAGCTTATTTCTAACTTTTAGCGGCGGATATTTCCTTTGGCCCTACAGTCTTCAAAGGGATCCGAAATAACAGTTCTCAGATTCCACAGAAATAAGGCTGCCAAACAGCTCTACGAAATACAGCTTTAACTCAGTGAGTGGAAGTCATATATCAAAAAGAAGTTTCTCAGAGAGCTTCTTTTCAGTTTTTAACTGAAGATATATCCTTTTTCACTATAGGTCACTATGAACTTCCAAATATCACTTTGCATGTTCCACAAGAACTGTCTTAGCAAAAGCCTTCTTGAGGGGAAACCTGTAACTCTGTGAGATGAAATAACAAAACACAAAGCAGTTTCTCAGAAAGTTTCTTTTCAGTTTTTATCTTAGGATATTTACTATTTTACCATCGACTAATATGGGCTTACAAATATCACTTTGCAAATTCCACAAGAACAGTCTTAGTGAAAGGCTTCTAGAGGGGAAAGGTGTAACTCTGTGAGGTGAATTAACAGAATACAAAACAGTTTCTCAGAAAGCTTCTTTCCAGTTTTTAACTGAAGGTATTTCCTTTTTCACCATAGCCCTCTACGGGCTTTCAAATATCACTTTGCAAATTCCCCAAGAACAGTCTTAGCGAACGGCTTCTTGAGGGAAAAGCTGAAACTCTGTCAGATGAATTAACAGAACACAAAACAGTTTCTTCGAAACCTTCTTTCCAGTTTTTATCCGAGGACATTTCCTTTTACTCCATAGCCCTCTCATGGCTACCGAACATCACTTTGCAAATTCCACAAGAACCATCTTAGTGAAAGACTTCATGAGGGGAAAGCTGTAACTCTGCGAGATGAATTTACAGAACACAAAGCAGTTTCTCAGAAAGCTTCTTTCCAGTTTTTAATTGAAGATATTTCCTTTTTCCCCATATCCCTCCATGGGATTCCAAATATCACATTGCAAATTCCACAAGAACAGTCTTAGCGAAATGCTTCTTGAGGGGAAAGCTGTAACTCTGTGAGATGAATTAACAGAATTCAAAGCAGTTTCTCAGAAAGCTTCTTTCCAGTTTTTATGTGAGGAAATTTCCTTTTTAACCATACTCCTTTATAGGCTTCCAAATATCACTTTGTAAACTCCACAAGAACAGTCTTAGCAAAAGTATTCTTGATAGGAATGCTGTAACTCTGTGTATTAATTAACAGAACACAAAGCAGTTTCTCAGAAAGCTTCTCTCCAGTTTTTAACTGAAGATATTTCCTTTTTCAACATAGCGCTCTACGGGCTTCCAAATATCTCTTTGGAAATTCGACAAGAACAGTCTTAGTGAAGGGCTTCTTGAGGGTAGAGCTGTAATACTGTGAGATGAATTAACAGAACACAAAGCAGTTTCTCAAAAAGCTTCTTTTCAGTTTTCATCTTAGGCGATTCCCTTTTTCACCATAGCCCTCGATGGGCTTCCAAATGTCACTTCTCAAATCCCACAAGAATTGTCTTAGCGAAAGGCTTCTTTTGGGGAAAGCTGTAACTCTTTGAGGTGAACTCACAGATCACAAAGAAGTTTCTCAGAAAGTTCAGAAAATAATATCCGCACTTTCAGCAGCGGATATTTCCTTTGGCCCTATAGTCTTCAAATTGATCCGAAATTACAGTTCTCAGATTCCACAGAAATTAGGCTAGCAAACAGTTCTACGAAATACAGCTGTAACTCAGTGAGTGGAAGTCATATATCAAAAAGCAGTTTCTCAGAAACCTTCTTTTCAGTTTTTAACTGAAGATATATCTTTTTTCACCATAGCCATCTAAGGGCTTCCAAATATCACTTTGCAAATTCCAGAAGAACACTCTTATCGAAAGGATTCTTGAGGGGAAAGCTGTAACTCTTTGAGATGAATTAACAGATCACAAAGCAGTTTCTAAGAAAGCCTCTTTCCAATTTTTAACTGAAGATATTTCCAATTTCACCATAACCATCTATGGGCTTACAAATATGACTTTGCAAATTCCACAAGAACAGTCTTAGCGAAAGGCTTCTTGAGGGAAAAGCTGTAGCTCTGTGAGATGCATTAACAGAACACAAAGCGGTTTCTCAGAAAGATTCTTTCCAGTTTTTATGTTAGGATATTTCTTTTTTCACCGTAGCCCTATATAGGCTTAAAAATATCACTTTGAAAATTAAACAAGAACAGTCTTGACAAAAGTCTTCTTGAGGGTAAAGCTGTAAGTCTTTGAGATGAATTAACAAAACACAGAGCAGTTTCTCAGAAAACTTCTTCCCAGTTTGTAACTGAAGATATTTTTTTTTTCACCATAGCCCTCTATGGGCTTCCAAATATCACTTTGCAAATGCCAGAAGAGCAGTCTTCGCGAAAGGCTACTTGAGAGGAAAGCTGTAACTCTGTGAGACGAATTAAAGGGCACAAAGAAGTTTCTCAGAACGCTTCTTTCCAGTTTTTAACTGAAGATATTTCCTTTTTCACCGTAGCCCTCTATGGTCTTCCAAATATCACTTTGCAAATTCCGAAAGAACAGTCTTAGCGAAAGGCTTCTTGAGGGGAAAGCTGTAACTGCCTGAGATGAATTAACAGAACACAAAGCAGTTTCTCAGCAAACGTCTTTTCAGTTTTTATCGTAGGATATCTCCTTTTTCACATTAGCCCTCTATGGGCTTACAAATATCACGTTGCAAATTCCACAAGAACCGTCTTAGCGAAAGGCTTGCTGAGGGGAAAGCTGTAACTCTTTGAGATGAATCAACAGAACACAAAGGAGTTTCTCAGAAAGCTTCTTTCCACTTTTTATCTTAGGATATTGCCTTTTTCACCATAGCCCTATTTGGGCTTAAAATATCACTTTGAAAATTACACAAAACAATGTTAGCAAAAGTCTTCTTGAGGGTAAAGCTGTAACACTTTGAGAGGAATTATCAGTACACAAAGCCGTTTCTCAGAAAGCTTCTTTGCAGTTTTTAATTGAAGATATTTCCTTTTTCATCGTAGTCCTCTATGGGCTTCCAAATATCACTTTGCAAATTCCACAAGAACAGTCTTAGCGAAAGGCTTCTTGAGGGGAAAGCTGTAACTTTCTGAGATGTATTAACAGAACACAAAACAGTTTCTCAGAAAGCTGCTTTCCAGTTTTTAGCTGAAGATATTTCCTTTTTCACCGTAGCCCTCTGTGAGCTTCCAAATATCACGTTGAAAATTACACAAGAACATTCTTAGGGAACGGCTTCTTGAGGGAAAAGCTGACACACAGTGAGATGAATTAATAGAACACAAAGCAGTTTCTCAGAAAGCTTCTTTCCAGTTTTTATCTGAGGACATTTCCTTTTTCACCATAGCCCTCTATGGGCTTAGAATATCACTTTGCAAATTCCACAAGAACAGTCTTAGTGAACGGCTTCTTGAGGGGTGTGTTGTATCTCTGTGAGATGAATTAACAGATCACAAAGCAGTTTCTCAGAAAGCTTCTTTTCAGTTTTTATCTTAGGATATTCAATTTTTCACTAAAGCCCTCTATGGGATTCCAAATATCACTTTGCAAATTCCCCAAGAAAAGTGTTAGCGAAAAGCTTCTTGAGGGGAAAGTTGTAACTCTGTGAGATAAATTCACAGATCACAAAGAAGTTTCTGAGAAAGGTTCTTTCTCACTTTTAGCAGCGGATATTTCCTTTATCCCTATAGTCTTCAAAGGGTTTCGAAATAACAGTCCTCAGGTTCCACAGAAATAAGGCTAGCACACAGCTCTATGAAATGCAGCTGTAACTCAGTGAGTGGCAGTCACATATCACAAAGCAGTTTCTCAGAAAGGTTCTTTTCAGTTTTTATCGGAAGATATATCCTTTTTCTCCTTAGCTCTCTATGGGCTTCCAAATGTCACTTTGCAAATTCCACAAGAACAGTCTTAGCGAAAGGCTTTTTGAGGGGAATGCTGTAATTCTGTAAGATGAATTAACAGAACACAAAGCAGTTTCTCAAAGCTTCTTTCTAGTTTTTATGTTAGAATGTTTCCTTTTTCACCATAGCCCACAATGGGCTTCCAAATATCACTTTGCAAATTCTCCAAGAACAGTCTTCGTGAGCGGCTTCTTGAAGGGAAAGCTGTTACTCTGTGAGATGAATTCACAGAACACAAAGAAGTTTCTCCGAAAACTTCTTTCTCACTTTTAGCGGTCGATATTTCCTTTGTCCCGATAGTTTTCAAAGGGATCCGAAATAACAGGTCTCAGATTCCACAGTAATAAGGCTAGAAAACAGCTCTATGAAACACAGCTGTAACGCAGTGAGTGGAAGTCACATATCACAAAGCAGTTTCTCTGAAAGCCTATTTTCCGTTTTTAACTGAAGAAATATCCTTTTTCACCATAGCCATCTATCGGTTTCCAAATATCACTTTGAAAATTCCACAAGAACATTCTTAGCGAAAGGCTTCCTGAGGGGAAAGCTGTAACTCTGTTAGATGAATTAACAGAACACAGAGCAGTTTCTCAGAAAGCTTCTTTCCAGTCTTTAACTGAAGATATTTCCTTTTTCCACATAGCCCTCTATGGGCTTCCAAATGTCACTTTGCAAATTCCACAAGAACTGTCTTAGCGAAAGCCTTCTTGAGGGAAAAGCTGTAACTCTGTGAGATGAATTAACAGAAAACAAAGCAGTTCTCAGAACGCTTCTTTCCAGATTTAAACTGAAGATATTTCCTTTTTCACCATAGCCCTCTATGGGCTTCCAAATACCACTTTGCAAAATCCACAAGAACAGTCTTAGTGAACGCCTTCTTCAGGGGAAAGCTGTAAATCTGTGAGATGAATTAACAGATCACAAAGCAGTTTCTCAGAAAGCTTCTTTTCAGTTTTTATCTTAGGATATTTCCTTTTTCACCATAGCCTTCTATGGGCTTCCAAATATCACTTTGAAAATTCCACAAGAACAATCTTAGCGAAAGGCTTCTTGAGGGTAAAGCTGTAAGTCTGTGAGATGAATTAACAGAACCCAAAGCAGTTTCTCAGAAAGTTTCTTTCCAGTTTTTATCTGAAGATAGTTCCTTTTCACAATCGCCCTCTATGGGCTTCAAATATCACTTTGCCAACTCCACAAGAACAGTCTAAGTGATTGATTTCTTGAGGGGGAAACTATAACTCTGTGAGATGAATTAACAGAACACAAAGTAGTTTCTCAGAAAGCTTCTTTGCGGTTTTTATCTGAAGACACTTCCTTTTTCACCATAGCCCTCTATGGGCATTCCAATGTCACTTTGCAGATTCCAGAAGAACAGTCTTAGTGAACGACTTCCTGAGGGGAAAGCTGTAACTCGGTGAGAAGAATTAACAGAACACAAAGCCGTTTCTCAGAAAGCTTCCTTTCAATTTTTTTCTTAGGATATTTCCGTTTTAACCATAGTTCTCTAAGCGCTTCCAAATATCACTTTGCAAATTCCACAAGAGCAGACTTAGCGAAAGGCTTCTAGAGGGGAAAGCTGTAACTCTGTGAGTTGAAATAAAAGAACACAAAGCAGTTTCTCAGAAATCTTCTTTCCAGTTTTTAACTGAAGTTATTTCCTTTTCCACCATAGCCCTCTATGGGCATCCAAATATCACATTTCAAATTCCACAAGAACAGTCTTAGTTGAAGGGCTCCTTGAGGAGAAAGCTGTATCACTGTGAGATGGATTAACAGAACACAAAGCGGTTTCTCAGAAAGCTTCTTTCCAGTTTTTAACTCAAGATATCTCCTTTTTCACTCTAGCCCTCTGTGTATTTCCAAATATCACTTTGCAAATTCCACAAGAACAGTCTTAGTGAACCACTTCTTGTGGGGAAAGGAGTAAATCTGTGAGATGAATTAACAGAACACAAAGCCTTTTTTCAGAAAGCTTGTTTCCATTTTTTAACTGAAGATATTTTCGTTTTCACCCTTAGCCCTCTTTGGGCTGCGAAATATCATTTTGCAAATTCCACAAGAACAGTCTTAGTGAACGGCTTCTTGAGGGGCAAGCTGTAACACTGTGTGATGAATTAACAGAACACAAAGCAGTTTCTCAAAAACTTTCTTTCCTGTTTTTATCTGAAGATATTTCCTTTTCACCGTAGCCCTCTATGGGTTTCCAAATATCACTTTGTAAAGTCCCCAAGAACAGTCTTACCAAAAGCCTTCTTGAGGGGAAAGCTGAAATTCGGAGAGATGAATTCACAGAACACAAATAAGTTTCTCAGAAAGCTTCTTTCTCACATTTAGTGATGGATATTTTCTTTAATCTTATAGTCTTCAAAGGGATACGAAATAACAGTTCTCATATTACACAGAAATAAGGCTAGCAACAGCTCTACGAAATACAACTGTAGCTCAGTGAGTGGAGGTCACATATCTCAAAGCACTTCCTCTGAAACCTTTTTTTCAGTTTTTAACAGAAGATATATCCTTTTTCACCATAGCCCATTATGGGCTTCCAAACATAACTTTGCAAATTCCACAAAACAGTCTTAGCGGAAGGCATTTGGAGGGGAAAGCTGTACCTCTGTGAGATGAATTGACAGAACACAAAGCAGTTTCTCAGAAAGCTTCTTTCCAGTTTTTAACTGAAGATATTCCTTTTTCACCAAGCCCACTATGGGCTTCCAAATATCACTTAGCACATTCCACAAGAAGAGTCTTAGCGAACGGCTTCTTTAGGGAAAAGCTGTAACACTGTGAGATGAATTTACAGAACACAAAGCAGTTTCTCAGAAAGCTTCTTTCCAGCTTTTAACTGAACATATTTCCTTTTTCACCGTAGCCCTCTATGGGCTTCCAAATATCACTTTGCAAATTCCACAAGAACAGTCTTAGCGAAAGGTTTCTTGAGGGGAAAGCTGTAACTCTGTGAGATGAATTAACAGAACAGGTTTCTCAGAAAGCTTCTTTCCAGTTTTTAAGTTTCCATTTTCACCGTAGCCCTCTATGAGCTTCCAAATATCATTTTGCAAATTTCACAACAACAGTCTTAATGAACGGCATGTTGAGGGGAAAGCTATAACTCTGTGAGATGAATTAACGGAACACAAAGCAGTTTTTCAAAAACCTTCTTTTCAGTTTTTATAATAGGATATTTCCTTTTTCACCATAGACCTCTATTGTTTTCCAAATATTACTTTGCAAATTCCACGAGAACAATCTTAGCGAAAGGCTTCTTGAGGGAAAACTGTAGCTCTGTGAGATCAATTCACAGATCACAAAGAAGTTTCTCAGAAAGCTTCTTTCACACTTTTAGCGGCGGATATTTCCTTTGGACCTATAGTCTTTAAAGAGATCCGAAGTAACATTTCTCAGATTCCACAGAAATAAGGCTAGCCAACAGTTCTACGAAATACAGCTGTATCGCAGTGACAAGAAATCACATATCACAAAGCAGTTCCTCAGAAGGCTTCTTTTCACTTTTTAACTGAAGCTATATACTTTTTCACCATAGTGATCTATAGACTTCGAAAGACCACTTTGCAAATTCCACAAGAACAGTCTTCGCGAAAGGCTTCTTGAGGGGAAAGCTGTAACTCTGTGAGATGAATTAACAGAACACAAAGTAGTTTCTCAGAATGCTTCTTTTCAGTTTTTATCTTAGGATATTTCCTTTTTCACCTTAGCCCTCTATGGGCCTGAAAATATCACTATGAAAATTCCACAAGAACAGTCGTAGCGAAAGGCTTCTTGAGGTGAAAGCAGTGACTCTGTGAGATGAATTAACAGAACACAAAGCAGTTTCTCAGAAAGCTTCTTTCCGGTTTTTAACGGAAGATATTTCCTTTTTCACCATAGACCTCGATGAGGTTCCAAATATCACTTTGCCAATTCCACAAGAAGAGTCTTAGCGAAAGGCTTCTTGAAGGGAAAGCTGTAACACTGTGAGATGAATAAACAGAACACAAAGCAGTTTCTCACAAAGCTTCTCACCAGTTTTTAACGGAAGATATTTTCTTTTTCACCGTAGCCCTCTATCGACTTCCAAATATCACTTTTCAAATTCCACATAAACAATCGTAGCGAAAGACTTCTTGAGGGGAAAGCTCTAACTCTGTGAGATGAATTAACAGAACACAAAGCAATTTCTCAGAAAGCTTCTTTCCAGTTTTTAATGGAAGATATTTTCTTTTTCACCATAGCCCACTATGGGCTTCCAAATATCACTTTGCAAATTCCACAAGAACAGATTTAGAAAAGGCTTCATGAAGGGAAAACTGTAACTCTCTGAGATGAATTAACAGAAAACAACGCAGTTTCTCAGAAAGCTTCTTTCCAGGTTTAACGGGAGATACTTTCTTTTTCACCACAGCCCTCTATGGGCTTCCAAATATCACTTTGGCAATTGCAAAAGAACAGTCTTAGCGAAAGGCTTCTTAAGGCGAAAGCTGTAACTCTGTGAGATGAATTAACAGAACACAAATGAGTTTCTCTGAAACCTTCTTTCCAGTTATTAACGGAAGATATTTCCTTTTTCACCATAGCCCTCCATGGGCTTCCAAATATCACTTTGCAAATTACACAAGAACAGACTTAGAGAAAGGCATCTTGAGGGGAAAGGTGTAACTCTGTGAGATGAAATAACAGAACACAAACGTGTTTCTCAGAAAGTTTCTTTCCAGTTTTTAACGGAAGATATTTCCTTTTTCAACATAGTCCTCTATGGGCTTCCAAATATCACTGTGCAAATTCAACAAAAACAGACTTAGCGAAAGGCTTCTTGAAGGGAAAGCTGTAACTCTATGAGATGAATTAACAGAACACAAAACAGTTTCTCAGAAAGCTTCTTTCCAGTTTTTAACTGAAGTTATTTCCTTTTTCACCATAGCCCTCTACGGACTTCCAAAGATCACTTTGCAGATTCCACAAGAACAGTCTTCGCGAAAGGATTCTTCAGGGGAATGCTGTAACTCTGTGAGATGAATTAACAGAACACAAAGCAGTTTCTCAGAAAGCTTCTTACCAGTTTTTAACGGAAGATATTTCCTTTTTCACCTTTAACCCTCTAAGGGCTTCCAAATATCACTTTGCAAATTCCACAAGAACAGTCTTAGCGAAAGGCTTCTTGAGGGGAAAGCAGTAACCGTGAGATGAATTAACCGAACACAGAGCAGTTTCTCAGAAAGCTTCTTTCCAATTTTTAAGGGAAGATTTTCCTTTTTCACTATAGCCCTCTGTGGGCTTCCAAATATCACATTGCAAATTCCACAAGAACAGTGTTAGCGAAAGGCTTCTTGATGGGAAAGCAGTAACTCTGTGAGATGAATTAACCGAACATAGAGCAGTATCTCAGTAAGCTAATTTCCAGTTTTTAACGGAAGATATTTCCTTTTTCACCATAGCACTCTATGGGCTTCCAAATATCACTTTGCAAATTCCAGAAGAACAGACTTAGCGAAAGGCTTTTTTAAGGGAAAGCTGTAACTCTGTGAGATGAATTAACAGAACACAAAGCACTTTCTCAGAAAGCTTCTTTCCAGTTTTTAACAGAAGATATTACCTTTTTCACCATAACCCTCTATGGTCTTCAACATATCACTTTGCAAATTCCACAAGAAGAGTCTTTGCGAAAGGCTTCTTGAGGGGAAAGCAGTGACTCTGTGAAATGAATTAAGAGAACACAAAGCAGTTTCACAGAAAGCTTCTTTCCAGTTTTTAACGGAAGATATTTCGTTTTTCACCATAGCCCTCTATGAGCTTCCAAATATCACTTTGCACATTCCACAAGTACAGACTTAGCGAAAGACTTCTTGAGGGGAAAGCTGTAACTCTGTGAGATGAATTAACAGAACACAAAGGAGTTTCTCAGAAAGCTTCTTTCCAGTTTTTAACGGAAGATATTTCATTTTTCACCATAGTCCTCTATTGGCTTCCAAATATCACTGTGCAAATTCCACAAAAACAGATTTAGCGAAAGACTTCTTGTAGGGAAAGCTGTAACTCTGTGAGATGAATTAACAGAAAACAAAGCAGTTTCTCAGAAAGCTTCTTTCCAGTTTTTAACGGAAGATATTTCCTTTTTCACCATAGCCCTCTATGGACTTCCAAATATAACTTTGCAAATTCCACAAGAACAGTCTTCGCGAAAGGTTTCTTGAGGGGGAAATCTGTAACTCTGTGAGATAATTTAACAGAACACAAAGCAGTTTCTCAGACAGCTTCTTACCAGTATGTAACGGAAGATATTTCCTTTTTCACATTAAACCTCTATGGGTTTCCTAATATCACTTTGCAAATTACACAATAAGTGCCTTACCGAAAGGCTTCTTGAGGGAAAAGCAGTAATCGTGAGATGAATTAACCGAACACAAAGCAGTTTCTCAGAAAGCTTCTTTCCAGCTTTTAAGGGAAAATTTTCCTTTTTCACCATAGCCGTCTAAGGGCTTCCAAATATCGCAATGTAAATTCCACAAGAACAGACTTAGCGAAAGGCTTCTTGAAAGGAAAGCTGTAACTCTGTGAGATGAATTAACAGAACACAAAGCAGTTCCTCAGAAAGCTTCTTTCCAGTTTTTAACTGAAGATATTTCCTTTTTCACTATATCCCTCTAAGTGCCTCCAAATATCACTTTGCAAATTCCCCAAGAACAGTCTTAGCGAAAGGCTTCTTGAGGGGAACGCAGTAAACCTGTGAGATGAATTAACAGAACACAAAGCAATTTCTCAGAAACATTCTTTCCAGTTTTTAACGGAAGATATTTCCTTTTTCACCATAGCACACTGTGGGCTTATAAATATCACTTTGCACCTTCCAGAAGAACAGACTTAGCGAATGGCTTCTTGAAGGGAAAGCTGTAACTCTGTGAGATGAATTAACAGAACACAAAGCAGTTTCTCAGAAAGCTTCTTTCGAGTTTTAACGGAAGATATTTCCTTTTTCACCATAACCCTCTATGGACTTCCAAATATCACTGTGCAAATTCCACAAAAACAGACTTAGCGAAAGGCTTCTTGAAGGGAATGCTGTAATTCTGTGAGATGAATTAACAGAACAGAGAACAGTTTCTCAGAAACCTTCTTTCCAGTTTTTAACGGAAGATATTTCCTTTTACACTATAGCCCTCTACGGGCTTCCAAATATCACTTTGCAAATTCCACAAGAAGAGTCTTAGCGAAAGGCTTCTTTAGGAGAAAGCTGTGAGATGTCTGTGAGATGAACTAAGAGAACACAAAGCAGTTTCTCAGAAAGATTCTTTACAGTTTTTAACTGTAGATATTTCCATTTTCACCTTAACCCTCTAAGGGCTTCCAAATATTACTTTGCAAATTGCATAAGAACAGTGTTAGCAAAAGGCTTTTTGAGGGGAAAGCAGTAACTGTGAGATGAACTAACCGAACACAAAGCAGTTTCTCAGAAAGCTTCTTTCCAGTTTTTAACTGAGGATGTTTCCTTTTTCACCATAGCCCTCTATGGGCTTCCAAATATCACTTTGCAAATTCCACAAGAACAATCTTAGTTAACGGCTTCTTGAGGGCAAAGCTGTAACTCGGTGTGATGAATTAACAGAACACAAAGCAGTTTCTCAGAAAGCTTCTTTACAGTTTTTTTCTTACGATATTTCCTTTTTCACCATAGCCCTCTATGGGCTTCCAAATATGACTTTGAAAATCCCACAAGAACAGTCTTAGCGAATGGCTTCTTGAGGGGAAAGCTGTGACTCTGTGAGATGAATTAACAGAACACAATGCAGTTTCTCAGAAATCTTCTTTCCAGTTTTTAACGGAAGATATTTCCTTTTTCACCCTAGCCTTCTAAGGTCTTCCAATTATCACTTTGGAAATTTCACAGAAACAGTCTTAGTGAACGATTTCTTGAGTGCAAAGCTGTAAATCTGTGAGATGAACTAACAGAACAAAAAGCGGTTTCTCAGGAAGCTTCTATTCTTTTTTTATCTTAGGATATTTCCATTTTCACCATTGCCCTCTATGGGCTTCCAAATATCACTTTGCAATTTCCACAACAACCGCCTTAGCGATAGGCTTCTTTAAAGGAAAACTGTAACTCTGAGAGTTGAATTAACAGAATACAAAGCAGTTTCTCGGAAAGTTTCTCTTCAGCTTTTAACTGCAGATATTTCCTTTTTCACCAAAGCCCACTATGGGCTTCCTAATATCACTTTGCAAATTCCACAACAAAAGACTTAGTGAAAGCCTTCTTGAGGGGAAAGCTGTAACTCTGTGAGTTGAATGAACAGACCACAAAGCAGTTTCTCAGAAAGATTTTCTCCAGTTTTTATCTGAAGATATTTCCATTTTCACCAAAGCCCTCTATGGGCTTCCAAATATCACTTTGCAAATCCCACAAAAACAGTCTTAGTGAAAGGCTTTTTGATTGGAAAGATGTAACTCGGTGAGAGGTATTAACAGAACACACGGCAGTCTCTCAGAATTCTTCTTTCCACTTTTTAACGGAAGATATTTCCTTTTCACCACAGCCCTCTAAGGGCTTCCAAATAATTCTTTGCAATTTACACAAGAACAGTCTTAGTGAACAGCTTCTTGAGTGCAAAGTTGTAACTCTGTGAGATGAACTAACAGAACACAAAGCAGTTTCACAGAAAGCTACTTTTCTTTTTTTATCTTATGATATTTCCATTTTCAACATTGCCCTCTGTGGGCTTCCAAATATCACTTTGTAAATACCACAAGGACAGTCTTAGCGGAAGACTTCTTGAGGGAAAAGCTGTAACTCTGTGAGGTGAAATAACAGAACACAAAGGAGTTTCTCAGAAATCTTTTTTTCTGTTTTTAACTGAGGATATTTCCTTTTTCACCAAAGCCGTCTATGGGCTTCCATATATCACTTAGCAATTTCCACAACAGCCTTAGCGAAAGGGTTCTTGAGGGGAAAGCTGTAAATCTGTGAGTTGAATTAACAGAACAAAAAGCAGTTTCTCAGAAAGCTTCTTTTCAGCTTTTAACTGAAGATATTTCCTTTTTCACCAAAGCCCTCTATGGGCTTCCAAATATCCCTTTCCAAATACCACAAGAACAGTCTTAGCAAAAGGCTTCTTAAGGGGAAAGCTCTAACCCTTTGAGATGAATCAACAGAACACCAAGCAGTTTTTCAGAAAGCTTCTTTTCAGTTTCTCTCTTAGGCTATTTCCTTTTTCACCATAGCCCTCTATGGCCTTCCAAATATCACCTTGCAAATTCCACAAGAAGAGTCTTAGCGAAAGGCTTCTGGAGGGGAAAGCTCTAATTCGGTGAGATGTATTAACAGAAAACACACCAGTTTCTCAGAAAGCTTCTTTCCCCTTTTCACGGGAGATATTTTATTTTTCACCATAGCCCTCTATGGGTTACCAAATATGAATTTGCAAATTGCACAAGAAGGGTCTTAGTGAACGGCTTCTTGAGGGGAAAGGTCAAATTCTGTGAGATGAACTAACAGAACACAAAGCAGTTTCTCAGAAAGCTTTTTTTCGGTTTTTAACGGACGATATTCCCTTTTTCACCATAGCCCTCTATGGGCTTCGAAATTTCTCTTTGTAAATTCCACAAGAACAGTCTTCGCGAAAGGCTTCTGCAGGGACAAGCTGAAACTCTGTGAGATGAATTAACAGTACACAAAGCAGTTTCTCAGAAAGATTCTGTTCAGTTTTTATATTAGCATATTTCCTCTTTCACCATAGCCTTTTAAGGGCTCCAAATATCACTTTGCAAATTCCACAAGAACAGTCTTAGCGAAAGGCTTCTTGAGGGAAAGCTGGAACTCTGTGAGTTGAATTAAGAGAACAGAAAGTAGTTTCTGAGAAAGATTCTTTCCAGTTTTAAACTGAAGATATTTTCTTTTTCACCATAACCCTCTACGGGCTTCCCATATCACTTTGCAAATTTCACAAGAACAGTCTCAGTGAACGGTTTCTTGAGGGTAAAGCTGTAACTCTGTGAGATGAACTAACAGAACACAAGGCAGTTTCTCAGAAAGCTTCTTTTCGATTTTTATCTTAGGATATTTCCATTTTCACCATAGCCGTCTATGGGCTTCCAAATATCACTAGGCAAATTCCACAAAAACAGCCTGAGAGACAGATTTCTCGAGGGGAAAGCTGTAACGCTGTGAGTTGATTTAACAGAAAACAAAGCAGTTGCTCTGAAAGCTTCTTTTCAATTTTTATCTTAGGGTATTTCCTTTTTCACCATAGCCCTCTATGGGCTTCGAAATATCACTTTGCAAATTCCACAAGAACAGTCTTAGCCAAAGACTTCTGGAGGGGAAACCTGTAACTCTGTGAGATGAATTAACAGAACACAAAGCAGTTTCTCATAAAGCTTCCTTCCAGTTTTCAACGGAAGATATTTCCTTTTTCACCGTAGTCCTCTCTGGGCTTCCAAATATCACTTTGCAAATTCCTCAAGAACAGTCTTAGTGAACGGCTTCTTGAAGGAAAAGCTGTAAATCGGTCAGATGAATAAACAGAACACAAAGCAGTTTCTCATAAAGCTTCTTTCTAGTTTTTAACTAAAGATATTTCCTTTTTCAAAATAGCCCTCTATGGGCTTCCAAGATCACTTTGCAAATGCCACAACAACAGTCTTAGCGAAAGGCTTCTGGAGAGCAAAACTGTAATTCTGTGAGATGAATTAACAGAACACATAGCAATTTCTCAGAAAACCTTCTTTCCAGTTTTTATCTTAGGATATTTCCTTTTTCACCAGAGCCCTCTATGGGCTTCCAAATATCACTATGCAAATCCCACAGGAACAGTCTTAGCGAAAGGCTTCTTGTGGAGAAAGCTGTAACTCAGTGAGATACATTAACAGAACACGCGGCAGTTTCTCAGAGTGCTTCTTTCTAGTTTTTAAGGGAAGATATTTCCTTTCTCACCATAGCCCACTATGGGCTTCCAAATATCACTTTGAAAATTTCACAAGAACAGTCTTACTGAATGGCTTCTTGAGGGGAAAGCGGTAACCCTGTCAGATTAACTAACAGAACACAAAGCAGTTTCTCAGAAAGCTTCTTCTCGGTTTTTATCTTAGGATATTTCCTTTTTCACCATAGCCATCTATGGGCTTCCACTTATCACTTTGCAAATTCCACAAGATCAGTCTTAGCTAAAGGCTTCTTGAAGGGAAAGCTCTAATTCTGTGAGATGCATTAATAGAACAGTAAGCAGTTTCTCCGAAAGCTTCTTTCCAGTTTTTAACGGAAGATATTTCCTTCTTTACCATAGCCCTCTACGGGCTTCCAAATATCACTTTGCAAATTCCACTAGAACAGTCTTAGCGAAAGGCTTCCTGAGGGGATATCTGCAACTCTGTGAGACGAATTAACAGAACACAGAGCAGTTTCTCAGAAATTTTCTTTGCACTTTTTAACTGAAGATATATCCTTTTTACCATAGCCCTCTAGGGGCTTCCAAATATCACTTTCCAAATTGCACAAGAAAAATCGTAGCGAAAGGCTTCTTGAAGGGAAAGCTGTAACTCTGTGAGATGAATTAACAGAACACAAAAGCGTTTCTCAGAAAAGTTTCTTCCAGTTTTTAACTGAAGTTATTTCCTTTTTCACCATAGCTTTCTATGGGATTCCAAATATCACTTTACAAATTCAACAGGAACAGTCTTAGGGAAACTCTTCTTGAGGGGAAAGCTGTAACTCTGTTAGATGAATGTACAGAACACAAAGTGGTTTCTCAGAAAGCTTCTTTTCATTTTTTATCTTAGGATATTTCCTTTTTCACCATCGCCTTCTAGGGGCTTCAAAACATCCCTTTTCAAATACCACAAGAACAGTCTTAGCCAAAGGCTTCTTGAGGGGAAAGATGTAACACTGTGCGACGAATTAACAGAACACAAAGCTGTTTCTCAGAAAGCATTTTTTCTGTTTTTAACTGAAGATATATCCTTTTACACCGTAGCCTCTATGGGCTTCCAAATATCAGTTTGAAAATTCCTCAAGAACATTCTTAGCGAAGGCTTGTTCAGGGGAAAGCTGTAACTCTGTGAGATGAATTAACAGAATACAAAGCAGTTACTCACAAAACTTCGTTCCAGTTTTTAACTGAAGATATATCCTTTTTCACCATAGCCCTCTATGGACTTCCAAATATCACCTTCCAAATTTCACAAGAGCAGTCTCAGTTAATGGCTTCTTGAAGGAAAAGCTGTAACTCTGTGAGATGAATTAACAGAACACAAAGCAGCTTCTGAGAAATATTCTTTGCGGTTTTTAACTAAAGATATTCCCATTTTCACCATAGCCCTCTATGGGCTTCCAATTATCACTTTACAAATTCCACAAGAACAGTCTTAGGGAAAGGATTCTTCAGGGGAAAGCTGTAACTCTGTGAGATGAATTAAGAGAACACAAAGCAGTTTCTCAGAAAGCTTCTTTCCAGTATTGAAATGAAGATATTTCGTTTTTCTCCGTAGCAGACATTGGGCTTTGAATTCTCCCTTTTCATTTCCACAAGAACAGTATTAGTGAACGGCTTCTTGAAGGGAAAGCTGTAACTCTGTGAGATGAATTAACAGAACACAAAGCAGTTTCTCAGAGAGCTTCTTTCCAGTTTTTAGCGGAAGATATTTCTTTTTCACCATAGAACTCTCTGGGCTTCCAAATATCACTTTGCAAATTCCACAAGAACAGTCTTAGCGAAAGGCTTCTTGAGGGGAACGCAGTAACTCTGTGAGATGAATTAGCAGAACACAAAACGGTTTCTCAGAAAGCTTCTTTCCAGAATTTAACGGAAGATATTTCCTTTTTCAACATTGCCCTCCATGGGTTTCCAAATATCACTTTGCAAATTCCACAAAAACAGTGTTAGCGAAATGCTACTTGAGGGGTAAGCTGTAACTCGGTGAGATGAAATAACAGACGACAAAGCAATTTCTCAGAAAGCTTCTTTTCAGTTTTTAACGGAAGACATTTCCTTTTTCTCCATAGCATTCTATGGTCTTCCAAATATCACTTTGCAAAATCCACAAGAACAGTCATAGCGAAAGGCTTCTTCCTGGGAAAGAAGTAACTCTGTGAGATGAATCAATAGAACACAGAGCAGTTTCTCAGAAAGCTTCTTTCCAGTTTTTAGCGGAAGTTATTTCCTTTTTCGCCATAGCCCTCTATGGGCTTCCAAATATCACTTTGCAAATTCCAGAAGAACAGCCTTAGCGAAACGTTTCTTGAGGGGAAAGCAGTAACCCTGTTAGATGAATTTACAGAAAACAAAGCAGTTTCTCAGAAAGCATCTTTCCAGTTTTTAACGGAAGATATTTCCTTTTTCACCATGACCCTCTATGGGCTTCCAAATATCACTTTGCAAGTTCCGCAAGAACAACCTTAGCCAAAAGCTTCTTACAGGAAAGCTGTAACTATGTGAAATGAATTCACAGAACACAAAGCAATTTCTCAGAAAGTTTCTTTCCAGTTTTTAACGTAAGATATTTCCATTTTCACCATAGCCCTCTATGGGCTTCCAGATATCACTTTGCAAATTCCACAAGAACAGTCTTAGCGAAAGGCTTCTTGAGGGGAAATCTGTAACTCTGTGAGATGAATTAACAGAACACAGAGCAGTTTCTCAGAAAGCTTCTTTCCCGTTTTTAACGGAAGATATTTCCTTTTTACCGTAGCCCTCTATGGGCTTCCAAATATCACATTGCAAATTCTACAAAAACTGTCGTAGCAAAAGGCCTTTCATGGGAAGGCTGTAAATCTGTGAGATGAATTAAGAGAACACAAAGCAGTTTCTCAGACAGGTTCTTTCCAGTTTTTAACTTAAGATAGTTCCTTTTTCAAAATAGCCCTCTATGGGCTTCCAAATATCACTTTGCAAATTTCACAAGAACAGCCTTAGCGAAAGTCTTCTTTAGGCAAAGCTGTACCTCTGTGAGATGAATTAACAGAACACAAAGCAGATTCTCAGACAGCTTCTTTCGAGTTTTTAACTAAAGATATTTCCTTTTTCACCATAGCCCTCTGTGGCCTTCCAAATATCACTTTGCAAATTCCGCAAAAACAGCCTTAGCAAAAGGCTTCTTGAAGACCAAGCTGTAACACTGTGAGATGAATTAACAGATCGCAAAGCAGTTTCTCAGAAAGCTTCTTTCCCGTTATTAACGGAAGATGTTGCCTTTTTCACCATATCCCTCTATGGGCTTCCAAATATCACTTTGCCAATTCCACAAGAACAGTCTTAGCAAAAGGCTTCCTGAGGGGAAATCTGTAAGTCTGCGAGATGAAATAACAGAACACAAAGTAGTTTCTCAGAAAGCTTCTTTCCCGTTTTTAACGGAAGATATTTCCTTTTTCGCCATAGCCCTCTATGGGCTTCCAAATATCACTTTGCAAATTACACAAGAACAGTTTTAGCTAAAGGCTTCTTGAGGGGAATGCTGTAACTCTGTGAGATGATATAAGAGAACACAAAGCAGTTTCTCAGAAAGCTTCTTTCCAGTTTTTAACGGAAGATATTTCCTTTTTCAGCATCGCCCTCTAAGGGCTTCCAAATATCACTTTGCAAATTCCACAAGAACAGTCTTAGCGAAAGGCTTCTTGATGGGAAAGCTGTAATTCTGTGAGATGAATTAACAGAACACAAAGCAGTTTCTCAGAAAGGTTCTTTCCAGTTTTTAACTGAAGATAATTCGTTTTTCACCCTAGCACTCTAAGGGCTTCCGAATATCACTGCAAATTCCACAAGGACAGCCTTTGCGAATAGTTTCTTGAGGGGAAGGCTGTAACTCTGTGAGATGAATTAACAAAACACAAAGCAGTTTCTCAGACAGCTTCTTTCCTGTTTTTAACTGAAGATATTTTCTTTTTCACCATAGCCCTCGATGGGCTTCCAAATATCACTTTGAAAATTCCACAACAACAGCCTTATTGAAAGGCTTCTTGGAGGGAAAGCTGTAACTCTGTGAGATGAGTTAACAGAACACAAAGCAGTTTCTCAGAATGCTTCTTTTAAGTTTTTATCTTAAGATATTTCCTTTTTCACCATAGGCCTCTATGGGCTTCCAAATATCACATTGCAAATTCCACAAGAACCGTCTTTGTGAAAGGCTTCTTGGGGGAAAGCTGTAACTCTCTGAGTTGAATTGACATAACACAAAGCAGTTTTTCAGAAAGCTTCTTTTCAGTTTTTGTCTTAGGCTATTTCCTTTTTCACCATAGCCCTCTAGGGGCTTCCAAATATCACTTTGCATATTCCACAAGAACAATCTTAGTTAACGGCTTCTTGAAGGAAAAGCTGTAACTCGGTGTGGTGAATTAACAGAACACAAAGCAGTTTCTCAGAAAGGTTCTTTACAGTTTTTATCTTAGGATATTTCCTTTTTCATCATAGCCCTTTATGAGCTTCCAAATATCACTTTGCAAATTCCACAAGAACAGTCTTACCGAAAGGCTTCTGGAGGGGAAAGCTGTAATTCTGTAAGATGAATTAACAGAACACAAAGCAGTTTCTATGAAAGCTTCTTTTCATTTTTTATCTTAGGATATTTCCTTTTTCACCATAGCCATGTATGGGCTTCCAAATATCACTTTGCAAATTCCAAAACAGCAGTGTTAGCAAAAGGTTTCTGGAGGCGTATGCAGTAACTCTCTGAGATGAATTAACAGAACACAAAGCAGTTTCTCAGAAATCTTCTTTCCAGTTTTTAACAGAAGATGTTTCCTTTTTCACCTTAGCCATCTATGGACTTCCAAATATCACTTTGGAAATCCCACAAGAACAGTCTTAGAGAAAGTCTTCTTGAGGGGAAAGCTGTAACTCTCTGAGATGAATTAACAGAACACAAAGCAGTTTCTCAGACAGCTTCTTTCCAGTTTTTAACGGAAGATATTTCCTTTTTCACAATAGCCCTCTATGGGCTTCCAATTATCACTTTGGAAATGCAAGAAGAACAGTATTAGCGAAAAGATTTTTGACGGTAGAGATGTAACTCTGTGAGATGAATAAAAAGAAGCCAAATCAGTTTCTCTGAAAACTTCCTTCCAGTTTTTAACTGAGGATGTTTAATTTTTCACCATATCCCTCTATGGGTTTCCAAATATCACTTTGGAAATCCCACAAGAACAGTCTTAGCGAATGGCTTCTTGAGGGGAAAGCTGTGACTCTGTGAGATGAATTAACAGAACACAATGCAGTTTCTCAGAAAGCTTCTTTCCAGTTTTTAACGAAGATATTTCATTTTCACCGTAGCCCTCTATGGGCTTCCAAATATCACAATGCAAATTCCACGAGAACAGACTTAGCTAAAGGCTTCTTGAAGGGAAAGCTGTAACTCTGTGAGATGAATCAACAGAACACAAAGCAGTTTCTCTGAAAGCTTCTTTGTAGTTTTTAACGCCAGATATTTCCTTTTTCACCATAGCCCTTTATGGGCTTCCAAATATCACTTTGCAGATGTAACAAGAACAGTCTTAGCGAAAGGCTTCTTAAGGGGAAAGCTGTAACTCTGTGAGATGAATTAACAGAACACAAAGCAGTTTCTCAGAAAGCTTCTTTTCAGTTTTTAACTTAGGATATTTCCTTTTTCACCATAGCCCTCTATGGGCTTCCAAATATCTCTTTGCAAATTCCACAAGAACAGCCTTAGCGAAAAGCTTCTTGAGGGGTATACTGTAACTCTGTAAGATGAATTAACAGAACACAAAACAGTTTCTCAGAAAGCTTCTTTGCAGTTTTTAACTGAAGATATTTCCTTTTTCACCGTAGCCCTCTATGGGCTTCCAAATATCACTTACCAATTTTCACAAGAATTGTCTTAGTCTACGACTTCTTGATGGGATATCTGGAACTCTGTGAGATGAATTGACAGAACAGAAAGCAGTTTCTCGGTAAGCTCCTTTCCAGTTTTTAACTGAAGATATTTCCTTTATCACCATAGCACTCTAAGGGCTTCCAAATATCACTTTGCAAATTCCACAAAAAGAGTCTTAGCGAATGGCTTTTTGAGGGGAAAGCTGTAACATTGTGTAATGAATTATCAGAACACAAAGCAGTTTATCAGAAAGCTTCTTTTCAGTTTTTATTTTAGGATATTTCCTTTTTCACCATAGCCTTCTATGGGCTTTCAAAATATCACTTTGGAAATTCCGCAAGAACAGTCTTAGCGAATGGCTTCTTGAGGGGAGAGCTGTAACTCTGTGAGAAGAATTAACAGAACACCAAGCAGTTTCTCAGAAAGCTTCTTTGCAGTTTTAAACTGAAGATATTTCCTTTTTCACCATAGCCCTCTATTGTCTTCCAAATATCACTTTGCAAATTCCCCAAGAAGAGTCTTAGCGAAAGTCTTCTTGAGGGGGAAGGTGTAACTCTGTGAGATGAATTCACAGAACACAATGCAGTTTCTCAGAAAGCTTCTTTCCAGTTTGTAACTAAAGATATTTCCTTTTTCACCATAGACCTCTATGGGCTTCCATTTATCACTTTGCAAATTCCAAAAGTACCTTTTTAGCCAAAGGCTTCTTTAGGGGAAAGCTGTAACTCTGTGATATGAAATAACACAACACAAAGCAGTTTCTCAGAAAGCTTCCTTCCAGTTTTCAACGGAAGATATTTCCTTTTTCACCGTAGCCCCTATGGGCTTCCGAATATCACTTTGCAAATTCCACAAGAACAGTCTTAGCGAAAGGCTTCCTGCAGGGAAAGCTGTAACTCTGTGAGAAGAATTAACAGAACACCAAGCAGTTTCTCAGAAAGATTCTTTTCAGTTTTTACCTTAGGATATTTCCTTTTTCACCATAGCCCTCTATGGGCTTTCAAATATCACATTGGAAATTCCACAAAAACAATGTTAGCGAAAGGCTTTTTGAGGGGAAAGCTGTAACACTGTGAGATGAATTAACAGAACACAAAGCCGTTTCTCCGAAAGCTTCTTTACAGTTTTTATCTTAGGATATTTCTTTTTTCACCATAGCCCTCTAGGGGCTTCCAAATATCACTTCGCAAATTCCACAAGAACAGTCTTAGCGAAAAGCTACTTGAGGGGGAAGCTGTAACTCTGTGAGATTAATTAACAGAACACAAAGCAATTTCCCAGAAAGCTTCTTTCCAGTTTTAATGAAGATATTTGCTTTTTCACCATGGCCCACTATGGGCTTTCAAATATTACTTTGGAAATCCAACAAGAACAGTCTTAGCGAAAGGCTTCTTGAGGGGAATGCTGTAACTCTGTGAGATGAATTATCATAACACAGGGCAGTTTCTCAGAAATTTTGTTTGCAGTTTTTAACGGAAGATATTTCATTTTCACCATAACCCTCCAGGGGCTTCCAAATATCACTTTGTAAATTTCACAAGAACAGTCTTAGTGAAACCCTTCTTGAGGAGAAAACTGTAAGTCTGTCAGATGAATTAACACAACATAAAGCAGTTTCTCAGAAAGTTTCTTTCTAGTTTTTAACGGAAGATATTTCCTTTTTCACCATAGACCTCTATGGGCTTCCAAATATCACTTTGCAAATTACACAAGAACAGTCTTAGCGAAAGGCTTCTTAAGGGAAAAGCTGTAACTCTGTGAGAAGAAATAACAGAACACAAAGCAGTTTATCAGAATGATTCTTTTCAGTTTTTATTTTAGGATATTTCCTTTTTCACCATAGCCTTCTATGGGCTTTCAAATATCACTTTGGAAATTCCGCAAGAACAGTCTTAGCGAATGGCTTCTTGAGGGGAGAGCTAAAACTCTGTGAGATGAATTAAGAGAATACAAAGCAGTTTCTCAGAAAGCTTCCTTTCAGTCTTTAACTGAAGATATTTCCTTTTTCACCATAGCCCTCTATTGTCTTCCAAATATCACTTTGCAAATTCCCCAAGAAGAGTCTTAGCGAAAGTCTTCTTGAGGGGGAAGCTGTAACTCTTTGAGATGAATTAACAGAACACAATGCAGTTTCACAGAAAGATTCTTTCACCTATTTAACTAAAGATATTTCCTTTTTCACCATAGCCCTTTATGGGTTCCCAATTATCACTTTGCAAATTCCACAAGAACAGTCTTAGCGAAAGGCTTCTTGAGGGGAAAGCTGTAACTCTGTGAGATGAATTAGCAGAACACAAAGCACTTTCTCAGAAAGCTTCTTTTCAGTTTTTGTCATAGGATATTTCCTTTTTCAGCATAGCCCCCTATGGGCTTCCAAATATCACTTTGCAAATTCCACAAGAACAGTCTTCGCGAAAGGCTTCTTGAGGGGGAAGCTGTAACTCTGTGAGATGAATTAACAGAACACAAATTAGTTTCTCAGAAAGCTTCTTTCCAGTTTTTAACGGAAGGTATTTCATTTTCACCATAACACTCCACGGGCTTCCAAATTTCACTTTTCAAATTCCACAAGAACAGTCTTAGCGAAAGGCTTCTTGAGGGTAAAACTGTAACTCTGTGAAATGAATTAACAGAACACAAAGCAGTTTCTCAGAAATCTTCTTTGCAGTTTTTAATTGGAGATATTTTCTTTTTCACCATAGCCGTCTATGGGCTTCCAAATATCACTTTGCAAATTCCACAAGAACAATCTTAGTGAAAGCCTTCTTGAGGGAAAAGCTGTAATTCTGTGAGATGAATTAACAGGACACAAAGAAGTTTCTCTGAAAGTTACTTTCCAGTTTTTAACGGAAGATATTTCCTTTTTCACCATAGCCCTCTTTGGGCTTCCAAATATCTCTTTGCAAATTTCACAAGAACAGTCTTAGTGAACGGCTTTTTAAGGGAAAAACTGTAACTCTGTGGGATGGATTATCACAAAACAAAGTAGTTTCTCAGAAATCTTCTTTCCAGTTTTAACAGAAGATATTTCCTTTTTCACCACTGCCCAATATATGCTTCTAAATATCACTTTGGAAATTCCACAAGAACTGTCTTAGCGAAAGACTTCTTGAGGGGAAAGCTGTAACTCTTTGAGATGAATTAACAGAACACAGGACAGTTTATTAAACAGCTTCTTTCCAGTTTTTAACTGAAGATATTTCCTTTTTCACCATAGGCTTCTTTGGGCTTCCAAATATCACTTTGCAAATTTCACAAGAACAGTCTTAGTTAACGGCTTTTTGAGGAGAAAGCTGTAAGTCTGTGAGATGAATTAACACAACATGAAGCAGTTTCTCATAAAGCTTCTTTTCAGTTTTTATCTTAAGATGGTTCCTTTTTCACCATTGAACTCAATGGGCTTCCAAATATTACTTTGGAAATTCCACAAGAACAGTCTTAGCGAATGGCTTCTTGAGTGGAGAGCTGCAACACTGTGAGATGAATTAACAAAACAAAAAGCAGTTTCTCAGAAAGTTTCTTTTCAGTCTTTCACTGAAGATATTTCCTTTTTCACCTTAGCCCTCTATGGGACTCCAAATATGACTTTGCAAATTCCACAAGAAGAGTCATAACGAAAGGCTTCTTGAGGGTGAATCTGTAACTCTGTGATATGAATTAATAGAACACAAAGCACTTTCTCAGAAAGCTTCTTTCCAGTTTTTAACTAAAGATATTTTCTTTTTCATCATAGCCCACTAAGGGCTCCCAAATATCACTTTGCAAATTCCACAAGACCAGTCTTAGTGAAAGGCTTCTTGAGGGGAAAGCTGTAACTCTGTGAGACGAATTAGCAGAACACAAAAAACTTTACCAGAAAGGTTCTTATCAGTTTTTATATTAGATTACTTCCTTTTTCACCATAGCCCTCTTTGGGCTTCCAAATATCCCTTTGAAAATTCCACTAGAACAGTCTTAGCGAAAGACTTCTTGAGGGGAAAGCTGTAACTCTGTGATATGAATTAATAGAACACAAAGCAGTTTCTCAGAAAGCTTCTTTCCAGTTTTTAACTAAAGATATTTCCTTTTTCATCATAGCCCACTAAGGGGTCCCAAATATCACTTTGCAAATTCCACAAGACCAGTCTTAGCGAAAGGCTTCTTGAGGGGAAAGAAGTAACTCTGTGAGACGAATTAGCAGAATACAAAAAACTTTACCAGAAAGCTTCTTATCAGTTTTTATCTTAGGATACTTCCTTGTTCACCATAGCCCTCTTTGGGCTTTCAAATATCCCTTTGAAAATTCCACTAGAACAGTCTTAGCGAAAGACTTCTTGAGGGGAAAGCTGTAACTCCGTGAGATGAATTAACAGAACACAGAGCAGTTTCTCAGAAAGCTTCCTTTCAGTTTTTAACTGAAGATATTTTCTTTTACACCATAGCCCTCTATGGGCTTCCAAATATCACTTTGCAAATTCCAAAAGAACAGTCTTAGCGAAAGGCTTCTTAAGGGGAAAGCTGTAACTCTGTGAGATGAATTAACAGAACACAAAGCAGTTTCTCAGAAAGCTTCTTTTCAGTTTTTAACTGAAGATATTTAATTTTTCACCAAATACCCCTGTGGGCTTCCAAATATCACTTTCCAAATCCCACAAGAACAGTCGTAGCCAAAGACTTCTTTTGGGGAAAGCTGTAACTTGGTGAGATGTATTAGCAGAACACACGGCAGTTTCTCAGAAAGCTTCTCTCCAGATTTTAACGGAAGATATTTCCTTTTACACAATACCCCTCTATCGGCTTCCAAATATCACTTTTCAAATTTCACAAAAACAGTCTTAGTGAACAACTTCTTGAAGGGAAAGCTGTAACTCTGTGAGGTGAACTAACAGAACACAAAGAAGTTTTCAGAAAGCTTTTTTTCGATTTTCATCTTAAGATATTTCTATTTTCACCATAGCCTTCTATGGTCTTCCAAATATCACTTTGCATATTCCACAAGAACAGTCTTAGGGAAAGGCTTATTCAGGGGAAAGCTGTAACTCTTTGAGATGAATTAACAGAACACAAAGTAGTTTCTCAGAAAGCTTCTTTCCAGTTTTTAACTGAAGATATTTACTTTTTCACCACACCCTGCATGGGCTTCCAATATCACTTTGCAAATTCCACAAAAACAGCCTTAGCCTAAGGCTTCTTGAGGGGAAAGCTGTAATTCTGTGAGTTGAATTAACAGAACACAAAGTAGTTTCTCAGACAGCTTCTCTTCAGATTTTACCTTAAGCTATTTCGTTTTTCACCACAGCCCTATCTCGGCTTCCAAATATCACTTTGCAAATTCCCCAAGAACTGTCTTAGTGAAAGGCTTCTTGAGAAGAAAGCTGTAACTCTGTGAGATGAATTAACAGAACACAAAGCAGTTTCTCAGAAAGGTTCTTTACAGTTTTTATCTTAGGTAATTTCCTTTTTCACCATAGCCCTCTATGGGCTTCCAAATATCAGTTACCAAATTACAAAAGAACAGCCTTAGAGAAAGGCTTCTTGAAGGGGAGGCTGTAACTCTGTGAGATGAGTTAACAGAATACAAAGCAGTTTCTCAGAAAGCTTCTTTCCAGTTTTTCCGGAAGATATTTCCTTTTTCACCAGAGGCCTCTATGGCCTTCCAAATATCACTTTGCAAATTCCACAAGAAGAGCCTTAGATAAAGGCTTCTTGAAGGGAAAGATGTAACACTGTGAGATGAATAAACAGAACACAAAGCAGTTTCTCCGAATGTTTCTTTTCAGTTTTTAACTTAGGATATTTCCTTTTTCACCATAGCCCTCTATGGACTTCCAAATATCACTTTGCAAATTCCACAAAAACAGTCCTAGCGAAATTCTTCTTGAGGGGAAATCTGTAACTCAGTGAGATGAATTAACAGAACACGAAGCAGTTTCTCAGAAAGCTTCTTTCCAGTTTTTAACGGAAGATATTTCCTTTTTCACCGTAGCCCTCTATGGGCATCCAAATATCACTTTACAAATTCCACAAGAACAGCTTTAGCGAAAGGCTTTTTGAAGGGAAAGCTGTAACTCTGTGAGATGAATTAACAGAACACAAAGCAGTTTCTCAGAAAGCTTCTTTCCAGTGTTTTATGGAAGATATTTCCTTTTTCACCACAGCCCTCTATTTGCTTCCAAATATCACTTTGCCAATTCCAGAAGAACAGCCTTAGCGAAAGGCTTCTTGAAGGGAAAGCTGTAAGTCTGTGAGATGAATTAACAGAACGCAAAGCAGTTTCTCAGAAAGCTTCTTTCCAAGTTTTAACGGAAGATATTTCCTTTTTCACCATAGCCGTCTAGGGTCTTCAAAATATTTCTTTGAAAATTCCACAAGAACAATCTTTGCGGAAGGCTTCCTGATGGGAAAGCTGTAACTCTGTGAGATGAATTAACAGAACACAAAGCATTTTGTCAGAAACCTTCTTTCCATTTTTTAACTGAAGATATTTATTTTTCACCATACTCAATCTATGGGCTTCCAAATATCACTTTGCCAATTCCACAAGAACAGCCTTAGCGAAAGGCTTCTTGAGGGGAAACGTGTAACTCTGTGAGATGATTTAATAGAACACAATGCAGTCTCTCAGAAAGCTTCTTTCCAGTTTTTCACGGAAGCTATTTCCTTTTTCACCATAGCCCTCTATGGGCTTCCAAATATCACTTTCCAAATTCCACAAGAACAGTCTTAGCGAAAGGCTTCTTGAGCAGAAAGCTGTAATTCTGTGAGATGATTTAATAGAACACAAAGCAGGTTCTCAGAAAGCTTCTTTCCACTTTTTAAAGGAAGATATTTCCTTTTTCACCATAGCCCTCTATTTGCTTCCAAATATCACTTTACAAATTCCACAAGAACAGTCTTAGCGAAAGACTTCTTGAGGGGAAAGCTGTAGCTCTGTGAGATGAATTAACAGAACACAAAGCAATTTCTAATAAAACTTCTTTCCAGTTTTTAACGGAAGATATTTCCTTTTTCACTATAGCTCTCTATGGGTTTCCAAATATCACTTTGCAGATTCCAATAGAACAGTCTTAGCCAACAGCTTCTTGAGGGGAAAGCTGTAACTTGGTGAGATGTATTAACAGAACACAAAGCAGTTTCTCTGAAAGCTTCTTTCCGGTATTTAATGGAAGATATTTCCTTTTTCACCATAGCCCTCTATTTGCTTCCAAATATCACTTTGCAAATTCCACAAGAACAGTGTTAGCGAAAGGCTTCTTGAGGGGAAAGCTGTAACACTGTGAGATGAATTAACAGAACACAAAGAGTTTCTCAGAAACCTTCTTTCCATTTTTCAACGGAAGATATTTCCTTTTTTACCATAGCCCTCTAAGGGCTTCCAAATATCACTTTGCAAATTCCACAAGAACAATCATAGCGAAAGGCTTTTGATGGGAAAGCTGTAACTCTGTGAGAAGAATTGACCGAACACAAAGCAGTTTCTCAGGAAGCTTCTTTCCAGTTTTTTACGGGGGATATTTCCTTTTTCACCATAGCCCTCTATGGTCTTCCATATATCACTTTGCAAAATCCACAAGAACAGTCTTAGCAAAAGGCTTCTTCCGGGGAAAACAGTAACTCTATGAGATGAATTAACAGTACACAGAGCAGTTTCTCAGAAAGCTTCTTTCCAGTTTTAAGCGGAAGATATTCCTTTTTCGCCATAGCCCTCTATGGGCTTCCAAATATCACTTTGAAAATTCCACAAGAACAGTCTTAGCGAAAGGCTTCTTGAGAGGTAAGCAGTAACACTGTGAGATGAATTAACAGAAAACAAACCAGTTTCTCAGAAAGCATCTTTCCAGTTTTTCACGGAAGCTATTTCCTTTTTCACCAAAGCCCTCTATGGGCTTCCAAATATCAGTTTGCAAATTCCACAAGAACAGTCTTAGCGAAAGGCTTCTTGAGGGGAAAGCAGTAACACTGTGACATGAATTAGCAGAACACAAAATAGTTTCTCAGAAACTTTCTTTCCAGTATTTAATGGAAGATATTTACTTTTACACCGTCGCCCTCTATGGGCTTCCAAATATCACTTTGCCAATTCCACAAGAACAGACTTAGCGAAAGGCTTCTTGAGGGGAAATCTGTAACTCTGCGAGATGAATTAACAGAACACAAAGTAGTTTCTCAGAAAGCTTCTTTCCAGTTTTGAATGGAAAATATTTCCTTTTTCGCCATAGTCCTCTATGGACTTCCAAATATCTCTTTGCAAATTCCACAAGAACAGACTTAGCTAAAGGCTTCTTGAGGGGAAAGCTGTAACTCTGTGAGATGAATTAACAGAACACAAAGCAGTTTCTCAGACAGCTTCTTTCCGCTTTTTAACTGAAAATATTCCTTTTTCACCATAGACCTCTATCAGCTTCCAAATATCACTTTTCCAATTCCACAAGAACAGTCTTAGCAAAACTCTTCTTGAGGGGAAAGCTGTAACAATGTGAGATGTATTAAAACAACAAAAAGCAGTTTCTCAGACAGCTTCTTTCCAGTTTTTAACCGCAGATATTTCCTTTTTCACCAAAGCCCTTTATGGGCTTCCAAATATCACTTTGCAAATTCCACAAGAACAGCCTTAGCGAAAGGCTTCTTGAAGGGAAAGCTGTAACTCAGAAAACTTCTTTCCCTTTTTTAACGGAAGATATTTCCTTTTTCACCATAGCCCTCTATGGGCTTCCGAAAATCACTTTGCAAATTCCTCAAGAACAGCCTTAGCGAAAGGCTTCTTGAGGGGAAAGCTGTAACTCTGTGAGACGAAATAACAGAACACAAATCAGTTTCTCAGACAGCTTCTTTCCTGTTTTTAACTGAAGATATTTTCTTTTTCACCGTAGCCGTCTATGGGCTACCAAATATAACTTTGCAAATTCCACAAGAACAGTCTTAGCGAAAGGCTTCTTGATGGAAAGCTGTAATTCTGTGAGATGAATTAACAGAAAACAAAGCAGTTTCTCAGAAAGCTTCTTTCAAGTTTTTAACTGAAGATAATACCTTTTTCACCATAGCACTTTAAGGGCTTCCGAATATCACTTTCCAAATTCCGCAAGAACAGCCTTAGCGAAAAGCTTCTTGAGGGGAAAGCTGTAACTCTGTGAGATGAATTAACAGAACACAAAGCAGTTTCTCAGACAGCTTCTCTCCTGTTTTTAACTGAGGATATTTTCTTTTTCACCATAGCCCTCTATGGGCTTCCAAGTATCATTTTCCAAATTCCACAAGAACAGCCTTAGCGAAAGCCTTCTTGAAGAGAAAGCTGTAACTCTATGAGATGAATTAACAGAACACAAAGTAGTTTCTCAGAAAGCTTCTTTAAAGTTTTTAACGGAAGATATTTCTTTTTCACCATAGCCCTCTAGGGGCTTCTACATATCACTTTGCAAATTTCACAACAAAAGCCTTAGTGAAAGGCTTCTTGAGGGGAAAGCTGTAACTCTGTGAGATGAATTAACAGAGCACAAAGCAGTTTCTCAGAATGCTTCTTTTAAGTTTTTATCTTAGGATATTTCCTTTTTCACCATAGACCTCTAAGGTCTTCCAAATATCACTTTGCAAATTCCACAAGAACAGTCTTACCACGCGACTTCATGAGGGGAAAGCTGTAACTCTGTGAGTAGAATTAAGAGAACACAAAACTGTTTCTCAGTAAGCTTCTTTACAGTTTCTAAAGGAAGATATTTCCTTTTTCACCATAGCCCTCTAGGGGCTTCCAAATATCACTTTCCAAATTCCACAAGAACAACCTTAGCGAAAGTCTTCTTGAAGGGAAAGCTGTAACTCTGTGAGATGAATTAACAGAACACAAACAGTTTCTAAGAAAGCTTCTTTCCAGTTTTTTACGAAAGATATTTTCTTTTTCACCATAGCTCTGTATGGGCTTCCTAATATCTCTTTGCAAATTCCACATATACAGTCTTAGCAAAAGGCTACTTGAGGGGAAAGCTGTAACTCTGTGGGTTGAATTAACAGAACACAAAGCAGTTTTTCACAAAGCTTCCTTCCAGTTTTTAACGGAAGATAATTCCTTTTTCACCATAGCCCTCTATGTGCTCCCAAATATCACTTTGCACATTCCAAAAGAACAGTCTTAGTGATAGGCTTTTGGAGGCAAAAGCTGTAACTCTCTGACATGAATTAACAGAACACAAAGCAGTTTTTCAGAAAGCTTCCTTACAGTTTTTAACAGAAGATATTTCCTTTTTCACCAGAGACCTCTGTGGGCTTCAAAATATCACTTTCTAAATTCCACAAGAACAGCCTTAGCGAAAGGCTGCTTGAAGGGATAGCTGTATCTCTGTGAGTTGAATTAACAGAACACAAAATACTTTCTCAGAAACCTTCTTTCCAGTTTTTAACGGAAGATATTTCCTTTTTCACCATAGCCCTCTATGTGCTTCCAAATATCACTTTGCAAATTCCACAAGAACAGTCTTAGTGAAAGGCTTCTGGAGGGGAAAGCTGTAACTCTGTCAGATGAATTAACAGAACACAAAGCAGTTTCTCAGAAAGCTTCTTTCCAGTTTTTAACGGAAGATATTTCCTTTTTCACCACAGCCCTCTATGGGCTTCCAAATATCACTTTGCCAATTCCACAAGAACAGTCTTAGCGAAAGGCTTCTTGTGTGGAAAGCTGTAACTCTGTGAGATGAATTAACAGAACACAAAGTAGATTCAAAGAAAGTTTCTTTCCAGTTTTTAACGGAAGATATTTACTTTTTCACCATAGCCCTCTATGGGATTCCTAATATCAATTTGCATATTACACAAGAATAGTCTCAGCGAAAGGCTTTTTGAAGGAAAAGCTGTAACACTGTGAAATGAATTAACAGAACACAAAGCAGTTTCACAGAAAGCTTCTTTCCAGTTTTTAACAAAAGATATTTCCTTTTTCACCATAGCCCTCTATGTGCTTACAAATATCACTTTGCAAATTCCAAAAGGACAGTCTTAGCGGAAGGTTTCTTGAGGGGAAAGCTGTATCTCTGTTAGATGAATTAACAGAACACAAAGCAGTTTCTTAGAAAGCTACTTTCCATTTTTTAACTGAACATATTTCCTTTTCACCATAGCCCACTACGGGCTTCCATATATCACTTTGCCAATTTTACAAGAACAGCCTTAGCGGAAGGCTTCTTGTAGGTAAAGCTGTAACTCTGTGAGATGAATTAACAGAACACAAAGCAGTTTCTCAGAAGGCTTTTTTCCACTTTTTTACGGAAGATATTTAATTTTTCACCATAGTAATCTATGGGCTTCCAAATATCACTTTGCTAATTTCATAGGAACAGCCTTAGCGAAAGGCTTCTTGAAGGGAAAGTTGTAACATCGTGAGATGAATTAACAGAGCACAAAGCAGTGTCTCAGAAATCTTCTTTACAGTATTTAACGGAAGATATTTCCTTTTTCACCATAGCTCTCCAATGGCTTCCAAATATCACTTTGCCAATACCACAAGAACAGCCTTAGCGTAAGTCTTCTTGAAAGGAAAGCTGTAACTCTGTGACATGAATTAACAGAACACAAAGCAGTTTCTCACAATGCTTCTTTTCAGTTTTTAACTTAGGATATTTCCTTTTTCACCGTAGCCCTCTTTTGGCTTCCAAATGTCACTTTGCATATTCCACAAGAACAGTCTTAGCGAAAGGTTTCTTCAGCGGAATGCTGTAAATCTGTGAGATGAAATAAGAGAACACAAAGCAGTTTCTCAGACAGCTTCTTTCCAGTTTTTAACGGAGGATATTTCCTTTTTCACCACAGCCCTCTAAGGGCTTCCAAATATCACTTTGCAAATTCCACAAGAACAGCCTTAGCGAAATTCTTATTGAAGGGAAAGCTGTAACTCTGTGAGATGAATTAACGGAACACAAAGCAGTTTCTCCGAATGCTTCTTTTCATTTTTACCTTAGGATATTTCCTTTTTCACCATAGTCCTGTATGGGCTTCCAAATATAACTTTCCAAATTCCACAAGAACAGCCTTAGCGAAAGGCTTTTTGAAGGGAAAGCTGTAACACAGTGAGATGAATTAACAGAACACGAAGCAGTTTCTCAGAAAGCTTCTTTCCAGTTTTTAACGGAAGATATTTCCTTTTTCACCGTAGCCCTCTATGGACATCCAAATATCACTTTACAAATTCCAGAAGAACAGCCTTAGCGAAAGGCTTTTTGAAGGGAAAGCTGTAACTCTGTGAGATGAATTAACAGAACACAAAGCAGTTTCTCAGAAAGCTTCTTTCCAGTGTTTTATGGAAGATATTTCCTTTTTCACCACAGTCCTCTATTTGCCTCCAAATATCACTTTGTCAATTCCAGAAGAACAGCCTTAGCGAAAGGCTTCTTGAAGGGAAAGCTGTAAGTCTGTGAGATGAATTAACAGAACGCAAAGCAGTTCCTCAGAAAGCTTCTTTCCAAGTTTTAACGGAAGACATTTCCTTTTTCACCATAGCCGTCTAGGGTCTTCAAAATATTTCTTTGAAAATTCCACAAGAACAGTCTTTGCGGAAGGCTTCTTTAAGGGAAAGCTGTAACTCTGTGAGATGAATTAACAGAACACAAAGCATTTTGTCAGAAACCTTCTTTCCATTTTTTAACTGAAGATATTTATTTTTCACCATAGTCACTCTATGGGCTTCCAAATATCACTTTGCCAATTCCACAAGAACAGCCTTAGCGAAAGGCTTCTTGAGGGCAAACGTGTAACTCTGTGAGATGATTTAATAGAACACAAAGCAGTCTCTCAGAAAGCTTCTTTCCAGTTTTTAACGGAAGCTATTTCCTTTTTCACCATAGCCTTCTATGGGCTTCCAAATATCACTTTCCAAATTCCACAAGAACAGTCTTAGCGAAAGGCTTCTTGAGCAGAAAGCTGTAATTCTGTTAGATGATTTAATAGAACACAAAGCAGGTTCTCAGAAAGCTTCTTTCCACTTTTTAAAGGAAGATATTTCCTTTTTCACCGTAGCCCTCTATGGGCATCCAAATATCACTTTACAAATTCCACAAGAACAGTCTTAGCGAAAGGATTCTTGAGGGGAAAGCTTTAACTCTGTGAGATGAATTAACAGAACAGAGTGCAGTTTGTGAGAAAGCTTCTTTTCAGTTTTTAACTGAAGATATTTCCTTTTTCACCATAGCCCTTTATGGGCTCCGAAATATCGCTTTGCAAATTCCAGAAGAACAGTCTTAGCGAACGGATTCTTGAGGGGAAAGCTGTAACTCTGTGAGACGAATTAACAGAACAGAGTGCACTTTCTCAGAAAGCTTCTTTCCAGTTTTTAACTGAAGATATTTCCTTTTTCACCATAGCCCTCTATGGGCTTCCAAATATCACTTTGCAAATTCCACAAGAACATTCTTAGCGAACGGCTTCTTGAGGGGAAAGATATAACTCTGTGAGATGAATTAACAGAACAGAGTGCAGTATCTCATAAAGCTTCTTTCCAGTTTTAAACTGAAGATGTTTCCTTTTTCACCATTGCCTTCTATGGGCTTCCAAATATCACTCTTCAAATTCCACAAGAACAGTCTTAGGGAAAGGCTTCCTGAGGGGAAAGCTGTAACTCTGTGAGATGAATTCACAGAACACAAAGCAGTTTCTTAGAAAGCTTCTTTCCAGTTTTAAACTGTCGATGTTTCCTTTTTCACCATTGCCGTCTGTTGGCTTCAAAAAATCAATCTTCAAATTCCAAAAGAACAGTCTTAGCGAAAGGCTTCTTGAGGGGAAAGCTGTAACTCCGTGAGATGAATTAACAGAATAGAGTGCAGTGTGACAGAAAGCTTCTTTTCAGTTTTTAACTGAGGATATTTCCTTTTACACCATTGCCCTCTATGGGATTCCAAATATCACTCTTCAAATTCCAAAAGAACAGTCTCAGCGTAAGGCTTCTTGAGGGGAAAGATGTAACTCCGTGAGATGCATTAACAGAACAGAGTGCAGTTTGTCAGAAAGCTTCTTTGCACTTTTTAACTGAAGATATTTCCTTTTCCACCATTGCCCTGTAAGGGCTACCAAATATCACTCTTCAAATTCCACAAGAACAGTCTTAGCGAAAGGATTCTTGATGGGAAAGCTCTAACTCTGTGAGATGAATTAACAGAACAGGGTGCAGATTGTCAGCAAGCTTCTTTTCAGTTTTCAACTGAAGATATTTCCTTTTCTACCATTGCCCTCTACGGGATTCCAAATATCGCTTTTCATATTTCAAAAGAACATCCTTAGCGAAAGGCTGCTTGAAGGGAAAGCTGTAACACTGTGAGACGAATTAACAGTACAGAGTGCAGTTTCTCAGAAATCTTCTTTCCAGTTTTTAACGGAAGATATTTCCTTTTTCACCATAGCCCTCTATGGGCTTCCAAATATCACTTTGCAAATCCCACAAGAACAGTCTTCGCCAAAGACTTCTTTAGGAGAAAGCTGTAACTCTGTGAGATGAATTAACAGAACACAAACAGTTTCTCAGAAAGCTTCTTTCCAGATTTTAACTGAACATATTTCATTTTTTACCAAAGCCCTCTATGGGCTTCCAAATATCAGTTTGAAAATTTCACAAGAACAGTCTTATCGAAAGGCTCCTTGAGGGGAAAGCTGTAACTCGTTGAGATGTATCAACAAAACACACGGCAATTTCTCAGAATGATTCTTTCCAGTTTTTAACGGAAGATATTTCCTTTTTCACCATAGCTCTCTATGGGCTTCCAAATATCACTTTGGAAATTTCACAAGAACAGTCTTATTGAACGAACTATTGAGGGGAAGGCTGTAATTCTGTGAGATGAACGAGCAGAACACACAGCATTTTCTCAGAAAGCTTCTTTTCAGTTTTTATCTTAGGATATTTCCACTTTCACCATAGCCTTCTATGGGCTTCCAAATATCACTTGGCAAATCCCACAGCAACAGTCTTAGCGAAAGGCTTCTGGAAGGGAAAGCTTTAACCCTGTAAGATGAAATAACAGAACACAAAGCAGTTTCTCAGAAAGCTTCTTTCCAGTTTTTAACGGAAGATATTTCCTTTTTCACCATAGCGCTCTGTGGGCTTCCAAATATCACTTTGCAAATTCCACAACAACAGCCTTAGCGTAAGGCTTCTTGAGGGAAAAGCTGTAATTCTCTGAGATGAATTAACAGAACACAAAGTAGTTTCTCAGAAAGCTTCTTTTCAGATTTTATCTGAGGCTTTTTCTTTTTCATCACAGCCCTCTATCGGCTTCAAAATATCACTTTGAAAATTCCACAAGAACAGTCTTAGTGAACGGCTTTTTGAGAAGAAAGCTGTAAATCTGTGAGATGAATTAACAGAACACAAAGCAGTTTCCGAGAAAGCTTCTTTACACTTTTTTTCTTAGGTAATTTCCTTTTTCACCATAGCCCTCTATGGGCTTCCAAATATCACTTTGCAAATTCCACAAGAACAGTCTTAGCGAAGCGCTTCTGGAGGAAAATGCTGTAACTCTGAGAGATGAATTAACAGAACACAAAGCAGTTTCTCAGAAATCTTCTTTCCAGTTTTTAACGGAACATATTTCCTTGTTCACCGTAGCCCTCTATTTGCTTCCAAATATCACTTTACAATTTCCAGAAGAACAGTCTTTGCGGAGGGCTTCTGGAGGGGAAGGTTTTAACTCTGTGAGATGAATTAAGAAAACACAAAGCAGTTTCTCAGAAATCTTCTTTCCAGTTTTTAACGAAAGATATATCCTTTTTCACCATAGCCCTCTACGGGCTTCCAAATATCACTATGCAAATTCGACAAGAACAGTCTTAGTGAAAGATTTCTGGAGGGGAAAGCTGTAACACTGTGAGATGAATTAACAGAACACAAAGAAGTTTCTCAGAAATCATCTTTCCAGTTTCTAAAGGAAGATATTTCGTTTTTCACCATAGCCCTCTATGGGCTTCCAAATATCACTTTGCAAATTCCACAAGAACAGTCTTAGTGAAAGACTTCTTGAAGCGAAAGCTGTAACACTGTGAAATGAATTAACAAATACAAAGGAGTCTCTCAGAAAGCTTCTTTCCAGTTTTTAATTGAAGATATTTCCTTTTTCACCATAGCCCTCTATGGGCTTCCAAATATCACTTTGCAATTTCCACAAGAACAGTCTTAGAGAAAGGCTTCTTTAGGGGAAAGCTGTAACTGTTTGAGATGAATTAAGAGAACACAAAGCAGTTTCTCAGAATGCTTCTTTCCAGTTTTTAACAGAAGATATTTCCTTTTTCACCATAGCATTCTATGGGCTTCCAAATATCTCTTTGCAAATTCCACAAGAACAGTCTTAGCGAAAGGCTTCTTGAGGGGAAAGCTGTAACTCTGTGAGATGAATTAACAGAACACAAAGCAGTTTCTCAGAAAGCTTGTTTTCTGTTTTTATCTTAGGATATTTTCTTTTCCACCGTAGCCCTCTATGGGCTTCCAAATATCACTTTGAAAATTCCACAAGAACACTCTTACCGAAAGGCTTCTTGAGGGGAAAGTTGTAACTCTGTCAGATGAATTAACAGAACAGCAAGCAGTTTTCAGTAAGTTTCTTTTCAGTTTTTATCTTAGGATATTTCATTTTTTGCCAAAGACCTCTATGGGCTTCCAAATATCACTTTGCAAATTTCACATAAACAGTATTACGGAAAGGCTTCTTGAGGTGAAAGCTGTAACTCTGTGAGATGAATTAACAGAACACAAAGCAGTATCTCAGAAATCTTCTTTCCAGTTTTTAGCTGAAGATATTTCCTTTTTCTCCATAGCCCTCTATGGGCTTCCAAATATCACCTTGTAAATTCCACAGGAATAGTCTTAGTGAATGGCTTCTTGAGGGGAAAGATATAACTCTGTGAGATGAATTACGAGAACACAATGCAGTTTCTCAGAAAGCTTCTTTTCAGTTTTTATTGTAGGATATTTCCTTTTTCACCATATCCCTCTATGGGCTTCCAAATATCACTTTGCAAATTTTAAAAGAACAGTCTTAGCGAAAGGCTTCTTGAGGGGAAAGCTGTAAGTCTCTCAGATGAATTAAGAGAACACAAAGCAATTTCTCAGAAAGCTTCTTACCAGTTTTAAACGGAAGATGTTTCTATTTCACCATAGCCCTCTATGGGCTTCCAAATATCACTTTGCAAATTCTACAAGAACATCCTTAGCGAAAGGCTTCTTGAGGGGAAAGCTGTAACTCTGTGAGATGAATTAAGAGAACACAAAGCAGATTCTCAGAAAGCTTCTTTTCCGTTTTTATCTTAGGATATTTCCTTTTTCACCATCACCCTCTATGCGCTTCCAAATATCACTTTGCCAGTTCCGCAAGAACAGACTTAGCGAAAGTCTTCTTGAGGAGAATGCTGTAACTCTGTGAGATGAATTAACAGAACACAAAGCAGTTTCTCAGAAAGATTCTTTCCAGTTTGTAACCGAAGATATTTCGTTTTTCACTGTAGCCCCCTTTGGGCTTCCAAATACCTCTTTGAAAATTCCACCAGAACAGTCTTCGCGAAAGGTTTCTTGAGGGGAAAACTGTAACTCTGCAGGTGAATTAACAGATCAGAAAGCAGTTTCTCAGAAAGATTCCTTTCGGTTTTTATCTTAGGATATTTCCAATTTCACCATAGCCCTCTATGGGCTTCTAAATATGACTTTGCAAATTCCACAAGAACAGTCTTAGCGAAAGGCTTCTTGAGGGGAAAGCTGTATTTCGGTGAGATGAATTAACAGAACAAAATGCAGTTTCACAGAAAGCTTCTTTCCAGTTTTTAACGGAAGATATTTCCTTTTTCGCCATAGCCCTCTATGGGCTTCCAAATATGACTTTGAAAATTCCACAGGATCAGTCTTACTGATAGGCTTCTTGAGGGGAAAGTTATAACTCTGTGAGATGAATTAAGAGAACACAATGCGGTTTCTGAGAAAGCTTCTTTTCGGTTTTTATCTTATGATATTTCCTTTTTCGCCATAACCATCTATTGTCTTCCAATATCACTTTGCAAATTCCACAAGAACTGTCTCAGAGAACGGTTTCTTGAGGGGAAAGCTGTAACTATGTGAGATGAATTAACAGAGCACAAAGCAGTCTCTCAGAAATTTTCTTTCCAGATTTTAACGGAAGATACTTCCTTTTTGACCATAGCCCCCGATGGGCTTCCAAATATCACATTTCAAATTCCAGAAGATGAGCCTTAGCTAAAGGTTTCTTAAGGAGAATCTTGTGACACTGTGAGATGAATTAACAGAACACAAAGCAGTTTCTCAGAAACCTTCTTTCCAGTTTTACACCGAAGATATTTCCTTTTTCACTGTAGCCCTCTATGGGCTTCCAAATATCACTTTGCAAATTCACCAAGAAAAGTTTTAGCAAAAGGCTTCTTGAGGGGAAAGCTGTAACACTGTGAGATGAATTAAGAGAACACTAAGTAGTTTCTCAGAAATCTTCTTTAAAGTTTTTAACGGAATATATTTCCTTTTTCACCGTAGCCCTCTATGGGCTTCCAAATATCACTTTGAAAATTCCACAAGAACACACCTAGCGAAAAATTTCTTGAGGGGAAAGCTGTAACTCGGTGTGATGTATTAACAGAAGACATGGCAGTTTCTCAGAATGCTTCTTTCCAGTTTTTAACGGAAGATATTTCCTTTTTCAACATAGCCCTCTATGGTCTTCCCAATATCTCTTTGCAAATTACACAAGAACAGCCTTCGTGAACGGCTTCTTGAGGGGAAAGATGTAACTCTGTGAGATGAACTAACAGAACACCAAGCAGATTCTCAGAAAGCTTGTTTTCAGTTTTTATCTTAGGATATTTCCAATTTCACTATAACCCTCTATGGGCTTCCAAATAACACTTTGCAAATTCCACCAGAAGAGTTTTAGCGAAAGGCTTCTAGAGAGGAAAGTTCTAACTCTTTGAGATGAATTAACAGAACACAAAGCAGTTTCTCAAAAAACTTCTTTTCAGATTTTTTCTTAGGATATTTCCTTTTTCAGAATACCTCTTTATGGTCTTCCAAATATCACTTTGCAAATTCAACAAGAACAGTCTTAGCGAAAGGCTTCTTGAGGGGAAACTCTAACTCTTCGATATGAATTAACAGAACACAAAGCAGTTTCTCAGAAAGCTTCTTTCCAGTTTTTAACGGAAGATATTTCCTTTTTCTCCATAGCCCTTAGGGGCTTCTAAATATCACTTTCCAAATTACACAAGAACAGTCTTAGCGAAAGTCTTCTTGATTGGAAAGATGTATCTCTGTGGGATGAATTAACAGAACACAAAGCAGTTTCTCAGAAAGCTTCTTTTCAGTTTTTATCTTAGGATATTTCCTTTTTCACCGTAGCCCTCTATGGGCTTCCAACTATCTCTTTGCAAATTTCACAAAAACAATCTTAGTGAACGGCTTCTTGAGGGGAAAGCTGTATCTCTGTGAGATGAACTAACAGAACACAAAGCAGTTTCTCAGAAAGCTTCTTTCCTTTTTTCATCTGAGGATATTTCCATTTTCACAGTAGACCTCTATCGGCTTCCAAATATCATTTTGCAAATTACACAAGAGGAGCCTTAGCTGAAGGCTACCTGAGGGGAATGTTGTAACTCTTTGAGATGAATTAACAGAACACATAGCAGTTTCTCAGAAAGCTTCTTTTCAGTTTTTAACGAAAGATATTTCCTTTTTCACCATAGCCCTCTATAGACTTCCAAATATCACTTTGCAAATCCCACAAGTACAGTCTTAGCGAAAGGCTTCTTCAGGGGAAAGCTGTAACTCGGTGAGATATATTAAGAGAACACACGGCAGTTTCTCAGAAAGCTTCTTTCCAGTTTTTAACAGAAGATATTTCCTTTTTCAACATAGCCCTCTGTGGGCTTCCAAATATCACTTTGCAAATCCCTCAAGAACAGTCTTAGCGAAGGTCTTCTTGAGAGGAAAGCTGTAACTGTGTGAGATGAATTAATAGAACACACGTCAGTTTCTCAGAAATCTTCTTTCCAGTTTTTAACGAAAGTTATTTTGTTTTTCACCGTAGCCCTCTACGGGCTTTCAAATATCACATTGCATATTGCACAAGAAGAGCCTTAGCGAAAGGCTTCTTGAGGGGAAAGCTGTAACTCTGTGAGTTGAATTAACAGACCACACAGCAGTTTCTCTGTAAACTTCTTTTCAGTTATTATCTTAAGATATTTCCTTTTTCTCCAAAGCCCTCTATGGGCTTCGAAATATCACTTTTCAAATTCCACAAGAAGAGTTTTAGGGAAAGGGTTCTGGAGGGGAAAGCTGTAACTCAGTGAGTTGAATTAACAGAACACAAAGCAGTTTCTCAGAAAGCTTCTTTCCAGTTTTTAACTGAAGAAATTTCCTTTTTCACCGTAGCCCTATTTGTGCTTCCAAATATCACTTTACAAATCCCACAAGAACAGTCTCATCGAAAGGCTTCTTGAAGGGAAAGTTGTAATTCTGTGAGATGAATTATCAGAACACAAAGCAGTGTCTCAGAAATCTTCTTCCCAGTTTTTGACGGAAGATATTTCCTTTTTCTCCATAGCCCACTATGGGCTTCCAAATATCACTTTGCAAATTCCACAAAACAGACTTACCGAAAAGCTTCTTGAGAAGAAAGCTGTAACTCTGTGAGATGAATTACCAGAACACAAATCAGTTTCTCAGAAAGATTCTTTCCAGTTTTTAACTGAAGATATTTCCTTTTTCATCATGGCCCTCAATGGGCTTCCAAATATGACTTTGCAAATTGCACAAGAACATTCGTAGCGAATCGCTTATTGAGGGAAAATCTGTAAGTCTGTGATACGAACTAAGAGAACACAAAGCAGTTCCTCAGAAAGCTTCTTTTCAGTTTTTATCTTAGGATATTTCCTTTTTCACCATAGCTCTCTTTGGGCTTCCAATTATCATTCTGCAAATTGCACAAGAACAGTCTTAGCGAAAGGCTTCTGGAGGGGAAAGTTTTATCTCCGTGAGATGAATTAACAGAACACAAAGCAGTTTCTCAGAAATCTTCTTTCCAATTTTTAATGGAAGATATGTCCTTTTTCACCATAGCCCTCTACGGGCTTCCAAATATCACTTTGCAAATCGCACAAGAACAGTCTTACCGAAAGGCTTTTTGAGAAGAAAGCTTTAACTCTGTGAGACGAATTAAAAGAACACAAAGCAGTTTCTCAGAAAATTTCTTTCCAGTTTTTAATGGAAGATATGTCCTTTTTCACCATAGCCCTCTATGGGCTTCCAAATATCACTTTGCAAATTCCACAAGAACAGTCTAAGCGAAAGGCTTCTGGAGGGGAAACCTGTAACTATGTGAGATGAATTAACAGAACACAAAGCAGTTTCTCAGAAAGCTTCTTTCCAGTTTTTAATGGAAGATATGTCCTTTTTCACCATAGCCCTCTACGGGCTTCCAAATATCACTTTGCAAATTGCACAAGAACAGTCTTACCAAAAGGCTTTTTGAGAAGAAAGCTTTAACTCTGTGAGACGAATTAAAAGAACACAAAGCAGTTTCTCAGAAAATTTCTTTCCAGTTTTTAATGGAAGATATGTCCTTTTTCACCATAGCCCTCTATGGGCTTCCAAATATCACTTTGCAAATTCCACAAGAACAGTCTAAGCGAAAGGCTTCTGGAGGGGAAACCTGTAACTATGTGAGATGAATTAACAGAACACAAAGCAGTTTCTCAGAAAGCTTCTTTCCAGTTTTTAAAGGAAGATATTTCCTTTTTCACCCTAGCCCTGTATGGGCTTCCAAATATCACATTGCAAATGCCACAAGAACAGTCTTAGCGAAAGTCTTCTTGAGGTTAAAGCTGTAACTCGGTTAGATGTATTAACAGAACACACGGCAGTATCTCAGAATGCTTCTTTCCAGTTTTTAACGGAAGATATTTCCTTTTTCACCATAGCCCTCTAAGGGCTTCCAAATATCACTTTGCAAATTCCAAAAGAGCAGTCTTAGCGAAAGGCTTCTTGAGCGGAAAGCTGTAACTCTCTAAAATGAATTAACAGAACACAGAGCTGTTTCTCAGAAAGCTTCTTTCCAGTTTTCAACCGAAGATATTTCCTTTTTCCCCATAGCCCTCTATGGGCTTCCAAATATCACTTAGAAAATCCCACAAGAACATTCTTTGCGAAAGGCTTCTTGAGGGGAATGCTGTAACTCGGTGAGATGTATTTACAGAACACACGGCAGTTTATCTGAAAGCTTCCTTCCAGTTTTTAACTGAAAATAGTTCCTTTTTCACCATAGCCCTCTATGGGCTTCCAAATATCACTTAGAAAATCCCACAAGAACAGTCTTTGCGAAAGGCTTCTTGAGGGGAAAGCTGTAACTCGGTGAGATGTATTTACAGAACACACGGCAGTTTATCTGAAAGCTTCTTTCCAGTTTTTAACTGAAAATAGTTCCTTTTTCACCATAGCCCTCTATGGGCTTCCAATTATCATTTTGCAACTGCCACAAAGACACTCTTAGTGAAAAACTTCATGAGGGAATATCTGTAACTCTGTGAGATGAATTAAGAGAACACAAAGTAGTTTCTCAGAAAGCTTCTTTCCAGTTTTAACCGAAGATATTTCCTTTTTCACCATAGCCCTCTATGGGCTTCCAAATATCACTTTGCAAATCCCACAAGAACAGTCTTAGCGAAAGGCATCTGGATGTGAAAGATGTAACTCGGTGAGATGTATTAACAGAAAACACGGCAATTTCACAGAATGCTTCTTTAGAGTTTTAAGGGAAGATATTTCCTTTTTCACCATTGCCTTCTATGGGCTTCCCAATATCACTTTGCAAAATCCACAAGAACAGTCTTAACGAAAGGCTTCTAGATGGGAAAGCTGTTACTCTGTGAGATGAATTAAAAGAACACAAAGCAGATTCCTAAAAAGCTTCTTTCCAGTTTTAAACTGAAGATATTTCCTTTTCATCGTAGCCCCCTATGGGCTCCAAAATAAGACTTTGCATATTCCACAGGAACAGTCTTAGCGAAAGGCTTCTTGAGCGGAAAGCTCTAACTCTGTGAGATGAATTAACAAAACACAAAGCAGTTTCTCAGAAATCTTCTTTCCACTTTTTAATTGAGGATATTTCCTTTTTCACTATAGCCCTCTAATGGCTTCCAAATATCACTTTGCAAATTCAACAAGAAGTTTCTTTGCGAAAGGCTTCTTGAGGGGAAAGCTGTAACTCCGTGATGTGAATTAACAGAACACAAAGCAGTTTCTCAGAAAGCTTCTTTCCACTTTTTAACGGAAGATATTTCCTTTTTCACCATAGCCCGCTATGGGCTTCCAAATATCACTTTGCAAATTCCACAAGAACAGTCTTCGTGAAAGGTGTCTTGAGGGGAAAGCTGTAACTCTGTGAGATGAATTAACAGAACACAAAGCAGTTTTTCAGAAATCATCTTTCCAGTTTTTAACTGAATATATTTCCTTTTTCACAATAGCCCTCTATGGGCTTCCAAATATCACTTTGCAAATTACACAAGAACAGCCTTACAGAAAGGTTTCTTGAGGGGAAAGCTTTAACTCTCTAAGATAAATTAACAGAACACAAAACAGTTTCTCAGAAAGCTTCTTTCCAGTTTTTAACAGAAGATATTTCTTCTTTCACCATAGCCCTCTATCGGCTTCGAAATATCACTTTGCAAATTCCAGAAGAACAGTCTTAATGAAAGGCTTTTTGAAGGGAAATCTGTAACTTTGTGAGATGAATTCACAGAACACAAACAGTTTCTTACAAAGCTTATTTCCACTTTTTAACTGAAGATATTTCCTCTTTCACCATAGCCCTCTTCTGGCTTCCAAATATCACCATGAAAATAGCACAAGAACAGTCTTAGCGAAAGGCTTTTTGAGCGGAAAGCTGTATCTCTTTGAGATAAATTAACAGAACACAAAGTAGTTTCTCAGCAAGCTTCTTTCAGGTTTTTATCTTAAGATATTTCTCTTTTCACCGTAGCCCTCTCTCGGCTCCCAAATACCAATTTGCAAATTGCACAAGTACAGTCTTAGCGGAAGGCTTCTTGAGGGGAAAGCTGTAACTATGTGAGATGAATTAAAAGAACACAAAGTAGTTTCTCAGAAAGCTTCTTTAGAGTTTTAATGGAAGATATTTCCTTTTTCACCATAGCCCTCTAAGGGCTTCCAAATATCACTTTGAAAATTCCACAAGAGCAGTCTTATCGAAAGGCTTTTTGAGGGGAAAGATGTAACTCTGTGAAATGAATTAACAGAACACAAAGCAGTTTCTCAGAAAGCTTTTTTCCTGTTTTTAACGGAAGATATTTTCTTTTTCAAGGCAGACCTCTTTGGGCTTCCAAATATCACTTCGCAAATTCCTCGAGAACAGTCTTACCGAAAGTCTTCTTGGGGGAAAGCAGTAACTTTGTGAGATGAATTAACAGAACACAAAGCAGTTTCTCAGAAAGGTTCTTTCCACTTTTTAACTGAAGATATTTCCTTTTTCACCATAGCCCTCTATGGGCTCCAAATATCACTTTGCATATTCCACAAGAACAGTCTTAGCCAAAGGCTTATTGTGGGGAAATCTCTAACTCTGTGAGATGAAATAACAGAACACAAAACAGATTCTGAGAAAGCTTCTTGCCACTTTTTAACAGAGGATATTTCCTTTTTCACCATAGCCCTCTAGGGCCTTCCAAATACCACTTTGCAAATTCCACAAGAACAGTCTTAGCGAAAGTCTTCTTGAGGGAAAGCGGTAACTCTGTGAGATGACTTAACAGAACAGAAAGCAGTTTCTCAGAAAGCTTCTTTCCAATTTTTAACGGAAGGAATTTCCTTTTTCACCATAGCCCTCTTTGGGCTTACAATTATCACTTTGCAAATTCCACAAGAACAGTCTTAGCGAAAGGCTTCTTGAAGGGAAAGCTGTAACTCTGCGAGGTGAATTAACAGATCACAAAGCAGTTTCTCAAAAGGCTTCTTTTTAGTTTTTATCTTAGGATATTTCCTTTTTCACCATATCCCTCCACGGTCTTCCAAATATCACTTTGCATGTTCCACAAGAATAGTCTTAGCAAAAGGCTTCTTCAGGGGAAAGCTGTAACTCTGCGAGGTGAATTAACAGATCAAAAAGCAGTTTCTAAAAAGGCTTCTTTTTAGTTTTTATCTTAGGATATTTCCTTTTTCACCATAGCCCTACATGGTCTTCCAAATATCACTTTGCATGTTCCACAAGAACAGTCTTAGCGTAAGGATTCTTGAGGGGAAAGCTGTAACTCTGTTAGATGAATTAACAGAACACGAAGGAGTTTCTCAAAAAGCTTCTTTTCAGTTTTTATCTTAGGATATTTCCTTTTTCACCACAGCTCTCTATGGGCTTCCAAATATCACTTCTTAAATTCCACAAGAACACTCTTAGCCAATGGCTTCTTGAGCGGAAAGCTGTAACTCTGTGAGATGAATTAACAGAACACAAAGCCGTTTCGCAGAAAGCTTCTTTCCAGTTTTTGACGAAAGTGATTTCCTTTTTCAGCATTGCCCTCTATGGGCTTCCAAATCTCATTTTGCAAATTCCACAAGAACAATCTTAGCGAAAGGCTTCCTGAGGGGAAAGCTGTAACTCTGTTAGATGAATTAACAGAACACAAAGCAGTTTCTCAGAGAGCTTCTTTCCCGTTTTTAACTTAAGATATTACCTTTTTCATGATAGCCCTCTATAGGCTTCCAAATATCACTTTGCAAATTCCCCAAGAACAGTCTTATCGAAAGGCTTTTAGAGGGAAAAGCTGTAACTCTGTGAGGTGAATTAACAGAACACAAACCCGTCTCTCAGAAAGCTTCTTTCCAGTTTTTAACGGAATAGATTTTCTTTTACACCACAGCCCTCTAGGGACTTCCAAATGTCACTTTGCAAATTCCACAATAACAGTCTTAGCGAAAGACTTCTTCAGGGGAAAGCTGTAACTCTGTGAGATGAATTAACAGAACACAAAGCAGTTTCTCAGAAAGCCTCTTTCCAGTTTTTTACTGAAGATATCTCCTTTTTCACCATAGACCTCTAAGGGTTTCCAAATATCACTTTGTAAATTCCAAAAGAAGAGTCTTAGCGAAAGGCTTCTTGAGGGGAAAGCTGTAAGTCTGTGAGATGAATTAACAGAACACAAAGCAGTTTCTCAGAAAGCTTCTTTCCAGTTTTTAACAGAAGAGATTTCCTTTTTCACGACAGCCCTCTATGGGCGTCCAAATATCTCTTTGCAAATTCCACAAGAACATTCTTTGCGAAAGACCACTAGAGGGGAAAGCTGTAACTCTGTGAGATGAAATAACAGAACACAAAGCAGATTCTCAGAATGTTTCCTTCCAGTTTTAAATGAAGATATTTTCTTTTTCACCATAACACTCTATGTGCTTCAAAATATCACTTTGCAAATTCCACAAGAACAGTCTTAGCGAAAGGCTTATGGAGGGGAAAGCTGTAACTCTGTGAGATGAATTAACAGAACACAAAGCCGTTTCTCAAAAAATTTCTTTCCAGTTTTTAACTGAAGATATTTCCTTTTTCACCATAGCCCTCTATGGGCTTCCAAATATCACTTTTTAAATTAAAGAAGAACAGTCTTAGTGAGAGGCTTCTTGAGGGGAAAGCTGTAACACTGTGAGATAAATTAAGAGAACACAAAGCCGTTTCTCAGAAAGCTTCTTTCCAGTTTTTAACGGAATTGATTTCCTTTATCACCATAGCCCTCTATGGACTTCCAAATATCACTTTGCAACTTCCACAAGAACAGTCTTAGCGAAAGGCTTCTTGAGAGGAAAGCTATAACGCTGTGAGATGAATTAACAGAACACAAAGCAGTTTTTGAAAAAGCTTTTTTTCAGATTTTGTCTTAGGATATTTCCTTTTTCACCATAGCCCTGTTTGGGCTTCCAATTATCACTTTGCAAATTCCACAAGAACAGTCTTAGCGAAAGGCTTCTTGAGAGGAAAGCTATAACTCTGTGAGATGAATTAACAGAACATAAAGCAGTTTCTGAAAAATTTTCCTTTCAGTTTTTATCTTAGGGTATTTCCTTTTTTACCATAGTCCTGTATGGGCTTCCAAATATCACTTTTTAAATTCCACAAGAACAGTCTTAGAGAAAGGCTTCTTAAAGGGAAAGCTGTAACACTGTGAGATAAATTCACAGAACACAAAGCAGTTTCTCAGAAAGCTTCTTTCCAGTTTTTAACTGAAGATATTTCCTGGGAGCAAGATGGCCGAATAGGAACAGCTCCAGTAGCTGCTGCAGCCCGACCAGCGAGAGCTGAAGCAGGGCGAGGCATTGCCTCACCTGGAAAGCGCAGGGTGGAAGGGAATCCCTTTTCCTAGCCAGGGGAACTGAGACACACAACACCTGGAAAATCGGGTAACTCCCACCCCAATACTGCGCTTTAAGCAAATAGGCACACCAGGAGATCATATCCCACACCTGGCCAGGAGGGTCCCACACCCACGGAGCCTCCCTCATTGCTAGCACAGCAGTCTGTGATCTACCGGCAAGGCAGCAGCGAGTCTGGCGGAGGGGCTCCCGCCATTGATGATGCTTAAGTATGTAAACAAAGCTGCTGGGAAGCTCAAAGTGGGTGGAACTCACAGCAGCTCAAGGAAACCTTCCTGTCTCTGTAGACTCCACCTCTGGGGACAGGGCACAGTAAACAATAACAAATGCAGCAGCTCTGCAGACGCAAACGACTCTGTCTGACAGCTTTGAAGAGAGCAGTGGATCTCCCAACACGGAGGTTGAGATCTGAGAAGGGACAGACTCCCTGCTCAAGTGGGTCCCTGACCCCTGAGTAGCCTAACTGGGAGACATCCCCCACTAGGGGCAGTTTGACACCCCACACCTCACAGGGTGGAGTACACCCCTGAGAGGAAACTTCCAAAGCAAGAATCAGACAGGTACACTCGCTGTTCAGAAATATTCTATCTTCTGCAGCCTCTGCTGCTGATACCCAGGCAAACAGGGTCTGGCGTGGACCTCAAGCAATCTCCAACAGACCTACAACTGAGGGTCCTGACTGTTAGAAGGAAAACTATCAAACAGAAAGGACACCTACACCAAAACCCCATCAGTACATCACCATCATCAAAGACCAGAGGCAGATAAAACCACAAAGAAGGGGAAAAAGCAGGACAGAAAAGCTGGAAATTCAAAAAATAAGAGCGCATCTCCCCCGGCAAAGGAGTGCAGCTCATCGCCAGCAACGGATCAAAGTTGGACGGAGAATGACTTCGACGAGATGAGAGAACAAGGCTTCAGTCCATCAAATTTCTCAGAGCTAAAGGAGGAATTACGTACCCAGCGCAAAGAAACTAAAATTCTTGAAAAAAAAGTGGAAGAATTGATGGCTAGAGTAATTAATACAGAGAAACTCATAAACGAAATGAAAGAGACGAAAACCATGACATGAGAAATTCAGTAACCGACTCGATCAACTGGAAGAAAGAATGTCAGCGATTGAGGATCAAATGAATGAAATGAAGCGAGAAGAAAAACCAAAAGAAAAAAGAAGAAAAAGAAATGAACAAAGCCTGCAACAAGTATGGGATTATGTAAAAAGACCAAATCTACGTCTGATTGCGGTGCCTGAAAGTGAGGGGGAAAATGGAACCAAGTTGGAAAACACTCTTCAGGATATCATCCAGGAGACCCCAACCTAGTAGGGCAGGCCAACATTCAAATCCAGGAAATACAGAGAACGCCACAAAGATACTCCTCGAGAAGAGCAACTCCAAGACACATAATTGCCAGATTCACCAAAGTTGAAATGAAGGAAAAAATCTTAAGGGCAGCCAGAGAGAAAGGTCGGGTTACCCACAAAGGGAAGCCCATCAGACTAACAGCAGATCTCTCGGCAGAAACTCTTCAAGCCAGAAGAGAGTGGGGGCCAATATTCAACATTCTTAAAGAAAAGAATTTTAAACCCAGAATTTTATATCCAGCCAAACTAAGTTTCATAAGTGAAGGAGAAATGAAATCCTTTACAGATAAGCAAATGCTTAGAGATTTTGTCACCACTAGGCCTGCCTTACAAGAGACCCTGAAGGAAGCACTAAACATGGAAAGGAACAACCGGTACCAGCCATTGCAAAAACATGCCAAAATGTAAAGATCATCAAGGCTAGGAAGAAACTGCATCAACTAACGAGCAAAATAACCAGTTAATATCATAATGGCAGGATCAAGTTCACACATAACAATCTTAACCTTAAATGTAAATGGACTAAATGCTCCAATTAAAAGACACAGACTGGCAAACTGGATAAAGAGTCAAGACCCATCAGTCTGCTGTATTCAGGAGACCCATCTCACATGCAGAGACATACATAGGCTCAAAATAAAGGGATGGAGGAAGATTTACCAAGCAAATGGAGAACAAAAAAAAAGCGGGGGTTGCAATACTAGTCTCTGAAAAAACAGACTTTAAACCATCAAAGATCAAAAGAGACAAAGAAGGCCATTACATAATGGTAAAGGGATCAATTCAACAGGAAGAGCTAACTATCCTAAATATATATGCACCCAATACAGGAGCACCCAGATTCATAAAGCAAGTCCTTAGAGACTTACAAAGAGACTTAGACTCCCATACAATAATAATGGGAGACTTCAACACTCCACTGTCAACATTAGACAGATCAACGAGACAGAAAGTTAACAAGGATATCCAGGAATTGAACTCATCTCTGCAGCAAGCAGACCTAATAGACATCTATAGAACTCTCCACCCCAAATCAACAGAATATACATTCTTCTCAGCATCACATCGTACTTACTCCAAAATTGACCACGTAATTGGAAGTAAAGCACTCCTCAGCAAATGTACAAGAACAGAAATTGTAACAAACTGTCTCTCAGACCACACTGCAATCAAACTAGAACTCAGGACTAAGAAACTCAATCAAAACCGCTCAAGTACATGGAAACTGAACAACCTGCTCCTGAATGACTACTGGGTACATAACGAAATGAAGGCAGAAATAAAGATGTTCTTTGAAACCAATGAGAACAAAGATACAACATACCAGAATCTCTGGGACACATTTAAAGCAGTGTGTAGAGGGAAATTTATAGCACTAAATGCCCACAAGAGAAAGCAGGAAAGATCTAAAATTGACACTCTAACATCACAATTAAAAGAACTAGAGAAGCAAGAGCAAACACATTCGAAAGCTAGCAGAAGGCAAGAAATAACTAAGATCAGAGCAGAACTGAAGGAGATAGAGACACAACAAACCCTCCAAAAAATCAATGAATCCAGGAGTTGGTTTTTTGAAAAGATCAACAAAATTGACAGACCACTAGCAAGACTAATAAAGAAGAAAAGAGAGAAGAATCAAATCGACGCAATTAAAAATGATAAAGGGGATATCACCACCGACCCCACAGAAATACAAACTACCAACAGAGAATACTATAAACACCTCTATGCAAATAAACTGGAAAATCTAGAAGAAATGGATAATTTCCTGGACACTTACACTCTTCCAAGACTAAACCAGGAAGAAGTTGAATCCCTGAATAGACCAATAGCAGGCTCTGAAATTGAGGCAATAATTAATAGCCTACCAACCAAAAAAAGTCCAGGACCAGATGGATTCACAGCTGAATTCTACCAGAGGTACAAGGAGGAGCTGGTACCATTCCTTCTGAAACTATTCCAATCAATAGAAAAAGAGGGAATCCTCCCTAACTCATTTTATGAGGCCAACATCATCCTGATACCAAAGCCTGGCAGAGAAACAACAAAAAAAGAGAATTTTAGACCAATATCCCTGATGAACATCGATGCAAAAATCCTCAATAAAATACTGGCAAACCGGATTCAGCAACACATCAAAAAGCTTATCCACCATGATCAAGTGGGCTTCATCCCTGGGATGCAAGGCTGGTTCAACATTCGCAAATCAACAAACATAATCCAGCATATAAACAGAACCAAAGACAAGAACCACATCATTATCTCAATAGATGCAGAAAAGGCTTTTGACAAAATTCAACAGCCCTTCATGCTAAAAACGCTCAATAAATTCGGTATTGATAGAACGTACCTCAAAATAATAAGAGCTATATATGACAAACCCACAGCCAATATCATACTGAATGGGCAAAAACTGGAAAAATTCCCTTTGAAAACTGGCACAAGACAGGGATGCCCTCTCTCACCACTCCTATTCAACATAGTGTTGGAAGTGCTGGCTAGGGCAATCAGGCAAGAGAAAGAAATCAAGGGGATTCAGTTAGGAAAAGAAGAAGTCAAATTGTCCCTGTTTGCAGATGACATGATTGTATATTTAGAAAACCCCATTGTCTCAGCCCAAAATCTCCTTAAGCTGATAAGCAACTTCAGCAAAGTCTCAGGATACAAAATTAATGTGCACAAATCACAAGCATTCTTATACACCAGTAACAGTCAAACAGAGAGCCAAATCAGGAATGAACTTCCATTCACAATTGCTTCAAAGAGAATAAAACACCTAGGAATCCAACTTAAAAGGGATGTAAAGGACCTCTTCAAGGAGAACTACAAACCACTGCTCATTGAAATCAAAGAGGACACAAATGGAAGAACATACCATGCTCATGGATAGGAAGAATCAATATCGTGAAAATGGCCATACTGCCCAAGGTAATTTACAGATTCAATGCCATCCCCATCAAGCTACCAATGAGCTTCTTCACAGAATTGGAAAAAACTGCTTTAAAGTTCATATGGAACCAAAAACGAGCCCGCATCTCCAAGACAATCCTATGTCAAAAGAACAAAGCTGGAGACATCACACTACCTGACTCAAACTATACTACAAGGCTACAGTAACCAAAACAGCATGGTACTGGTACCAAAACAGAGATATAGACCAATGGAACAGAACAGAGTCCTCAGAAATAATACCACACATCTAGAGCCATCTGATCTTTGACAAACCTGAGAGAAACAAGAAATGGGGAAAGGATTCCCTATTTAATAAATGGTGCTGGGAAAATTGGCTAGCCATAAGTAGAAAGCTGAAACTGGATCCTTTCCTTACTCCTTATACGAAAATTAATTCAAGACGGATTAGAGACTTAAATGTTAGACCTAATACCATAAAAACCCTAGAGGAAAACCTAGGTAGTACCATTCAGGACATAGGCATGGGCAAAGACTTCATGTCTATAACACCAAAAGCAACGGCAGCAAAAGCCAAAACTGACAAATGGGATCTCATTAAACTAAAGAACTTCTGCACAGCAAAAGAAACTACCATCAGAGTGAACAGGCAACCTACAGAATGGGAGAAAATTTTTGCAATCTACTCATCTGACAAAGGGCTAATATCCAGAACCTACAAAGACCTCAAACAAATTTACAAGAAAAAAACAAACAACCCCATCAAAAAGTGGGCAAAGGATATGAACAGACATTTCTCAAAAGAAGACATTCATACAGCCAACAGACACATGAAAAAATGCTCATCATCACTGGCCATCAGAGAAATGCAAATCAAAACCACAATGAGATACCATCTCACACCAGTTAGAATGGCGATCATTCAAAAGTCAGGAAACAACAGGTGCTGGAGAGGATGTGGAGAAATAGGAACACTTTTACACTGTTGGTGGGATTGTAAACTAGTTCAACCGTTATGGAAAACAGTATGGCGATTCCTTAAGGATCTAGAACTAGATGTATCATATGATCCAGCCATCCCATTACTGGGTATATACCCAAAGGATTATAAATTATGCTGCTATAAAGACACATGCACACGTATGTTTATTGCAGCACTATTCACAATAGCAAAGACTTGGAATCAACCCAAATGTCCATCAGTGACAGATTGGATTAAGAAAATGTGGCACATATACACCATGGAATACTATGCAGCCATAAAAAAGGATGAGTTTGTGTCCTTTGTAGGGACATGGGTGCAGCTGGAAACCATCATTCTTAGCAAACTATCACAAGAACAGAAAACCAAACACTGCATGTTCTCACTCATAGGCGGGAACTGAACAATGAGATCACTTGGACTCGGGAAGGGGAACATCACACACCGGGGCCTATCATGGGGAGGGGGGAAGGGGGAGGGATTGCATTGGGAGTTATACCTGATGTAAATGACGAGTTGATGGGTGCAGCACACCAACATGGCACAAGTATACATATGTAGCAAACCTGCACGTTGTGCACATGTACCCTACAACTTAAAGTTTAATAATAATAAAGAAATTTTTTAAAAAAAATTTTTTTTTTTTTAAAAAAAGATATTTCCTTTTTCAGCATAGCCCTCTATGGGCTTCCAAATATAACTTTGCAAATTCCACAAGAACACTCTTAGCGAAAGGATTCATGAGGGGAAAGCTGTAACTGTGTGTGATGAATTAACAGCACACAAAGCCGTTTCTCAGAAAGTTTCTTTCCAGTTTTAAACGGATGAGATTTCCTTTTTCAACATAGCCCTCTATGGGCTTCCAAATATCCCTTTGCAAATTTCACAAGAACAGTCTTAATGAAAGGCTTCTTGAGGGGAATCCTGTAACTCTGTGAGATGAATTAAGAGAACACAAGGCCGTTTCTCAGAAAGCTTCTTTCCAGTTCTTAACTGAATATATTTCCTTTTTCTCCATAGCCCTCTATGGGCTTCGAAATATCACTTTGCAAATTCCACAAAAACATTCTTAGCGAAAGGCTTCTTGAGGGTAAAGCTGTAACTCTGTGAGATGAATTAACAGAACACAATGCAGTTTCTCAGAAAGCTTCTTTCTCCTTTTAACAGAAGAGACTTCCTTTTTCACCATAGCACTCTATGGGTTTCCAAATTTCACTGTTCAAATTCCACAAGAACAGACTTATCGAAAGGCTTCGTGACGGGAAAGCTGTAACTCTGTGAGATGAAATTAGAGAACACAAAGCCGTTTCTCAGAAAGCTTCTTTCCAGTTTTTAACTGAAGATATTTCCTTTTTCACCATAGCCCTCTATGGCTTCCAAATATCACTTTGCAAATTCCACAAGAACAGTCTTAGCGAAAGCCTTCTTGAGGGGAAAGCTGTAACCCTGTGAGATGAATTAACTGAACACAAAGCTGTTTCTCAGAAAGCTTCTTTCCAGTTTTTAACGGAAGACATTTCCTTTTTCACCATAGTCTTCTATGGGCTTTCAAATATCACTTTGCATATTCCACCGCAATAGTCTTAGGGAAAGGATTCCTGAGGGGAAATCTGTAACTCTGTGGGATGAATTAACAGAACACAAAGCCGTTTCTCAGAAAGCTTCTTTCCAGTTTTTAACGGAAGAGATTTCCTTTTTCACCATAGCCCACTATGGGCTTCCAAATATCACTTTGCAAATTCCACAAGAACAGTCTTAGCGATTGGCTTCTTGAGGGGAAAGCTGTTACTCTGTGAGATGAATTAAGAGAACACAAAGCCGTTTCTCAGAAAGATTCTTTCCAGTTTTTAATGGAATTGATTTCCTTTTTCACCATAGCCCTGTATGGGCTTCCAAATATCACTTTGCAAATTCCACAAGAACAGTCCTAGCGAAAGGCTTCTTCAGGAGAAAGCTGTTACTCTGTAGGATGAATTAACAGAACAAAAAGCAGTTTCTCAGAAAGCTTCTTTCCAGTTTTTAACGGAAAAGTTCCCTTTTTAAACATAGCCCTCCATGGAATTTAATTATCACTTTGCAAATACAACAAGAACACTCTTAGCGAAAGGCTTCCTGAGCGGAAAGCTGTAACTCTGAGAGATGAATTAACAAAACACAATGCAGTTTCTCAGAAAGCTTCCTTTCGGTTTTTATATTGGATATTTCCTTTTTCGCCATAACCCTCTAGTGGCTTCCAATAGCACTTTGCAAATTCCACAAGAACAATCTCAGTGAACGGTTTCTTCAGGGGAAAGCTGTAACTCTGTGAGATGAATTAACAGAACACAAAAAGCAGTTTCTCAGAAGCCTTCTTTGCAGTTTCTAACAGAAGATATTTCCTTTTTCACCATAGCCCTCTATGGGCACCCAAATATCTCTTTGTAAATTCCACAAGAACAGTCTTAGAGAATGGCTACTTGAAGGGAAAGCTGAAACTCTGTGAGATGAATTAACAGAACACAAAGCAGTTTCTCAGAAAACTTCTTTTCAGTTTTTATCCTAGGATGTTTCCTTTTTCACCATAGCCCTGTATGGGCTTCCAAATATCACTTTGCCAATTCCACAAGAACAGTCTTAGCGAAATTCTTCTTGAGGGGAAAGCTGTAACTCTATGAGATGAATTAAGAAAACACAAGGCAGCTTCCCAGAAAGCTTCTTTCCAGTCTTTAACGGAAGATATTCTCTTTTTCACCATAGCTTTCTATGGGCTTCCAAATATCACTATGCCTATCCAACAAGAACAGTCTTAGGGAAAGGCTTCTTGAGGGAAAAGCTGTAACTCTGTGAGATGAATTAACAGAACACAAAGTAGTTTCTCAGAAAGCTTCTTTCCAGTTTTTTACCGGAGATATTTCCTTTTTCACCATAGCCCTCTATGGGCTTCCAAATATCCCTTTGCAAATTAAACAAGAACAGACTTAGCGAAAGGATTCTTGAAGGGAAAGCTGTAACTCTGTGAGATCATTAAAAGAACACATAGCAGTTTCTCAGATACCTTATTTTCAGTTTTTATCTTAGCATATTTCCTTTATCAACATAGCCCTCTATGGGCTTCCAACTATCACTTTGCAAACTCCACAAGAACAGCCTTAGTGAACGGTTTCTTGCGGAGAAAGCTGTAACTCTGTGAGATGAATTAACATAACACAAAGCAGTTTCTCAGAAAGATTCTTTCCAGTTTTTAACGGAAGATATTTCCTTTTTCACCATAGCCCTGTATGGGCTTCCAAATATCACTTTGCAAATTCCACAAGAACAGTCTTAGCGAAAGGCTTCCTGAGAAAGGCTTCTTGACGGGAAACTGTAACACTCTTAGTTGAATTAACAGAACACAAAGCAGTTTATCAGAAAGCTTATCTTCGGTTTTTATCCTAGGATATTTCCTTTTTCACCATAGCCCTCTATGGATTCCAACTATCACTTTACTAATTTCACAAAAACAGTCTTAGTGAACAGCTTCTTGAGGGGAAAGCTGTAACTCTGTGAGTTGAACTAACAGAACGCAAAGCAGTTTCTCAGAAATCTTCTTTCCAGTTTTTAACGAAAGTTATTTCCTTTTTCACCTTAGCCCTCTAAGGGAATCCAAACATCACTTTGCAAATTTCACAAGAACAGTCTTAGCGAAAGGCTTCTTGAGGAGAAACCTGTAACTCTCTGAGATGAATTAACAGAACACAAAGCAGTTTCTCAAAACCTTCCTTTCGGTTTTTATCTTAGGATATATTCTTTTTCGCCAGGGCCCCCTATGGGCTTCCAAATATCACTTTGCAAATCCCACAAGAACAGTCTTAGGGAAAGACTTCTTGAGGGGAAAGCTGCAACTCTCTGAGATCAATGAACAACAAAAAAAAAAGCAGTTTCTCAGCAATCTTCCATTTTTTTAACGGAAGATATTTCCTTTTTCACCATAGCCCTCTATGGGTTTCCAAATATCACATTTCAAGTTCCACAAGAACAGTCTTAGCGAAAGGCTTTTGGAGGAGAAAGCTTAAATCTGTAATATGAATTAACAGACACAAAACTGTTTTTCAGAAAGCTTCTTTCCACTTTTTAACGGAAGATATTTCTTTTTTCACCAAAGCCCTCTATATCACTTTGCAAATATCACAAGAACAATCTTACTGAACGGCTTCTTGAAAGGAAAGCTGTAACTCTATGAGATGAACTAACAGAACACAGGGCAGTTTCTCAGAAAGCTTCTTTCCAGTTTTAACGGAAGATATTTCCTTTTCCACCATAGCCCTCTATGGGCTTCGGAATATCACTTTGCAAATTTCACAAGAACAGTCTTAGCGAAATGCTTCTTGAAGGGAACGCTGTAACTCTGTGAGATGAATTAACAGAACCCAGAGCAGTTTCTCAGAAATCTTCTTTCCGGTTTTTACGGAAGATATTTCCTTTTTCAGCATAGGCCTCTATGGGCTTCCAAATATCACTTTTCAAATTCTACAAGAACAGTCTTAGTGAATGGCTTCTTGAGGGGAAATCTGTAACTCTATGAGATGAATTAAGAGTACACAGCGCAGTTTCTCATAATGCTTCCTTTCGGTTTTTATCTTAGGATATTTTCTTTTTCGCCAGAGCCCCCTATGGGCTTCCAAATATCACTTTGCAAATTCCACAAGAACAGTCTTGGGGAAAGACTTCTTGAGGGGAAAGCTGTAACTCTCTGAGATCAATTAACAAAAAAAAAAGCAGTTTCTCAGAAATCTTCTTCCAAGATTTTAATGGAAGATATTTCCTTTTTCACCATAGCCCTCTATGGGTTTCCAAATATCACATTTCAAGTTCCACAAAAACAGTCTTAGCGAAAGGCTTTTGGCGGAGAATGCTTAAGTCTGTAATATGAATTAACGGACACAAAACAGTTTTTCAGAAAACTTCTTTCCACTTTTTAACGGAAGATATTTCTTTTTTCACCATAGCCTTCTATGGGCTTCCAAATATCACTTTGCAAATATCACAAGAACAGAGGAAAGCTGTAACTCTTTGAGATGAACTAACAGAACACAAAGCAGTTTCTCAGAAAGCTTCTTTCCAGTTTTTAACGGAAGATATTTCCTTTTCCAACGAATCCCTCTAAGGGCTTCCGAATATCACTTTGAAAATTCCACAAGAACAGTCTTAGCGAAATGCTTCTTGAAGGGAAAGCTGTAACTCTGTGAGATGAATTGACAGAACCCAGAGCAGTTTCTCAGAAATCTTCTTTCCAGTTTTTACGGAAGATATTTCCTTTTTCAGCATAGCCCTCTATGGGCTTCCACATATCACAATGCAAATTCCACAAGAACAGTCTTAGGGAAAGGCTTCTTGAGGGGAAAGCTGTAGCTCTGTGCAATGAATTAATAGAACACAAAGCAGTTTCTCAGAAAGCTTGTTTCCAGTTTTTAACGGAAGATATTTCCTTTTTCACCGTATCCCTCTATGGGCTTCCAAATATCACTTTGCAAATTCCACAAGAACAGTCCTAGTGAACGGCTTCTTGAGGGAAAAGGTATAACTCTGTGAGATGAATTAAGAGAACAAAGTGCAGTTTTTCATAAACCATCTTTTCGGTTTTTATTTTACGATATTTTCTTTTTCACCATAGCTCTCTAAGTTCCTCCAAATATCACTTTGCAAATTCCACAGGAATACTCTTAGGGGAAGGCTTCTTGAAGGGAAAGCTGTAACAGTGTGAGATGAATTAACAGAACAAAAAGTAGTTTCTCAGAAAGCGTCTTTCCAGTTTTTAACCGAAGTTATTTTCTTTATTACCATAGCCTTCTATGGGCTTCCATATATCAGTTTGCAAATTTCACAAGAACAGTCTTAGCGAAGGGCTTCTTGAGGAGAAAGCTGTAACTCTCTGAGATGAATTAACAGAACACAAAGCAGTTTCTCAGAAAGCTTCTTTTCGGTTTTTATCTTAGGATATTTCCATATGCACCATAGCTCTCTATGGCCTTCCAAATATCACTTTTCCAATTCCAAAAGAACAGTCTTTGCGAAAGGCTTCTTGAACGGAAAGCTGTAAATCTCTGAGATGAATTAGCAGAACAGAAAGCAGTTCCTCAGAAAGCTTCTTATTAGTTTTTATCTTTGGATATTTCGTTTTTAACCATAGCCTTCTTTGGGCTTCCAAATATCACTTTGCAAATTCCACAAGAACAGTCTCAGCGAAAGGCATCTTGAGGGGAAAGCTGTAACTCTGTGAAATGAATTAAAAGAACACAAAGCAGATTCTCAGAAAGCTTCTTTTCCATTTTTATCTTAGGATATTTCCTTTTTCACCATCGCCTTCTATGCGCTTCCAAATATCACTTTGCCAGTTCCAGAAGAACAGTCCTTGGGAAAGGATTCTTGAGGAGAAAGATGTAACTCTGTGAGATGAATTAACAGAACACAAAGCAGTTTCTCAGAAAGCTTCTTTCCAGTTTTAACGGAAGATATTTCCTTTTTCACCATAGCCCTCTATGGGCTTCCAAATATCACTTTGCAAATTCCACAAAACAGTCTTAGGGAAAGGCTTCTGGAAGGGAAAACTGTAACTCTGTGAGATGAATTAATAGAACACAAGGCAGTTTCTCATAAAGATTCTTTCCAGTTTATATCGGAAGATATTTCCTTTTTCACCCTAGCACTCTAAGGGCTTCCAAATATCACTTTGCAAATTCCACAAGACCAGTCTTAGCGAAAGACTTCTTGAGGGGAAAGCTGTAACACTGTGAGATGAATTAACAGAACACAAAACATTTTCTCAGAAAACTTCTTTCCAGTTTTAACTGAAGATATTTCCTTTTTCACCATAGACCTCTTTAGGCTTTCAAATATCACTTTGCAAATTCCACAAGAACAGTCTTAGCGGAAGGCTTCTTGCGGAGAAAGCTGAAACTCTGTGAGATGAAAGAAGAGAACACAAAAAAGTTTCTCAGAAATCTTCTTTCCAGTTTTTAACTGAAGATATTTCCTTTTTCACCATAGCTCTCTATGGGCTTCCAAATATCACTTTACAAATTCCACAAGACCAGTCCTAGCGAAAGGCTTCTTGGGGGGAAAGCTGTAACTCTGTGAGATGAATTAACAGAAGACAAAGCAGTTTCTCAGAAATTTTCTTTCCGGTTTTTATCTTAGAATATTTCCATTTGCACCATAGCTCCCTATGGGCTTCCAAATATCACTTTGCCAATTACGAAAGAAGATTCTTAAAGAAAGGCTTCTTGAGGGGAAAGCTGTAACTCTGTGAGATGAATTAACAGAACACAAAGCATTTTCTCAGAAAACTTCTTTCCAGTTTTTAACTGAAGATATTTCCTTTTTCACCATAGACCTCTTTAGGCTTTCAAATATCACTTTGCAAATTCCACAAGAACAGTCTTAGCGGAAGGCTTCTTGCGGAGAAAGCTGAAACTCTGTGAGATGAAAGAAGAGAACACAAAAAAGTTTCTCAGAAATCTTCTTTCCAGTTTTTAACTGAAGATATTTCCTTTTTCACCATAGCACTCTATGGGCTTCCAAATATCACTTTGCAAACTTAACAAGAACAGCGTTTATGAAAGACTTCTTGAGAGGAAAGCTGTAACTCTGTGAGATGAATTAACAGAACACAAAACAGTTTCTCCGAAAGATTCTTTCCAGTTTTTACGGAGGATATTTCCTGTTTCACCATAGCCCTCTATGGGATTCCAAATATCACTTTTCAAATTCCACAATAACAGTCTGAGGGAAAGGCTTTTTGACGGGCAAAGTGTAACTCTGTGAGATGAATTAAAATAACCCAAAGCAGTTTCTCAGAAATCTTCTTTTCATTTTTTAACGGAAAATATTTCCTTTTTCACCTTAGCCCTCTACGGGCTTCCAAATTTCACTTTGTAAATTCCACAAGAAGAGTCTTAGCGAAAGGCTTCTTGAGAAGAAAGCTGTAACTCTGTGTGATGAATTAACAGAACACAAAACAGTTTCCAGAAAGCTTCTTTCCAGTTTTTAACGTAAGATAATTCCTTTTTCACCATAGCCCTCTATGGGCTTCCAAATATCACTTTGCAAATTCCACAAGAACAGTCTTAGCGAAAGGCTTCTTGAGGTGAAAGCTGTAACCTTGTGAAAAGAAATAACAGAATAAAAAGCAGTTTCTCAGAAAGCTTCTTTTCATTTATTATCTCAGAATATTTTCTTTTTCACCTTAGCCCCCTATGGGCTTCCAATTATCAATTTCCAAATTCCACAAGAACAGTCTTAGTGAACGGCTTCTTGAGTGGAAAGCTGTAACTCTGTGAGATGAATTAACAGAACACTAAGCAGTTTCTCAGAAAACTTCTTTTCAGTTTTTATCTTAGGATATTTCCTTTTTCACCATAGCCCTCTATGGGCTTCCAATTATCACTTTGCAAATTCCACAAGAAAAGACTTAGGGAAAGGCTTATTGAGGGGAAAGGTGTTGCTCTGTGAGATGAATTAAAAGAACCCAAGGCAGTTTTTCAGAAATCTTGTTTTCATTTTTTAACGGAAAATATTTCCTTTTTCACAATTGACCTCTATGTGTTTCCTAATATCACTTTGCAAATTCCACAAGAACAGTCTTAGCGAAAGTTTTCTTGAGGAGAAAGCTGTAACTCTGTGAGATGAATTAACAGAACACAAAAGAGTTTCCAGAAAGCTTCTTTCCAGTTTCTAAAGGAAGATATTTCCTTTTTCACCATAGCCCTCTATGGGCTTCCAAAAATCACTTTGCAAGTTTCACAAGAACTGTCTAGTGAACGGCTTCTTGAGGGGAAAGCTGTAACTCTGGGAGATGAACTAACAGAACACAAAGCAGTTTCTCAGAAAGCTTCTTTTCGGTTTTTATCTTAGGATATTTCCATTTTCACCATAGCCCTCTATGGGCTTCCAAATATTACTTTGCAAATTCCACAAGAACAGTCTTAGCGGAAGGCTTCTTGAGGGGAAAGCTGTAACTCTGTTAGATGAATTAACAGAACACAAAGCAGTTTCTCAGAAAGCTTCTTTTCAGTTTTTATCTTAGGATATTTCCTTTGTCAGCATAGCCCTGTATGGGCTTACAAATGTCACTTTGCAAATTCCACAAGAACAGTCTAAGCGAAAGTCTTCTTGAGGGGAAAGCTGTAGCTCTGTGAGATGAATTAACAGACCACAAAGCAGTTTCTCAGAAAGCTGCTTTCCAGTTTTTAACGGAAGATATTTTCTTTTTCACCCTATTCCTCTATGGGATTCCAAAGATCACTTTGCAACTTCCACAAGAACAGTCTTAGCGAAAGGCTTCTTGAGGGGAAATCTGTAGCTTTGTTAGACGAATTAACAGACAACAAAGCAGTTAATCAGAAAGTTTCTTTCCAGTTTTTAACGGAAGATATTTTCTTTTCACCATATCCCTCTATGGGCTTCCAAATATCACTTTGCAAATTCCACAAGAACAGTCTTAGTGAACAGCTTCCTGAGGGGAAGATATAACTCTGTGAGATGAATTAAGAGAACACAGTGCAGTTTCTCAGAAAGCTTCCTTTCGGTTTTTATCTTAGGATATTTTCTTTTTCGCCAGAGCCCCCTATGGGCTTCCAAATATCACTTTGCACAGTCCACAAGAACAGTCTTAGGGAAAGACTTCTTGAGGGGAAAGCTGTAACTCTCTGAGATCAATTAACAAAACACAAAGCAGTTTCTCAGAATTTTTCTTTCAAGTTTTTAACGGAAGATATTTCCTTTTTCACTATAGCCCTCTATGGGTTTCCAAATACCATATTTCAAGTTCCACAAGAACAGTCTTAGCGAAAGGCTTTTTGAGGAGAAAGTTGTAAATCTGTAAGATGAATTAACAGACACAAAACTGTTTCTCAGAAAGCTTCTTTCCAGTTTTTATCTTATGATATTTCCTTTTTCACCGTAGCCCTCTATGGGCTTCCAAATATCACTGTGCAAATTCCACAAGAACAGTCTTAGAGAAAGTCTTCTTGAGGGGAAAGCTGAAACTCTGTGCGATGAATTAACAGAACACAAAACAGTTTCTCAGAAAGCCTCTTTTCAGTTTTTATCTTAGGATATTTCCTTTTTCACCATAGACCTCCATGGGCTTTCAAAAATCACTTTCAAATTCCACAAAAACAGTCTTGGGGAAAGGCTTCTTGAGGGGAAAGCTGTAACTCTGTGAGATGAATTAACAAAGACAAAGCAGTTTCTCAGAAATCTTCTTTTCAGTTTTAAACGGAAGATATTTTCTTTTTTGCCACAGCTCTCTATGGGCTTCTAAATATCTCTTTGCAAATTCCACAAGAACAGTCTTAGGGAAAGGCTTCTTGAGGGAAAGCTGTAACTCTGTGAGATCATTTAAGAAAACACAAAACAGATTCTCAGAAATCTTCTCTCAAGTTTTTAACGGAAGATATTTTCTTTTTCACCAGAGCCCTCTAAGGGCTTCCAAATATCACATTTGAAATGCCACAAGAACAGACTTAGCGAAAGGCTTTTTGAGGAGAAAGATGTAAATCTGTAAGATGAATTAACAGACACAAAACAGTTTCTCAGAAATCTTCTTTTCAGTTTTTAATGGAAGATGTTTTCTTTTTCACGATAGCCCTCTATGGGCTTTCAAATATCACTGTGCAAATTCCACAAGAACAGCCTTTGCGAAAATCTTCGTTGGGAGAAAGCTGTAACTCTATGAGATGAATTAACAGAATACAAAGCAGTTTCTCAGAAAGTTTCTTTCCAGTTTTTAATGGAAGACATTTCCTTTTCCACTATAGTCCTCTATGGGCTTCCAAATATCACTTTGCAAATTCCACAAGAACAGTCTTAGCGAAAGGCTTCTTGAAGGGAAAGCTGTAACTCTGTGAGATGAATTAACAGAACCCACAGCAGTTTCTCAGAAATCTTCTTTCCAGTTTTTAACGGAAGATATTTCCTTTTTCAGCATAGCCCTTCAGGGCTTCCAATATCACTTTGCAAATTCCACAAGAACAGTCTTAGGGAAAGCCTTCTTGAGGGAAAAGGTGTAACTCCGTGAGATGAACTAACAGAACACAAAGCAGTTTCTCAGAACGCTTCTTTTCGGTTTTTATCTTAGGATATTTCCATTTTCACCATAGCCCTGTAAGGGTTTCCAAGGAAGACTTTGCAAATTCCACAACAACTGCGTTATTGAAAGGCTTCTTGAGGGGAAAGCTGTAATTCTCTGAAATGAATTAACAGAACACAAAGAAGTTTCTCAGAAAGATTCCTTTGGGTTTTTATCTTAGGATATTTGCTTTTTCACCATAGCTCTCTATGGGCTTCCAAATATCACTTTTCAAATTCCACAAGAACAGTCTTCGGGAAAGGTTTCTTGGGGGCAAAGCTGTAACTCTGTGAGGTGAATTAACAGAACTCAAATCAGTTTCTCAGATATCTTATTTCCAGTTTTTAACGGAAGATATTTCCTTTTTCTCCTTAGCCCTCTGTGGGCTTCCAAATATCACTTTGCAAATTCCACAAGAAAAGGCTTACCGAAAGGCTTCTTGAGGAGAAAGCTGTAACTCTGTGAGATGAATTAACAGAACACAAAACAGTTTCTCAGAAAGCTTCTTTCCAGTTTTTAAAGTAAAATATTTCCTTTTTCACCATAGCCCTCTATGGGATTCCAAATATCACTTTGCAAATTCCACAAGAACAGACTTAGCGAAAGGCTTCTTGAGGGGAAAGCTGTAACTCTGTGAGATGAATTTACAGAACACAAAGCAGTTTCACAGAAAGCTACTTTTCAGTTTTTATCTTAGGATATTTCCTTCTTCACCGTAGCCCTCTATGGGCTTCCAAATATCAGTTTGCAAATTTCACAAAAAGTGTCTTAGTGAACGGCTTCTTGAGGGGAAAGCTGTAACTCTGTGAGATGAACTAACAGAACACAAAGCAGTTTTCCAGAAAGCTTCTTTTCAGTTTTTAGCTTAGCATAATTCCATTTTCAGCGTAGACCTCTATGGGCTTCCAAATATCACTTTGCATATTCCACAAGAACAGTCTTAGAGAAAGGCTTCTTGAGAGGAAAGCTGTAACTCTGTGAGGTGAATTAACAGAAGACAAAGCAGTTTCTCAGAAAGCTTCTTTTCGGCTTTTATCTTAGGATATTTCCATTTTCACCATAGCTCTCTATGGGCTTCCAAATATCACTTTGCAAATTCCAAAAGAACAGTCTTTGCGAAAGGCTTCTTGAACAGAAAGCTGTAAATCTCTGAGATGAGTTCACAGTACAGAAAGCAGTTCCGCAGAAAGCTTCTTTTCAGTTTTTATCTTAGGATATTTCCTTTTTCACCATAGTTCTCCAAGGGCTTCCAAATATCACTTTGCAAATTCCACAAGAAAAGTCTTAGCGAAAGGTTTCATGAGGGGAAAGCTGTAACTCTGTGAGATGAATTAACAGAACACAAAGCGTTTTCTCAGAAGACTTCTTTCCAGTTTTTAACTGAAGATATTACCTTTTCCACCATAGACCTCTTGGGGCTTTGAAATATCACAGTGCAAATTCCACAAGAACAGTCTTAGCGAAAGGCTTCTTGTGGAGAAAGCTGTAATTCTGTGAGATGAATTAACAGAACACAAAATACTTTCTCAGAAAGCTTCTTTCCAGTTTTTAACTTAAGATATTTCCTTTTTCACCATAGCACTCTATGTGCGTCCAAATATCACTTTCCAAATTCCACAAGAACAGTCCTAGCGAAAGGCTTCTTGAGGAGAAAGCTGTAACCCTCTGAGATGAATTAACAGAACAAAAAGGAGTTTCTCAGAAGGCTTCTTTTCAGTTTTAAACTGAAGATATTTCCTTTTTCACCATAGCCCTCTACGGGCTTGCAAATATCACTTTGCAAGTTAAACAACAACAGCCTTCACGAAAGAATTCTTGAGGGGAGAGCTGTAACTCTGTGAGATGAATTAACAGAACACAAAGCAGTCTCTCAGAAATCTTCTTTCCAGTTTTTAACTGAAGATATTTCCTTTTTCAACATGGCCACTTACGGGCTTCCAACTATCACTTTGCAAATTCACAAGAACAGACTTAGCGAAAGGCTTCTTGAAGGGAAAGCTGTAACTCTGTGAGATGAATTAACAGAACACAAAGCAGTTTCTCAGAAAGCTTCTTTTCAGTTTTTATCTTAGGATATTTCCTTTTTCACCATAGCCCTCTAAGGGTTTCCAAATATCACGTTGTAAATTCCACACAACAGTCTTAGCGAATGGCTTCTTGAGGAAAAGCTGTAACTCTCTGAGATGAATTTAAAAAAACACAAAGCAGTTTCTTAGAAAGATTATTTCCAGTTTTTAATGGAAGATATATCCTTTTTCACCATAGCCCTCTATGGGCTTCCAAATATCACTTTGTAAATTCCACAAGAACAGTCTTAGAGAAAAGTTTCTTAAAGGAAAAGCTGTAACTTTGTGAGATGAATTAACAGAACACAAAACAGTTTCTCAGTAAGATTCCTTTGTTTTTTTATTTTAGGATATTTCCTTTTTCACCATAGCTCTCTATGGGCTTCCAAATATCACGTTGCAAATTCCACAAGAACAGTCTTAGGGAAAGGCTTCTTGAGGGGAAAGCTGTAAGTCTGTGAGATGAATTAACAGAACCCAAAGCAGTCTCTCAGAAATCTTCTTTTCAGTTTTTAACGGAAGATATTTCCTTTTTCACCTTAGCCCTCCGTGGGCTTCCAAATATCACTCTGCAAATTCCCCAAGAAAAGTCTTAGCGAAAGAATTCTTGAGGAGAAAGCTCTAACTCTGTGAGATGAATTAACAGAACACAAAACAGTTTCTCAGAAAGCTTCTTTCCAGTTTTTAAAGGAAGATATTTCCTTTTTCACCGTAGCCCTCTATGGGCTTCCAAAAATCACGTTGCAAATTCCACAGGAACAACCTCAGCGAAAGTATTCTTGAGGGGAAAGCTGTAACTCTGTGAGATGAATTTACAGAACACAAAGCAGTTTCTCAGGAAGCTTCTTTCAGTTTTTAACTGAAGATATTTCCTTTTTCACCATGGCCCTCTATGGGCTTCCAAATATCAGTTTGCAAATTTCACAAAAACTGTCTTAGTGAACGGCTTCTTGAGGGGAAAGCTGTAACTCTGTGAGATGAACTAACAGAACACAAAACAGTTTCCCAAAAAGCTTCTTTTCGGTTTTCATCTTAGGATATTTCCATTTTCACCTTAGCCCTCGATGGGCTTCCAAATATCACTTTACAAATTCCACAAGAACAGTCTTAGCGAAAGGCTTCTTGGGGGGAAAGCTGTAACTCTGTGAGATGAATTAACAGAAGACAAAGCCGTTTCTCAGAAAATTTCTTTCCGGTTTTTATCTTAGAATATTTCCATTTGCACCATAGCTCCCTATGGGCTTCCAAATATCACTTTGCCAATTACGAAAGAAGATTCTTAAAGAAAGGCTTCTTGAGGGGAAAGCTGTAACTCTGTGAGATGAATTAACAGAACACAAAGCATTTTCTCAGAAAACTTCTTTCCAGTTTTTAACTGAAGATATTTCCTTTTTCACCATAGACCTCTTTAGGCTTTCAAATATCACTTTGCAAATTCCACAAGAACAGTCTTAGCGGAAGGCTTCTTGCGGAGAAAGCTGAAACTCTGTGAGATGAAAGAAGAGAACACAAAAAAGTTTCTCAGAAATCTTCTTTCCAGTTTTTAACTGAAGATATTTCCTTTTTCACCATAGCACTCTATGGGCTTCCAAATATCACTTTGCAAATTTAACAACAACAGCGTTTATGAAAGACTTCTTGAGAGGAAAGCTGTAACTCTGTGAGATGAATTAACAGAACACAAAACAGTTTCTCCGAAAGATTCTTTCCAGTTTTTACGGAGGATATTTCCTGTTTCACCATAGCCCTCTATGGGATTCCAAATATCACTTTTCAAATTCCACAATAACAGTCTGAGGGAAAGGCTTTTTGACGGGCAAAGTGTAACTCTGTGAGATGAATTAAAATAACCCAAAGCAGTTTCTCAGAAATCTTCTTTTCATTTTTTAACGGAAAATATTTCCTTTTTCACCTTAGCCCTCTATGGGCTTCCAAATTTCACTTTGTAAATTCCACAAGAAGAGTCTTAGCGAAAGGCTTCTTGAGAAGAAAGCTGTAACTCTGTGTGATGAATTAACAGAACACAAAACAGTTTCCAGAAAGCTTCTTTCCAGTTTTTAACGTAAGATAATTCCTTTTTCACCATAGCCCTCTATGGGCTTCCAAATATCACTTTGCAAATTCCACAAGAACAGTCTTAGCGAAAGGCTTCTTGAAGGGAAACCTATAACTCTGTGAGATGAGTTAACAGAATACAAAGCAGTTTCTCAGAAATCTTCTTTCCAGTTTTTAACTGAAGATATTTCCTTTTTCACCATAGCACTCTATGGGCTTCCAAATATCACTTTGCAAATTCCACAAGACCAGTCCTAGCGAAAGGCTTCTTGAGGAGAAAGCTGTAACTCTCTGAGATGAATTAACAGAACAAAAAGCAGTTTCTCAGAAAGCTTCTTTTCAGTTTTTAACTGAAGATATTTCCTATTTCACCATAGCCCTCTATGGGCTTCCAAATATCACTTTGCAAATTTAACAAGAACAGCGTTTATGAAAGACTTCTTGAGAGGAAAGCTGTAACTCGGTGAGATGTATTAACAGAACACACGGCAGTTTCTCAGAAACCTTCTTTCCAGTTTTTAACTGAAGATATTTCCTTTTTCACCATAGCCCTCTCTGGGCTTCCAAATATCACTTTGCAAATTCCACAAGAACAGTCTTAGCGAAAGGCTTCTGGAGGGGAAAGCTGTACATCTGTGAGATGAATTAACAGAACACAAAGCAGTTTCTCAGAAAACTTCTTTTCAGTTTTTATCTTAGGATATTTCCTTTTTCACCATAGCTCTCTCTTTGCTTCCAAATATCACTTTGCAAATTCCACAAGAACAGTGTTAGCGAAATGTTTCTGGATGGGAGAGCTGTAACTCTGTGAGATGCATTAACAGAACACAAAGCAGTTTCTCAGAAATCTTCTTTCCAGTTTTTAACGGAAGATATTTCCTTTTTCAGCTTAGCCGTCTATGGGCTTCCAAATATCACTTTGCAAATTCCAAAAGAAGAGTCTTAGCGAAAGGTTTCTTGAGGGGAAAGCTGTAACTCTTTGAGTTGAATTAACAGAACACAAAGCAGTTTTTCAGAAAGCTTCTTTTCAATTTTTATCATAGGATATTTCCTTTTTCACCATAGCCCTCTATGGGCTTCCAAATATCACTTTGCAAATTCCACAGGAACAGTCTTAGCGAAAGGCTTCTTTAGGGAAAATCTGTAACTCTGTCATATGAATTAACAGAACACAAATCAGTTTCTCAGAAAGCTTCTTCTCGGTTTTTATCTGAGGATATTTCCATTTTCACAGTAGACCTCTATGGGCTTCCAAATATCATTTTGCAAATTACACAAGAGGAGACATAGCTGAAGGCTTCTTGAGGGGAAAGTTGTTACTCGTTGAGATGAATTAACAGAACAGATAGCAGTTTCTAAGAAAGCTTCTTTTCAGTTTTTAACGAAAGATATTTCCTTTTTCAACATATCTCTCTATGGGCTTCCAAATATCACTTTGCAAATTCCTCAAGAACAGTCGTAGCAAAGGTCTTCTTGAGAGCAAAGCTGGATCTGTGTGAGATGTATTAATAGAACACACGGCAGTTTCTCAGAAAGCTTCTTTCCAGTTTTTAACGGAAGATATTTTGTTTTTCACTATAGCCCTCTGTGGGCTTTCGAATATCACTTTGCCAATTCCAAAAGAACAGTCTTAGGGAAAGGCTTCTGGAGGGGAAAACTGTAACTCAGTGAGTTGAATTAACAGAACACAAAGCAGTTTCTCAGAAAGCTTCTTTCCAGTTTTTAACTGAAGAAATTTCCTTTTTCACCATAGCCATATTTGGGCTTCCAAATATCACTTTGCAAATCCCACAAGAACAGTCTTATCGAAAGGCTTCTTGAAGGGAAAGCTGTAATCATGTGAGATGAATTATCAGAACACAAAACAGATTCTCAGAAATCTTCTATCCAGTTTTTAACTGAAGATATTTCCTTTTTCACCGAAGCCCTCTAGGGGCTTTCAAATATCACTTTGCAAGTTCCACAAAAACAATCTTAGCGAATGACTTGTCTAGGGGAATGCTGTAACTCTGTTAGATAAATTAACAGAACACAAAGCAGTGTCTCAGAAATCTTCTTCCCAGTTTTTAACGGAAGATATTTCCTTTTTCTCCGTAGCCCACTATGGGCTTCCAAATATCACTTTGCAAATTCCACAAAACAGACTTACCGAAAAGCTTCTTGAGAAGAAAGCTGTAAGTGTGTGAGATGAATTACCAGAACACAAAGCAGTTTCTCAGAAAGTTTCTTTCCAGTTTTTAACTGAAGATATTTCCTTTTTCATCATGGCCCTCTATGGGCTTCCAAATATCATTTTGAAAATTGCACAAGAACAGTCTTAGCGAATGGCTTCTTGAGGAAAAATTTGTAACTCTGGGATACGAATTAAGAGAACGCAGGCCGGGCGCGGTGGCTCAAGCCTGTAATCCCAGCACTTTGGGAGGCCGAGACGGGCGGATCACAAGGTCAGGAGATCGAGACCATCCTGGCTAACACGATGAAACCCCGTCTCTACTAAAAAATACAAAAAAATAGCCGGGCGAGGTGGCAGGCGCCTATAGTCCCAGCTACTTGGGAGGCTGAGGCAGGAGAATGGCGTAAACCTGGGAGGTGGAGCTTGCAGTGAGCTGAGATCCGGCCACTGCACTCCAGCCTGGGCGACAGAGCGAGACTCCGTCTCAAAAAAAAAAAAAAAAAAAAAGAGAACACAAAGCAGTTCCTCAGAAAGCTTCTTTTTCGTTTTTATCTTAGGATATTTCCTTTTTCACATAGCTCTCTTTGGGCTTCCAAACATCATTTTGCAAATTCCACAAGAACAGTCATAGCGAAAGTCTTCTGGAGGGGAATCCTGTAACACTGTGAGATGAATTAACAGAACACACGGCAGTATCTCAGAAGTCTTCTTTCCAGTTTTTAATGGAAGATATTTCCTTTTTCACCATAGCCCTCTAAGGGCTCCCAAATATCACTTTGCAAATTCCAAAAGAGCAGTCTTAGCGAAAGGCTTCTGGAGCGGAAAGCTGTAACTCTCTGAAATGAATTAACAGAACACAGAGCTGTTTCTCAGAAAGCTTCTTTGCAGTTTTCAGCTGAAGATATTTCCGCTTTCCCCACAGCCCTCTATGGGCTTCCAAATATCACTTAGAAAATCCCACAAGAACAGACTTTGCGAAAGGCTTCTTGAGGGGAAAACTATAACTCGGTGAGATGCATTATCAGAACACACGGCAGTTTCACAGAATGCTTCTTCAGAGTTTTAACGGAAGATTTTTCCTTTTTCACCATAGCCTTCTATGGGATTCCCAATATCACTTTGCAAATTCCAGAAGAACAGTCTTAACGAAAGAATTCTAGAGGGGAAAGCTGTTACTCTGTGAGATGAATTTAAAGAACACAAAGCAGATTCTCAAAAAGCTTCTTTCCAGTTTTAAACTGAAGATAATTCCTTTTCACCGTAGCCCCCTATGGGCTCCAAAATAACACTTTGCATATTCCAGAGGAACAGTCTTAGCGAAAGGCTTCTTGAGCCGAAAGCTGTAACTCTGTGAGATGAATTAACAAAACACAAAGCAGTTTCTCAGAAATCTTCTTTCAACTTTTTAACTGAGGATATTTCCTTTTTCACTATAGCCCTCTAATGGCTTCCAAATATGACTTTGCAAATTCCACAAGAAGTGTCTTAATGAACGACTTCTTGAGGGGAAAGCTGTAACTCCGTGATGTGAATTAACAGAACACAAAGCAGTTTCTCAGAAAGCTTCTTTCCAGTTTTTAACTGAGGATATTTCCTTTTTCACCATAGCCCTGTATGGGCTTCCAAATATCAGTTTGCAAATTACACAAGAACAGTCTTCCCGAAAGGCATCTTGAGGGAAAAGCTGTAACTCTGTGAGATGAATTAACAGATCACAAAGCAGTTTTTCAGAAATCTTCTTTCCATTTTTTAACTGAAGATATTTCCTTTATCACCATAGCCCTCCATGGGCTTCCAAATATCACTTTGCAAATTACACAAGAACAGCCTTAGAGAAAGGTTTCTTGAGGGGAAAGCTTTAACTCTGTAAGATAAATTAACAGAACACAAAGCAGTTTCTCAGAAAACTTCTTTCCAGTTTTTAACAGAAGATACTTCCTTTTTCACCATAGCCCCCTATGGTCTTCCAAATATCACTTTTCAAATTCCACAAGATCAGCCTTAGCTAAAGGTTTCTTGAGGAGAAGTTTGTAACACTGTGAGATGAATTAACAGAACACAAAGCAGTTGCTCAGAAAGCTTCTTTTCGGTTTTTATCTCAGAATAATTCCATTTTCACTATAGCCCTTATGGTCTTTGAAATATAACTTTCCAATCCCACAAGAACAGTCTTAGTGAAAGGCTTCTTGAGGGGAAAGCTGTAACTCTGTGAGATGAATTAACACAACACATACCCGTTTCTCAGAAAGTTCCTTTTCAGTTTCTATCTTAGGATATTTCCTTTTTCACCATAGCCCCCTATGGGCTTCCAAATATCACTTTGCATATTCCGCAAGAACAGTCTTAGCGAAAGGCTTCTTGTGGAGAAAGCTGTAACTCTCTGAGATGAATTAACAGAACACAATGCAGTTTCTCAGAAAGCTTCTTTCAGTTTTTATCTTAGGATATTTCCTTTTTCACCATAGCCCTCTATGGGCTTCCAAATATCACTTTGCAAATGTCACAAGAAGATTCTTACCGAAAGGCTTCTTGATGGGAAAGCTATAACTCTGTGAGATGAATTAATAGAACACAAAGCAGTTTCTCAGAAAGCTTCTTTTCAGCTTTTATCATAGGATATTTGCTTTTTCACCATATCCCTTTATGGGCTTCCAAATATCACTTTGCAAATTACACAAGAACACTCTTAGCGAAAGACTTCTTGAGGGGAAAGCTGTAATTCTGTGAGATGAATTAACAGAACACAAAGCAGTTTGTCAGAAATCTTCTTTCCAGTTTTCAACAGAAGATATTTCCTTTTTTACCATACCCTCTATGGGCTTCCAAATATCACTTTGTAAATTCCACAAGAACTGTCTCACGGAAAGACTTCATGAGGGGAGAGCCGAAATTCTGTGAGATGAATTAATAGAACACAAAGCATTTTGTCAGAAAGCTTCTTTCCACTTTTTAACTGAAGTTGTTTCGTTTTTCACCATAGCCCACTATGGGCCCCCAAATATCACTTTGCAAATTCCACAAGAACAGTCTTAGCGAAAGGCCTCTTGAGGGGAAAGCTGCAACTCTGTGAGATGACTTAGCAGAACACAAAGCAGTTTCTCAGAAAGCTTCTTTTCAGTGTTTATCTTAGGATATTTTCTTATTCCATAGCCCTCTAAGGGCTTCTAAATATCACTTTGAAAATTTCACAAGAGCAGTCTTAGCGAAAGGCATCTCCAGGGCAAAGCTGCAACTCTGAGAGATGAATTAACACAACGCAAAGGCGTTTCTCAGTAAGCTTCTTTCCAGTTTTTAACTGAAGATATTTCCTTCTTTTCCATAGCCCTCTATAGGCTTCCAAATATCATTTTGAAAATTCCACAAGAAGAGCCTTAGCGAAAAGCTTCTTGAGGGGAAAGCTGTAACTCTGTGAGATCAATTAACAGAACACAAGGCAGTTTCTCAGAAAGCTTCTTTTCAGTTTCTATCTTAGGATATTTCCTTTTTCACCATAACCCTCTATGGGTTTCCAAATATCACTTTGCAAATTCCACAAGAACAGTCTTACCGAAAGGCTTCTTGCTGTGAAAGCTATAACTCTGTGAGATGAATAAACAGAACACAAAGCAGTTTATCAGAAAGCTTCTTTCCAGTTTTTAACGGAAGACAGTTCCTTTTTCAACATAGCCCTCTATTTGCTTCACAATATCACTTTGCTAATTCTACAAGAACAGTCTTTGCGAAAGGCTTCTTGAGGGGAAAGCTGTAACACTGTGTGATCAATTAACGGGAAACAAAGCATTCTCTCAGAACGTTTCTTTCCAGTTTTTAACGCAAGATATTTCCTTTTTCACCATAGACCTCTATGGACTTCCAAATATCACTTTGCAAATCCCACAAGAAAAGTCTTAGCGAAAGGCTTCATGAGTGGAAACTGTAACTCTGTAAGATATTTTAACAGAACACAAAGCAGTTTCTCAGAAAGCTTCTTTCCAGTTTGTAAATGAAGATATTTCGTTTTTCACCATAGCCCCCTATGGGCTTCCAAATATCACTTTAAATATTCCACCAGAACAGTCTTAGCGAAAGGCTTCTTGAGGGGAAAGCTGTAACACTGTGAGATGAATTAACAGAACACAAAGCAGTTTCTCAGAAAGCTTCTTTACGGTTTTTAACGGAAGAGATTTCCTTTTTCACCATAGCCCTCTATGGGCTTCCAAATATCACTTTGCCAATCCCACAAGAACAGTCTCAGCGAAAGGTTTCATGAGGGGAAAACTGTAACTCTGTAAGATATTTTAACAGAACTCAAAGAAGTTTCTCAGAAAACTTCTTTTCGGTTTTTATCTTAGGATATTTCCCTTTTCGCCATAACCCTCTATCGGCTTCCAATATCACTTTGCAAATTCCACAAGAACAGTCTCAGTGAACGGCTTCTTGACGGGAAAGCTGTAACTGTGTGAGATGAATTAACAGACAAAGCAGCTTCTCAGAAAGCTTCTTTACAGTTTTTATCTTAGGACAATTTCTTTTTCACCATAGCCCTAAAGGGCTTCCAAATATCACTTTGCAAATTCCACAAGAACAAAGTTAGCGAAAGGCTTCTTCAGGGGAAAGCTGTAACTCGGTGAGATGAATTAACAAAACACAAAGCAGTTTCTCAGAAAGCTTCTATACAGTTTTTAACGGAAGATATTTCCTTTTTCTGCAGAGACTTCTAACGGCTTCCAAATATCACCTTGCAAATTCCACAGGAACAGTCTTAGTGAATGGCTTCTTTTGGCGAAAGCTATAACTCTGTGACATGAATTAAGAGAATACAATGCAGCGTCTCAGAAAGCTTCTTTTCGGTTTTTATCTTAGCAAATTACCTTTCTCGCAATAATCCTCTATGGGCTTCCAATATCACTTTGCAAATTCCACAAGAACAGTCTCAGTGAACGGCTTGTTTAGGGGAAAGCTGTAACTCTGTGAGATGAATTAACAGAACACAAAGCAGTTTCTCAGAAAGTTTCTTTTCAGTTTTTAACGGAAGATATTTCCTTTTTCACCAGAGCCCTGTATGGGCTTCCAAATATCTCTTTGCAAATTCCACAAGAACAGTGTTAGCGAAAGGCTTCTTGAGGGAAAAGCTGTAACTCTGTGAGATGAATTAACAGAACAAAAAGCAGTTTCTCTGAAATCTTTTTTTCAGTTGTTGTCTTAGGATATTTCCTTATTCTCCGTAGCCCTCTATGGGCTTCCCAATATCCCTTTGCAAATTCCACAAGAACAGACTTAGCGAAAGGCTTCTTGAAGGGAAAGCTGTAACTCTGTGAGATCATTAACAGAACACATAGCAGTTTCTCAGATACCTTCTTTTCAGTTTTTATCTTAGCATATTTCCTTTTTCAACATAGCCCTCTATGGGCTTCCAAATATAACTTTGCAAACTCCACAAGTACAGCCTTAGTGAACGGTTTCTTGCGGAGAAACCTGTAACTCTGTGAGATGAATTAACACAACACAAAGCAGTCTCTCAGAAAGATTCTTTCCAGTTTTTAACGGAAGATATTTCCTTTTTCACCATAGCCCTCTATGGGCTTCCAAATATCACTTTGCAAATTCCACAAGAACAGTCTTAGCGAAAGGCTTCCTGAGAAAGGCTTCCTGAGGAGAAACTGTAACTCTGTGAGTTAAATTAACAGAACACAAAGCAGTTTCTCAGAAAGCTTATTTTCAGTTTTTATCCTAGGATATTTCCTTTTTCACCATAGCCCTCTATGGGCTTCCAAATATCACTTTGCTAATTTAACAAAAACAGTCTTAGTGAACAGCTTCTTGAGGGGAAAGCTGTAACACTGTGAGTTGAACTAACAGAACACAAAGCAGTTTCTCAGAAATCTTCTTTCCAGTTTTTAACGAAAGTTATTTCCTTTTTCACCTTATCCCTCTATGGGATTCCAAACATCACTTTGCAAATTTCACAAGAACAGTCGTAGCGAAAGGCTTCTTGAGGGGAAAGCTGCAACCCTCTGAGATGAATTAACAGAACACAAAGCAGTTTCTAAGAAAGCTTCTTTTGTGTTTTTATCTTACGATATTTCCATTTTCACCATAGCCCCCCTATGGCCTTCCAAATATCACTTAGCAAATTGCACAAGAACAGTCTTAGCGAAAGGCTTCTTGACGGGAAAGCTGTAACTCTGTGAGATGAATTAACAGAACACAAAGCAGTTTCTTAGAAAGCTTCTTTTCAGTTTTTATCTTAGGCTATTTCCTTTGTCAGCATAGCCCTGTATGGGCTTACAAATGTCACTTTGCAAATTCATCAAGAACAGTCTTATCGAAAGACTTCTTGAGGGGAAAGCTGTAGTTCTGTGAGATGAATTAACAGACCACAAAGCAGTTTCTCAGAAAGCTGCTTTCCAGTTTTTAACGGAAGATATTTCCTTTTTCACCATATCCCTCGATGGGATTCCAAATATCACTTTACAACTTCCACAAGAACAGTCTTAGCGAAAGGCTTCTTGAGGGGAAATCTGTAGCTTTGTTAGATGAACTAACAGACCACAAATCAGTTAATCCGAAAGTTTCTTTCCAGTTTTTAACGGAGATATTTTCTTTTCATCATATCCCTCTATGGGCTTCCAAATATCACTTTGCAAATTCCACAAGAACAGTCTTAGTGAACGGCTTCTTGAGGGGAAAGCTATAAATCTGTGAGATGAATTAAGAGCACACAGTGCAGTTTCTCATAAAGCTTCCTTTCGGTTTTTAGCTTAGGATATTTTCTTTTTCGCCAGAGCCCCCTATGGGCTTCCAAATATCACTTTGCAAATTCCAGAAGAACAGTCTTAGGGAAAGACTTCTTGAGGGGAAAGCTGTAACTCTCTGGGATCAATTAACAAAAAAAAAAAAAAAAAAAAAAAAAACGCAGTTTCTCAGAAATCTTCTTCCAAGTTTTTAACGGAAGATATTTCCTTTTTCACCATAGCCCTCTATGGTTTTCCAAATATCACATTTCAAGTTCCACAAGAACAGTCTTAGCGAAAGGCTTTCGGAGGAGAAAGCTTAAATCTGTAATATGAATTAACAGACACAAAACTGTTTTTCAGAAAGCTTCTTTCCACTTTTTAACGGAAGATATTTCTTTTTTCACCATAGCCCTCTATGGGCTTCCAAATATCACTTTGCAAATATCACAAGAACAGTCTTACTGAACAGCTTCTTGAGAGAAAAGCTGTAACTCTGTGAGATGAACTAACAGAACACAAAGCAGTTTCTAAGAAAGCTTCTTTCCAGTTTTTAACGGAAGATATTTCCTTTTCCACCATAGCCCTTTATGGGCTTCCGAATATCACTTTGCAAATTCCACAAGAACAGTCTTAGCGAAATGCTTCTTGAAGGGAAAGCTGTAACTCTGTGAGATGAATTTACAGAACCCACAGCAGTTTCTCAGAAATCTTCTTTCCAGTTTTTACGGAAGATATTTCCTTCTTCAGCATAGACCTCTATGGCCTTCCGAATATCACTTTGCAAATTCCACAAGAACAGTATTAGGGAAAGGCTTCTTGAGGGGAAAGCTGTAACTCTGTGAGTTGAATTAACAGAACACAAAGCAGGTTGTCAGAAAGCTTGTTTCCAGTTTTTAACGGAAGATATTTCCTTTTTCACCATAGCCCTCTATGGGCTTCCAAATATCACTTTGCAACTTCCACAAGAACAGTCTTAGCGAAAGGCTTCTTGAGGGGACAGCTGTAGCTCTGTTAGATTAATTAACAGACAACAAAGCAGTTACTCAGAAAGCTTCTTTCCAGTTTTTAACGGAAGAGATTTCCTTTTTCACTATATCCCTCTATGGGCTTGGAAATATGACTTTGCAAATTACACAAGTACAGTGTTAGTGAACGGCTTCTTGAGGGGAAAGCTATAACTCTGTGAGATGTATTTAGATAACACAGTGCAGTTTTTCAGAAAGCATCTTTTCGGTTTTTATATTACGATATTTTCTTTTTCACAATAGTTCTCTAAGGGCTTCCAAATATCACTTAGCAAATTCCACAAGAACAGTCTTAGGGGAAGGCTTCTTGAAGGGAAAGATGTAACAATGTGAGATGAATTAACAGAACACAAAGTGGTTTCTCAGAAAGCTTCTTTACAGTTTTTAACCGAAGTTATTTCCTTTATTACCATAGCCTTCTATGGGCTTCCATATATCAGTTTTTAAATTTCACAAGAACAGTCTTAGCGTAGGGCTTCTCGAGGAGAAAGCTGTAACTCTCTGAGATGAATTAACAGAACACAAAGCAGTTTCTCAGAAAGCTTCTTTTCAGTTTTTATCTTAGGATATTTCCATATGCACCATAGCTCTCTATGGCCTTCCAAATATCACTTTGCTAATTCCAAAAGAACAGTCTTTGCAAAAGGCTTCTTGAACAGAAAGCTGTAAATCTCTGAGATGAATTAACAGAACATAAAGCAGTTCTCAGAAAGCTTCTTTTCAGTTTTTATCTTAGGATATTTCAGTTTTATCTTAGGATATTTTATCTTAGGATATCTTAGGATATTTTATCTTAGGATATTTTATCTTAGAGAGCAACATAGCTCTCTATGGCCTTCCAAATATCACTTTGCCAATTCCAAAAGAACAGTCTTTGCGAAAGGCTTCTTGAACGGAAAGCTGTAAATCTCTGAGATGAATTAACAGAACATAAAGCAGTTCCTCAGGAAGCTTCTTTTCAGTTTTTATCTTAGGATATTTCGTTTTTAACCATAGCCCTCTTTGGGCTTCCAAATATCTCTTTGCAAATTCCTCAAGAACAGTCTCAGGGAAAGGCATCTTGAGGGGAAAGCTGTAACTCTGTGAAATGAATTAAAAGAACACAAAGCAGATTCTCAGAAAGCTTCTTTTCCGTTTTTATCTTAGGATATTTCCTTTTTCACCATCGCCTTCTATGCGCTTCCAAATATCACTTTGCCAGTTCCACAAGAACAGTCCTTGGGAAAGGCTTCTTGAGGAGAAAGATGTAACTCTGTGAGATGAATTGAGAGAACACAAAGCAGTTTCTCAGAGAGCTTCTTTCCAGTTTTTAACAGAAGATATTTCCTTTTTCACCATAGCCCTCTATTGGGTTCCAAATATGACTTTGAAAATTCCACAGGAACAGTATTACTGATAGACTTCTTGAGGGGAAAGTTAAAATTCTGTGAGATTAATTAAGAGAACACAATGCAGTTTCTGAGAAAGCTCCTTTTCGGTTTTTTTCTTAGGATATTTCCTTTTTCGCCATAACCATCTATGGTCTTCCAATATCACTTTGCAAATTCCACAAGAACAGTCTCAGTGAACGGTTTCTTGAAAGGAAATCTGTAACTGTGTAAGATGAATTAACAGAGCACAAAGCAGTCTCTTAGAAATCTTCTTTCCAGATTTTAACGGAAGATACTTCCTTTTTCACAATAGCCTCCTATGGGCTTCCAAATATCACTTTTCAAATTCCACAAGATCAGCCTTAGCTAAATGTTTCTTGAGGAGAAATTTGTAACACTGTGAGATGAATTAACAGAACACAAAGCAGTTTCTCGGAAACCTTCTTTTCACTTTTTATCTTAGGATATTTCCATTTTCACCATAGCCCTCTATGGTCTTCGAAATATCACTTTGCAAATTCCACAAGAACCGTCTTAGCGAAAGGCTTCTTGACTGGAAAGCTGTAACTCTGTGAGATGAATTAACAGAACACAAAGCAGTTTCTCAGAAAGTTTATTTTCAGTTTCAATCTTAGGGTATTTCCTTTTTCACCATAGCCCTCTTTGGGCTTCCAAATATCACTTTGCAATTCCACAAGAACAGTCTTAGCGAAAAGCTTCTTAAGGAGAAAGCTGTAACTCTGTGAGATGAATTAACAGAACACAATGCAGTTTCTTAGAAGGCTTCCTTTCAGTTTTTATCTTAGGATATTTCCTTTTTCACCATGGACCTCTATGGGCTTCCAAATATCGCTTTGCAAATTCTACAAGAACAGATTTAACTATAGGCTTCCTGAGGGGAAAGCTGTAACACTGTGAGATGAATTAACAGAACACAAAGCAGTTTCTCAGAAAGCTTCTTTCCAGCTTTTAAAGGAAGATATTTCCTTTTTCACCATAGCTCTCTATGGGCTTCCAAATATCTCTTTGCAAATTCCACAGAACAGTCTGAGGGAAAGGCTTCTAGAGTGGAAAGCTGTAACTCTGTGACATGAATTAACAGAACACAAGGCAGTTTCTCAGAAAGATTCCTTACAGTTTATTATGGAAGATATTTTCTTTTTCACCATAGCCCTCTATGGGCTTCCAAATATTACTTTCCAAATTTCACAAGAACAGTCTTAGTGAACGGCTTCCTGAGAGGAAAGCTGTAAATCTGTGAGATGAACTAACAGAACACTAAGCAGTTTCTCAGAAAGTTTCTTTTCGGTTTTTATCTTAGTATATTTCCATTTTCACCATAGCCCCTATGAGTTTCCAAACATCACTTTGCAATTTTCACAAGATCAGTCTTAGAGAAAGACTTCTTCAAGGGAAAGTTGTACCTCTCTGAGATCAATGAAGAGAACACAAAGCAATTTCTCAGAAAGCTTCTTTTCAGTTTTTATCTTAGTATATTTCCTTTTTCACCATTACCTTCTAAGGTCTTCCAAATATCCCTTTGCAAATTCCACAAGAACACTCTTAGCGAAAGGCTTCTTGAAGGGAAAGCTGTAACACTGTGAGATGAATTAACAGAACACAAAGCAGTTTCTCAGAAATCTTCTTTCCAGTTTTTAACTGAAGATATTTCCTTTTTCACCGTAGCCCTCCATGGGCTTCCAAATGTCACTTTTCAAATTCCACAAGAACCGCCATCGCGAAAGTCTTCTTTAGGGGAAAACTGTATCTCTGTGAGAGAAACTGACAGAACACAAAGCAGTTTCTCAGAAAGCTTCTTTTCAGTTTTTATCTTAGGATAGCTCCTTTTTTCACCATAGCCCACTATGGGCTTCCAAATATTACTTTTCAAATTCCACAAGATCAGCCTTAGCTAAAGGTTTCTGGAGGAGAAATTTGTAACATTGTGAGATGAATTAAGAGAACACAAAGCAGTTTCTGAGAAAGCTTCTTTCGACTTTTTAACGGAAGATATTTCCTTTTTCACCATAGCCCTCTATGGGTTTCCAAATATCACTTTGCAAATTCCACAAGAACAGTCTTAGCGAAAGGCTTCTTGAGGGCAAAGCTGTAACTCTGTGAGATGAATTAACAGAACACAAAACAGTTTCTCAGAAAGCTTCTTTCCTTTTTTTAACGGCAGTTATTTCCTTTTTCACCGTAGCCCTCTATGGGCTTCCAAATATCACTTTGCAAATTCCACAAGAACAGTCTTAGCGAAAGGCTTCTTGAGGGCAAAGCTGTAACTCTGTGAGATGAATTAACAGAACACAAAGCAGTTTCTCAGAAATCTTCTTTCCTGTTTTTAACGGAAGTTATTTCCTTTTTCACCGTAGCCCTCTATGGGCTTCCAAATATCACTTTCAAATTCCAGAAGAACAGTCTTAGCGAAAAGCTTCTTCAGGAGAAAGCTGTATCTCTGTGAGATGAATTAACAGAACACAATGCAATTTTTTGGAAGGCTTCTTTTCAGTTTTTATCTTAGGATATTTCCTTTTCCACCATAGCCCTCTATGGGCTTCCAAATATCACTTTGAAAATTCCACAAGAACAGTCTCAGCGAAAGGCTTCTTGAGGTGAAAGCTGTAACCCTGTGAGATGAATGAACAGAACACAAAGCAGTTTCTCAGAAAGCTTCTTTTCAGTTTTTATCTTAGGATATTTCCTTTTTCTCCATAGCCCTCTATGGGCTTCCAAACGTCACTTTGCAAATTTCACCAGAACACTCTTAGGGAAAGGCTTCTTGACGGGAAATCTGTAACTCTGTCAGATGAATTAACAGAACACAAAGCAGGTTCTCAGAATCCTTCTTTTCAGGTTTTAACGGAAGATATTTCCTTTTTCACCGTAACCCTCTATGGGCTTCCAAATATCACTTTGCAAATTCCACAAGAACAGTCTTAGCGAAAGGCTTCTTGAGGGGAAAGCTTCTTGAGGGGAAAGCTTCTTTCCAGTTTTTAAGGAAAGTTATTTCCTTTTTCACCATAGCCCTCTATGGGCTTCCAAATATTACTTTCCAAATTTCACAAGAACAGTCTTAGTGAAAGGCTTCTTGAGGGGAAAGCTGTAACTCTGTGAGATGAACTATCAGAACACAAAGCAGTTTCTCAGAAATCTTCTTTTCGGTTTTTATCTTAGTATATTTCCTTTTTCACCATAGCCCTCTATGGCCTTCCAAATATCACTTTGCAAATTCCACAAGAACTGTCTTAGCGAAAGGCTTCTTGAGGGGAAAGCTGTAACTCTCTGAGATGAATTAACAGAACACAAAGCAGTTTCTCAGAAAGCTTCTTTTCACTTTTTTTTTAAATATTACATGCGTATTTTCTTTTTTATTTATATAATTTTGTGTAACAATCACTCATGAAATATCAGAATTCTTATTACTTAGTACATAAAGAATATTAAAGAAACATTTTTGCAGTAGAAAGCTAGTCAAGTATGAGCAGGGTAGGAGAGGGCTCCCCTCTTCCACACACCAAATGGTTTGGGAAACCCTCAGGTGATGGTCAAGGGGTTGTTAACTGTTTCTCTAAAGTAGTAATTGGTCATACCTGGTGTCAAGGAAAGGCAGGCTTCTAATAGAAAACACCTGAAACTGATCAGCAACTTCCCAATGTGATCTCAGGAGTGAGGAGAAGTATGGCAAGATCCCAGAAGTATGCCAATGTATAAAACCCCAAGTCAAGAAGTCAAGCCGTGCACTTGGCTTCTCAAGTATCCCACTTGGCCCTCTTCCAGGTTGTACTTCCCTTCTTTTCCTTTCTGTTTTAAAGTCTTTTAATAATCCTTCACTCCTGCTCTGAGAATTACCTCTGTCTCACTTTCTGCCTTATGCCCCTTAGTGGAATTCCTTCTGAGGAAGCAAGAATGGAGGGTGCTGCAAACCTATACAGATTCGTCGACAATGTCTCCAGAACTCGGATGTCTTCCACAGGTAATAACATTGCTTTCAATATTTTTCATAATTATATCATGCTAAAAAACTAAGTATAACAGTGTCAAATACAAATACAATTAAAGCTTTTTGAATTCTATTTTACTTTACAAGTTTTTTTAAATCAATTATGATTTTTCCTGGTGCAATTAAATTATAATTCTTTTCATATTTATATTTAATCATTTTATATAGAATTATTTTATATTTCTAGTACTTATTATTTTAGTATATCTCTTTTAGGCTTACTTTATGTCTCACTTTTATAAAAATAAGTAAAATATATATTTGATACATTACAATAAGTTAGCAAAATGCTCAGGTATAATGCTATTTAAAAATTAATATACCATATTTATATAATAATGCTATAATTTTCTCATAAAATAATAAATCTTTTTAATGTTTGAAATTACAGGATGATAAGTGGTTTTAATTTTTTCCCCTTGTTTGAATTTTCAGTAGTGAATATGTTCTTTCAAAAATATTTTTATGATAAATTCCAAATGCATACAATAGTGGATTACCTCTACGTACTCATCATTCATTTCACCAACATCAACACTTGTCCAATTCCTTTTATCTTCACTCACTTCTCCCCATTTCCCCCAACCGCATTCCTGCCACAACTGCTGACTCAAACCGTTCAAAGGATTGTTTGGTCAATCCTTTTGTAACAATTTAGTTATGTGCTTTTCCTAAAAAATAAGTGGAAGATTATTTTCTATTTTTTATTTTTTATTTTTTCAAATTATTTATTTCAATTTTGTGGGTATATAGTAGATGTATGTATTTATGGGGTGCATGAGATGTTCTGATTCAGGCATGCAATGAATAATAATCACATCACGTAAAATGGGGTATCCATTCTCTCAAGCATTTATCCTTTGTGTTACAAGCAATCCAATTAGACTCTTTTAGTTATTTTAAAATGCACAGTTAAATTATTACTGACTATAGTTGCCTTGTTGTGCTATCAAATACTAGATCCTATTTATTCTTTCTGTTTTTTTGTACCCATTAACCATCTCCAGCTTTGGCTCAAACCCCCACTACCCTTCCCAGCCTCTGGTAACCATGCTTCTACTCTCTATCTCCATGAATTCAATTGTTTTGATTTTTAGATCTCACAAATAAGTGAGAACATGAAATTAGAATTATTATTAAACAGATCTCAAAATGTGACTTAGTTGCATATCTTCTCCTCCTCTGCTTGTATCAACCTGTTTCAGCCTGGAAGCCTCTAGTGGGAAGGAGAGATGTGGTTGGTTGTTTCTTTTTTTTTTTTTTTATATATATATTTTAAGTTCTAGGGTACATGTGCATAACGTGCAGGTTTGTTACATATGTATACTTGTGCCCTGTTGCTGTGCTGCACCCATCAATTCGTCAGCACCCATCAACTCGTCATTTACATCAGGTATAACTCCCAATGCAATCCCTCCCGCCTCCCCCCTCCCCATGATAGGCCCCGGTGTGTGATGTTCCCCTTCCCGAGTCCAAGTGATCTCATTGTTCAGTTCCCGCCTATGAGTGAGAACATGCGGTGTTTGGTTTTCTGTTCTTGTGATAGTTTGCTAAGAATGATGGTTTCCAGCTGCATCCATGTCCCTACAAAGGACACAAACTCATCATTTTTTTGGCTGCATAGTATTCCATGGTGTATATGTGCCACATTTTCTTAATCCAATCTGTCACTGATGGACATTTGGGTTGATTCCAAGTCTTTGCTATTGTGAATAGTGCCGCAATAAACATACGTGTGCATGTGTCTTTATAGCAGCATGATTTATAATCTTTTGTGTATATACCCAGTAATGGGATGGCTGGGTCATATGGTACGTCTAGTTCTAGATCCTTGAGGAATCGCCATACTGTTTTCCATAATGATTGAACTAGTTTACAATCCCACCAACAGTGTAAAAGTGTTCCTATTTCTCCACATCCTCTCCAGCACCTGTTGTTTCCTGACTTTTGAATGATCGCCATTCTAACTGGTGTGAGATGGTATCTCAGTGTGGTTTTGATTTGCATTTCTCTGATGGCCAGTGATGATGAGCATTTTTTTCATGTGTCTGTTGGCTGTATGAATGTCTTCTTTTGAGAAATGTCTGTTCATATCCTTTGCCCACTTTTTGATGGGGTTGTTTGTTTTTTTCTTGTAAATTTGTTTGAGGTCTTTGTAGGTTCTGGATATTAGCCTTTGTCAGATGAGTAGATTGCAAAAATTTTCTCCCATTCTGTAGGTTGCCTGTTCACTCTGATGGTAGTTTCTTTTGCTGTGCAGAAGCTCTTTAGTTTAATGAGATCCCATTTGTCAATTTTGGCTTTTGCTGCCGTTGCTTTTGGTGTTATAGACATGAAGTCTTTGCCCATGCCTATGTCCTGAATGGTATTACCTAGGTTTTCCTCTAGGGTTTTTATGGTATTAGGTCTAACCTTTAAGTCTCTAATCCATCTTGAATTAATTTTCGTATAAGGAGTAAGGAAAGGATCCAGTTTCAGCTTTCTGCTTATGGCTAGCCATTTTTCCCAGCACCATTTATTAAATAGGGAATCCTTTCCCCATTTCTTGTTTCTCTCAGGTTTGTCAAAGATCAGATGGCTGTAGATGTGTGGTATTATTTCTGAGGACTCTGTTCTGTTCCATTGGTCTATATCTCTGTTTTGGTACCAGTACCATGCTGTTTTGGTGACTGTAGCCTTGTAGTATAGTTTGAAGTCAGGTCGCGTGATGCCTCCAGCTTTGTTCTTTTGACATAGGATTGTCTTGTAAATGCGGGCTCTTTTTTGGTTCCATATGAACTTTAAAGCAGTTTTTTCCAATTCTGTGAAGAAACTCATTGGTAGCTTGATGGGGATGGCATTGAATCTATAAATAACCTTGGGCAGTATGGCCATTCTCACAATATTGATTCTTCCTATCCATGAGCATGGTATGTTCTTCCATTTGTTTGTGTCCTCTTTTATTTCATTGAGCAGTGGTTTGTAGTTCTCCTTGAAGAGGTCCTTTACATCCCTTGTAAGTTGGATTCCTAGGTGTTTTATTCTCTTTGAAGCAATTGTGAATGGAAGTTCATTCATGATTTGGCTCTCTGTTTGTCTGTTACTGGTGTATACGAATGCTTGGGATTTTTGCACATTAATTTTGTATCCTGAGACTTTGCTGAAGTTGCTTATCAGCTTAAGGAGATTTCGGGCTGAGACAATGGGATTTTCTAAATATACAATCATGTCATCTGTAAAGAGGGACAATTTGACTTCTTCTTTTCCTAACTGAATCCCCTTGATTTCTTTCTCTTGCCTGATTGCCCTAGCCAGGACTTCCAACACTATGTTGAATAGGAGTGGTGAGAGAGGGCATCCCTGTCTTGTGCCAGTTTTCAAAGGGAATGTTTCCAGGTTTTGCCCATTCAGTATGATATTGGCTGTGGGTTTGTCATAAATAGCTCTTATTATTTTGAGGTACTTTCCATCAATACCGAATTTATTGAGCGTTTTTAGCATGAAGGGCTGTTGAATTTTGTCAAAAGCCTTTTCTGCATCGATTGAGATAATCATGTGGTTCTTGTCTTTGGTTCTGTTTATATGCTGGATTATGTTTATTGATTTGCGAATGTTGAACCAGCCTTGCATCCCAGGGATGAAGCCCACTTGATCATGGTGGATAAGCTTTTTGATGTGCTTCTGCATACGGTTTGCCAGTATTTTATTGAGGATTTTTGCATCGATGTTCATCATGGATATTGGTCTAAAATTCTCTTTTTTTGTTGTGTCTCTGCCAGGCTTTGGTATCAGGATGATGTTGGCCTCATAAGATGAGTTAGGGAGGATTCCCTGTTTTTCTATTGATTGGAATAGTTTCAGAAGGAATGGTACCAGCTCCTCCTTTTACCTCTGGTAGAATTCAGCTGTGAATCCATCTGATCCTGGACCTTTTTTCGTTGGTAGGCTATTAATTATTGCCTCAATTTCAGAGCCTGCTATTGATTTATTCAGGGATTCAACTTCTTCCTGGTTTAGTCTTGGAAGAGTGTAAGTGTCCAGGAAATTATCCATTTCTTCTAGATTTTCTAGTTTATTTGCGTAGAGGTGTTTATAGTATTCTCTGATGGTAGTTTGTATTTCTGTGGGGTCGCTGGTGATATCCCCTTTATCACTTTTTATTGCGTCTATTTGATTCTTCTCCCTTTTCTTCTTTATTAGTCTTGCTAGCGGTCTGTCAATTTTGTTTATCTTTTCAAAAAACCAACTCCTGGATTCATTGATTTTTTGGAGGGATTTTTGTGTCTCTATCTCCTTCAGTTCTGCTTGATCTTAGTTATTTCTTGCCTTCTGCTAGCTTTTGAATGAGTTTGCTCTTGCTTCTCTAGTTCTTTTAATTGCAATGTTAGAGTGTCAATTTTAGATCTTTCCTGCTTTCTCTTGTGGGCATTTAGTGCTATAAATTTCCCTCTACACACTGCTTTAAATGTGTCCCAGAGATTCTGGTATGTTGTATCTTTGTTCTCATTGGTTTCAAAGAACATCTTTATTTCTGCCTTCATTTCGTCATGTACCCAGTAGTCATTCAGGAGCAGGTTGTTCAGTTTCCATGTAGTTGAGCGGTTTTGATTGAGTTTCTTAGTCCTGAGTTCTAGTTTGATTGCAGTGTGGTCTGAGAGACAGTTTGTTACAATTTCTGTTCTTGTACATTTACTGAGGAGTGCTTTACCTCCAACTATGTGGTCAATTTTGGAATAAGTGCGATGTGGTGCTGAGAAGAATGTATATTCTGTTGATTTGGGGTGGAGAGTTTTATAGATGTCTATTAGGTCTGCTTGCTGCAGAGATGAGTTCAATTCCTGGATATCCTTGTTAACTTTCTGTCTCGTTGATCTGTCTAATGTTGACAGTGGAGTGTTGAAGTCTCCCATTATTATTGTATGGGAGTCTAAGTCTCTTTGTAAGTCTCTAAGGACTTGCTTTATGAATCTGGGTGCTCCTGTATTGGGTGCATATATATTTAGGATAGTTAGCTCTTCCTGTTGAATTGATCCCTTTACCATTATGTAATGGCCTTCTTTGTCTCTTTTGATTTTGATGGTTTAAAGTCTGTTTTATCAGAGACTAGTATTGCAACCCCTGCTTTTCTTTGTTCTCCATTTGCTTGGTAAATCTTCCTCCATCCCTTTATTTTGAGCCTATGTATGTCTCTGCGTGTGAGATGGGTCTCCTGAATACAGCAGACTGATGGTTCTTGACTCTTTATCCAGTTTGCCAGTCTGTGTCTTTTAATTGGAGCATTTAGTCCATTTACATTTAAGGTTAAGATTGTTATGTGTGAACTTGATCCTACCATTATGATATTAACTGGTTATTTTGCTCGTTAGTTGATGCAGTTTCTTCCTAGCCTTGATGGTCTTTACATTTTGGCATGTTTTTGCAATGGCTGGTACCGGTTGTTCCTTTCCATGTTTAGTGCTTCCTTCAGGGTCTCTTGTAAGGCAGGCCTAGTGGTGACAAAATCTCTAAGCATTTGCTTATCTGTAAAGGATTTTATTTTTCCTTCACTTATGAAACTTTGTTTGGCTGGATATGAAATTCTGGGTTTAAAATTCTTTTCTTTAAGAATGTTGAATATTGGCCCCCACTCTCTTCTGCCTTGTAGAGTTTCTGCCAAGAGATCTGCTGTTAGTCTGATGGGCTTCCCTTTGTGGGTAACCCGACCTTTATCTCTGGCTGCCCTTAAGATTTTTTCCTTCATTTCAACTTTGGTGAATCTGGCAATTATGTGTCTTGGAGTTGCTCTTCTCGAGGAGTATCTTTGTGGTGTTCTACGTATTTCCTGGATTTCAATGTTGGCCTGCCCCACTAGGTTGGGGAAGTTCTCCTGGATGATATACTGAAGAGTGTTTTCCAACTTGGTTCCATTTTCCCCCTCACTTTCAGGCACCCCAATCAGACGTAGATTTGGTCTTTTTACATAATCCCATACTTCTTGCAGGCTTTGTTCATTTCTTTTTCTTCTTTTTTCTTTTGGTTTCTCTTCTCGCTTCATTTCGTTCATTTGATCCTTAATCGCTGATACTCTTCCAGTTGATCGAGTCGGTTACTGAAGCTTGTGCATTTGTCACGTATATCTCGTGTCATGGTTTTCATCTCTTTCATTTCGTTTATGACCTTCTCTGCATTAATTATTCTAGCCATCACTTCTTCCACTTTTTTATCAAGACTTTTAGTTTCTTTGCGCTGGGTACGTAATTCCTCCTTTAGCTCTGAGAAGTTCGATGGACTGAAGCCTTCTTCTATCATCTCGTCAAAGTCATTCTCCATCAAGCTTTGATACGTTGATGGCGATGAGCTACGCTCCTTTGCCGGAGGAGATGCGCTCTTATTTTTTGAAATTCCAGCTTTTCTGCCCTGCTTTTGCCCCATCTTTGTGGCTTTATTTGCCTCTGGTTTTTAACGGAAGATATTTCCTTTTTCACCATAGCCCTCTATGGGCTTCCAAATATCACTTAGCAAATTTCACGAGAACAGTCTTAGTGAACGACTTCTTGAGAGGAAAGCTGTAACTCTGTGAGATGAATTAAGAGAACATAATGCAGTTTCTCAGACAGCTTCTTTTCGGTTTTTATCTTAGTATATTTCCTTTTTCGGCATAGCCCTCTATGGGCTTCCAAATATCACTTTGCAAATTCCACAAGAACAGTCTTAGCGAAAGGTTTATTGAGGGGAAAGCTGTAAATCTCTGAGATGAATTAACAGAACACAAAGCAGTTTGTCAAAAAGCTTCCTTTCAATTTTTATCTTAGGATATTCATTTTTTCACCATAGCCTTCTGAGGGCTTCCAAATACCACTTTGTAAATTCCACAAGAACAGACTTACTGAAAGGCTTCTTGAGGGGAAAGCTGTAACTCTGTGAGATGAACTAACAGAACACAAAGCAGTTTCTCAGAAATCTTCTTTCCAGTTTTTAACTGAAGATACTTCCTATTTAACCATAGCCCTCTATGGGCTTCCAAATATCACATTGCAAATTACACAAGAACACTCTTAGTGAAAGGCTTCTTCAGGGGAAAGCTGTAACCCTGTGAGATGAATTAACAGAACACAAAGCAGTTTCTCAGAAAGCTCCCCTCCAGTTTTTAACTGAAGATTTTTCCTTTTTAACCATAGCCTTCTTTTGATTCCAAATATCACTTTGCAAACACCACAAGAACAGTCTTAGCGAAAGGCTTCTTGAGGGGAAAGCTGTAACTTGGTGAGATGTATTAACAGAACACACGGCAGTTTCTCAGAAAGCTTTTTTCCAGTTTTTAACTGAAGATATTTCCTTTTTCACAATACCCCTCTATGGGCTTCCAAATATCACTTTGCAAACTCCACAAGAACAGTCTTAGTGAACGGTTTATGGAGGGGAAAGCTGTAAATTTGTGAGTTAACTAACAGAATACAAAGCAGTTTCTCAGAAAGCTTCTTTACGGTTTTTGTCTTAGGATACTTCCATTTACACCATAGCCGTCTAAGGGTTTCAAAATAGCACTTTGCATATTCCACAAGAACAGTCTTAGCGAAAGGCTTCTTGAGGAGAAAGCTGTAACTCTCTGAGATGAATTAACAGAACACACAGCAGTTTCTCAGAAAGCTTCATTTCAGTTTTTATCTTAGGATATTTCCTTTTTCACCATAGCTCTCTATGGACTGCCACATATCACATTGCAAATTCCACGAGAACAGTCTTAGCGAAAGGCTTCTTGAAGGGAAAGCTGTAAGTCTGTAACTGAATTAACAAAACATAAAGTAGTTTCTCAGAAATCTTCTTACCTGTTTTATTGGAAGATATTTCCTTTTTCTCCATAGCCCTCTATGGGCTTCCAAGTATCACTTTGGAAATTCCACAAGAACAGTCTTAGCAAAAGGCTTCTTGAGGAGTAAGCTGTAACTCTGTGAGATGAATTAACAGAACACAAAACAGTTCCTCCGAAAGATTCTTTCCAGTTTTTAACGGAAGAAGTTTCCTTTTTCACCGTAACCCTCTATGGGCTTCCAATTATCATTTTGCACATTCCACAAGAACAGCCTTAACGAAAGGCCTCTTGAGGGGAAAGCTGTAACTCTGTGAGATGAATTAGCAGAACACAAAGCAGTCTCTCAGAAACCTTCTTTCCAGTTTTTAACTGCAGATATTTCCTTTTTCACCATAGCCCTGTATGGGCTTCCAAATATCACTTTGCAAATTCCACAAGAACAGTCTCAGCGAAGGGCTTCTTGAAAGGAAAGCTGTAACTTGGTGAGATGTTTTCACATAACACACGGCTGTTTCTCAGGAAGCTTATTTCCAGTTTTTAATGGAAGATATTTCCTTTTTCACAATAGCCCTCTAAGGGCTTCCAAATATCACTTTGGAAATTTCACAAGAACAGTCTTAGTGAACGGCTTCTTGAGGGGAAAGCTGTAAGTCTGTGAGATGAAATAACAGAACACAAAGCAGTTTCTCAGAAAGCTTCTTTTCGGTTTTTATCTTAGGATACTTCCATTTTCACTATAGACCTCTATGGGCTTCCAAATATCTCTTTTCGAATTCCACAAGAACAGTCTTAGCGGAAGGCTTCCTGAGGGAAAAGTTGTAACTCTGTGAGATGAATTAACAGAACACAAAGAAGTTTCTCATAAAGCTTCTTTCCAGTTTGTAAGACAAGATATTTCCTTTTTCACCACAGCCCTCTATGGACTTCCAAATATCACTTTGCAAATCACACAAGAACAGTCTTAGCGAAAGGGTTCTTGAGGGGGAAGCTGTAACTCAGTGAGATTAATTAACAGAACACAAGGCAGTTTCTCAGAAAGCTTTTTTCCAGTTTTTAACGGAAGATATTTCCTTTTTCACCATGGCCCTCTATGGTCTCCCAAATATAACTTTGCAAATTTCACAAGAACAGTCTTAGTCAACGGCCTCTTGAGGGGAAAGCTGTAACTCTGTGAGATGAACTAACAGAACACAAAGCATTTTCTCAGACAGCTTCTTTTCCGTTTTTATCTTAGGATATTGCCATTTGCATCGTAGCACTCTGTGGGCTTCGAAATATCACTTTGCAAATTCCACAAGAATAGACTTAGTGAAAGGCTTCTTGAGGGGAAAGCTGTAACTCTGTTAGATGATTTAACAGAACACAAAGCAGTTTCTCAGAAAGCTTCTTTCAAACAGTTAACTGAAGATATTTCCATGTTCACCATACCCCTTACGAGCTTCCAATTATCACTTAGCAAATTCCACAAGAACAGCCTTAGCGAAAGACGTCTTGAGGGGAACGCTGTAACTCTGAGATGAATTAACAGAACACAAAGCAGTTTCTCAGAAAGCTTCTTTAGAGTTGTTAACGGAAGATTTTTCCTTTTTCACCATAGCCCTCTAAGGACTTCCAAATTTCACCTTGCAAATTCCACAAGAACAGTCTTAGCGAATGGTTTCTTGAGGAGAAAGCTGTAACTCTGTGAGATGAATTAACGGACCACAAAGTAGTTTTTCAGAAAGATTCCGTCCAGTGTTTAACGGAAAATATTTCCTTTTTTAACTTATCCCTCTACGGGCTTCCAAATATCACTTTGCAAATTCCACAAGAACAGTCCTAGCGAAAGGCTTCTTGAGGGGAAAACTGTAACTCTGTGAGATGAAGTAACAGAATACAAAGCAGTTTCTCAGAAAGCTTCTTTCCAGTTTTTAACTGAAGATATTTCCTTTTTCAGCGTAGCCCTCTATAGGCTTAAAAAATCACTTTGCAAATTCCACAAGAACAGCCCTAGCGAAAGGTACTTGAGGGAGAAGTGTAAATTTGTGAGTTAACTAACAGTATACAAAGCAGTTTCTCAGAAAGCTTCTTTACTATTTTTGCCTTAGGAAACTTCCATTTTCACCATTGCATCTAAGGGTTTCGAAATATCACTTTGCATATTCCACAAGAACAGTATTAACGAAAGGCTTCTTGAGGGGAAAGCTGTAACTCTGTGAGGTGAATTAACAGAACACAAAGAAGTTTCTCAGAAAGGTTCATTTCACTTTTTATCTTAGGATATTTCCTTTTACACCATAGCTCTCTATGGGATTCCAAATATCACTTTGCAAATTCCACAAGAACAGTCTTAGAGAAAGAGTTCTTGAGGAGAAAGCTGTAGCTCTGTGAGATTAATTAACAGAACAGAAGGCAGTTTCTCAGAAAGCTTCTTTCCAGTTTTCAACTGAAGATATTTCCTTTTTCACCATAACACTCTATGGGCTTCCAAATATCACTTTGCAAGTTTCACTAGAACAGTCTTAGTGAACGGATGCTTGAGGGTAAATCTCTAACTCTGTGAGATGAACTAACAGAAAACAAAGCAGTTTCTGAGAAAGCTTCTTTTCGGTTTTTTTCTTAGGATATTTCCATTTTCACCATAGCCCTCTATGGGCTATCAAATATCACCTTGCAAATTCCACAAGAAGCGTCTTAGCGAAAGGCTTCTTGAGGGAAAAGTTGTAACTCTGTGAGATGAATTAACAAAACACAAAGCAGTTTCTCAAAAAGCTTCTTTACAGTTGTTAATGGAAGATAGTTCCTTTTTCAACATAGCCCTCTATGGATTCCAAATATCACCTTTCAAATACCACAAGAACAGTCTTAACGAATGATTTCTTGAGGAGAAAGCTGTAACTCTGTGAGATGAATTAACAGACCACAAAGCACTTTTTCAGTAAGATTCTTTCCAGTGTTTGACGGAAAATATTTCCTTTTTCACCATACCCCTCTATGGGATTCCAAATATCACTTTGCAAATTCTACAAGAGCAGTCTTAGCGAAAGTCTTCTTGAAGGGAAAGCTGTAACTCTGTGAGATGAAGTAACAGAATACAAAGCTGTTTCTCAACAAGCATCTTTCCAGTTTTTAACGGAAGATATTTCCTTTTTCACCGTAGCCCTCTATAGGCTTAAAAAATCACTTTGCAAATTCCACAAGAACAGCCTTAGCGAAAGGCTTCTTGAGGGGAAATCTGTAACTCTGTGAGATCAATTACCAGAACACAAAGCAGTTTCTCAGAAAGCTTCTTTTCAGTTTTTATCTTAGGATAATTCCTTTTTCACCAGAGCCATCTATGGACTTTCAAATATCACTTTGCACGTTCCACAAGAACAGTCTTAATGAGAGTCTTCTTGAGGGGAAAGCTGTAACTCTGTGACGTGAATTGAAAGAACACAAGGCAGTTTCTCAGAAAGCTTCTTTCCAGTTTTTAACGGAAGATATTTCCTTTTTCACCATAGCTCTCTATAGGCTTTCAAATATCGCTTTGGAAATTCGACAAGAACAGTCTCAGCGAAGGGCTTCTTGAGGGGAAAGCTGCAATTTGGTGAGAGGTATTCACAGAACACACGGCAGTTTTTCAGGAAGTTTCTTTCCAGTTTTTAACGGAAGATATTTCCTTTTTCACAACAGCCCTCTATGGGCTTCCAAATATCACTTTGCAAATTTCAAAAGAAAAGTCTTAGGGAACGGCTTCTTGAGGGGAAAGCTGTAACTCTGTGAGATGAACTAAGAGAACACAATGCAGTTTCTCAGAAAGCTTCTTTTCAGTTTTTTTCTTAGGATATTTCCTTTTTCGTAAAAGCCCTCTACGGGCTTCCAATATCACTTTGCAAATTCCACAAGAACAGTCTCCGTGAACGGCTTCTTGAGGGGAAAGCTGTAACTCTGTGAGATGAATTAACCGAACACAAAGCAGTTTCTCTGAAAGCTTCTTTTCAGTTTTTATCTTAAGACATTTCCTTTTTCACCATAGCCCTCTATGGGCTTCCAAATAACACTTTGCAAATTAGACAAGAACAGTCTTAGCGAAAGGCTTCTTGAGGGGAATGCTGTAACTTTGGGAGATGAATTAACACAACACAAAGCAGTCTCTCAGAAAGCTTCTTTCCAGTTTTCAACTGAAGATAATTTCTTTTTCACCATGGCACATTATGGGCTTCCAAATATCACTTTGCAAATTCCAAAAGAACAGTCTTTGCCAAAGGCTTCTTGAGTGGAAAGGTCTAACACAGTATGATGAATAAACAGAACACAAAGCAGTCTCTCAGAAAGTGTCTTTCCCGTTTTTCACTGAAGATATTTCCTTTTTCACCATAGCCCTCTATGGGCTTCCAAATATCACTTTGAAAATCCCCCAAGAAGAGTCTTAGCGAAAGGATTCTTCAGGGGAAAGCTGTAACTCTGTGAGATGAATTAACAGAACACAAGTCAGTTTCCCATAAAGCTTCTTTCCAGTTTTTAATGGAAACTATTTCCTTTTCCACAATAGCCCTCTATGGGCTTCCTAATATCACTTTCCAATTTTCACAAGAACAGTCTTAGTGAACGGCTCCTTGAGTGGAAAGCTGTAACTCTGAGAGATGAATTAACAGAACACAAGGCAAATTTTACAAGAACAGTCTTAGTGAACGGCTTCTTAAGGGGAAAGCTGTAAATCTGTGAGATGAACTAAGAGAACACAAAGCAGTTTCTCAGAAAGCTTCTTTTCAGTTTTTTTCTTAGGATATTTCCTTTTTTGTCAAAGCCCTCTACGGGCTTCCAATATCACTTTGCAAATTCCACAAGAACAGTCTCAGTGAACGGCTTCTTGAGGGGAAAGCTGTAACTCTGTGAGATGAATTAACAGAACACAAAGCAGTTTCTCTGAAAGCTTCTTTTCAGTTTTTATCTTAAGACATTTCCTTTTTCACCATAGCCCTCTATGGGCTTCCAAATAACACTTTGCAAATTAGACAAGAACAGTCTTAGCGAAAGGCTTCTTGAGGGGAATGCTGTAACTTTGGGAGATGAATTAACACAACACAAAGCAGTCTCTCAGAAAGCTTCTTTCCAGTTTTCAACTGAAGATAATTTCTTTTTCACCATGGCACATCATGAGATTCCAAATATCACTTTGCAAATTCCAAAAGAACAGTCTTTGCCAAAGGCTTCTTGAGTGGAAAGGTCTAACACAGTGTGATGAATAAACAGAACACAAAGCAGTCTCTCAGAAAGATTCTTTCCCGTTTTTCACTGAAGATATTTCCTTTTTCAAATAGCCCTCTATGGGCTTCCAAATATCACTTTGTAAATTCCACAAGAACAGACTTAGCGAAAGGCTTCCTGAGGGGAAAGCTGTAACACTCTGAGATGAATTAACAGAGCAAAAAGCATTTTCTCAGAAATCGTCTTTCCAGTTTTCAACTGAAGATATTTCCTTTTTCACCATAGCTCTCTATTGGCTTCCAAATATCACCTTACAAATTCCAGAAAGCATTCTTAGCGAAAGGCTTCTTGAGGGGAAAGCTGTAACTCTGTGAAATGAATTAACAGGACACAAAGCAGTTTCTCAGAAAGCTTCTTTCCAGGTTTTAAAGGAAGATGTTTTGTTTTTCACCAAAGCCCTCTACGGGCTTCCAAATATCACTTTCCAAATTCCACAAGAAGAGTCTTAGGGAAAGACTTCTTGAGGGGAAAGCTGTAACTCTGTGAGATGAATAAACAGAACACATAGCAGTTTCTCAGAAAGATTCTTTACAGTTTTTAACTGAAGATATTTTTTTTTAACCCTAACCCTTGATGGGCTTCCAAATACCACTTTGCAAATGCCACAAGAACAGCCTTGGCAAAAGGCTTCTTGAGGAGAAAGCTGTAACTCTGTGAAATGAATCAACAGAACACAAAGCAGTTTCCCAGAAAGCTTCTTTTCAGTTCTTATCTTAGGATATTTCCTTTTGCACCATAGACCTCTATCGGCTTCCAAATATCACTTTGCTAATTCCACAAGAACTGTCTTAGCGAAAGTCTTCCTGAGGGGAAAGCTGTAACTCTGTGAGATGAATTAACAGAGCACAAAGCAGTTTCTCAGAAAGCCTCTTTCCAGTTTTTAAAGGAAAATATTTCCTTTCTCACCATAGCCTTCTATGGGCTTCCAGCTATCACCTTGCAAAGTCCACAAGAATAGTCTTAGTGATCAGCTTCTTGAGGGGAAAGCTACAACTCCGTGAGATGAATTAAGAGAACACAATGCCATTTCTCGGAAAGCTTCTTTTCGGTTTTTATCGTAGGATATTTCCTTTTTCACCATAGCCCTCTATGGTCTTCCAATTATCACTTTTCAAATTCCACAAGAACAGCCTTAATGAACGGCTTCGTGAGGGGAAAGCTGCAACTGTGTGAGATGAATTAACATAACACAAAGCAGGTTCTCAGAAAGCTTCTTTTCAGGTTTTAAATAGGATATTCCCTTTTTCACCATAGCCCTCTAGGGGCTTTTAATATCACTTTATATTCTACATGAACAGTCTTAGCGAAAGGCTTCCTGAAGGTAAAGTTGTAGCCCTCAGAGAGCTTCTTTTCAGTTTTTATTTAGGATATTTCCTTTTTCACCATAGACCTCTATGGGATTCCAAATATCACTTTGCAAATTCCACAAGAACAGTCTTAGCAAAAGGCTATTTTAGGGGAAAGCTGTAATTCTGTGAGATGAATTAACAGAACCGAAAGCAGTTTCACAGACAGCTTCTTTCCAGTTGTTAACTGATGATATTTCCTTTTTTACCTTAGCCGTCTATGGGCTTCCTAATATCACTTTACATATTCCTCAAGAACAGTCTTAGTGAAAGTCTTCCTGAGGGGAAAGCTATAACTCTGTGAGATAAATTAACAGAACTCAAAGAAGTTTCTCAGAAAGCTTCTTTCCAGTTTTTAACTGAAGATGTTTCCTTTTTCACGCTAGCCCTCAATGGGCTTCCAAATACCACTTTTCGAATGCCACAAGAACAGCCTTAGCAAAAGGCTACTTGAGGGGAAAGCTGTAAGTCTGTGAAATGAATTAACAAAACAAAAAGCAGTGTCTCAGAAAGCTTCTTTTCAGTTTTTATCTTAGAATATTTCCTTTTTCACCATTGTCCTCTATGGGCTTCCAAATATCACTTTGCAAATTCCACAAGAACAGTCTTAGCGAAAGGCTTCCTGATTGGAAAGCTGTTACTCTGTGAAATGAATTAACAGATCCCAAAACAGTTTCGTAGAAAGCCTCTTTCCAGTTTTTAACCGAAGATATTTCCTTTTTCAACATAGACCTGTATGGGCTTCCATATATCACCTTGCAAATTCCACAAGAACAGTCTTAGTTAATGGCTTCATGAGGGGAAAGCTGTAACTCTGTGAGATGAATTAACAAAACACAAAGTAGCTTCTCAGAAATCTTCTTTGCAGTTTTCAACTGAAGATATTCTCATTTTCACCATAGCCCACTATGGGCTTCCAATCATCACTTTACAAATTCCACAAGAACAGTCTTAGGGAAAGGCTTCTTCAGGTGAAAGGTGTAACACTGTGAGATGAATTAACAGAACACAAAACAGTTTCTCAGAAGTCTTCTTTCCAGTTTTTAAATGAAGATATTTCCTTTTTCACCGTAGCACACTATGGGCTTCGTAATCTCACTTTTCATTTCCACAAGAAGAGACTTAGTGAACGGCTTCTTGAAGGGAAAGCTGTAACTGTGTGAGATGAATTAACAGAACACAAACCAGTTTCTCAGAAAGCTTCTTTCCAGTTTTTAGCGGTCGATATTTCTTTTTCACGATAGAATTCTCTGGGCTTCCAAATATCACTTTGCAAATTCCACAAGAACAGTCTTAGCGAAAGTCTTTTTGAGGGGAAAGCTGTAACTCTGGAAGATGAATTAACAGAACACAAAGCAGTTTCTCTGAAAGCTTCTTTTCAGTTTTTACTTAAGACATTTCTTTTTTCACCATAGGCCTCTAAGGGCTTCCAAATAACACTTTGCAAATTAGACAAGAACAGTCTTAGCGAAAGGCTTCTTGAGGGGAAAGCTGAAACTTTGTGAGATGAATTAACAGAACACAAAGCAGTCTCTCAGAAAGCTTCATTCCAGTTTTCAACTGAAGATAATTTCTTTTTCACCATGGCACATTATGGGCTTCCAAATATCACTTTGCAAATTCCAAAAGACCGGTTTTTGCCAAAGGCTTCTTGAGTGGAAAAGTCTAACATAGTGTGATGTATAAACAGAACACAAAGCAGTCTCTCAGAAAGTTTCTTTCCGGTTTTTCACTGAGGATATTTCCTTTTTCACCATAGCCCTCTATGGGCTTCCAAATATCACTTTGAAAATCCCCCAAGAAGCGCCTTAGCGAAAGGATTCTTCAGGGGAAAGCTGTAACTCTGTGAGATGAATTAACAGAACACAAGTCAGGTTCTCATAAAGCTTCTTTCCAGTTTTTAACGGAAACTATTTCCTTTTCCACAATAGCCCTCTATGGGATTCCTAATATCACTTTCCAATTTTCACAAGAACAGTCTTAGTGAACGGCTCCTTGAGTGGAAAGCTGAAACTCTGAGAGATGAATTAACAGAACACAAGGCAAATTTCACAAGAAGAGTCTTAGTGAATGGCTTCTTGAGGGGAAAGCTGTAAATCTGTGAGATGAATTAACAGAACACAAAGCAGTTTTTCAGAAATCTAACTTCCAGTTTTTAATGGAAGATATTTCCTTTTTCACCATATTCCTCTATGGGCTTCCAAATATCACTTTGCAAATTCCACAAGACGAGCCTTACAGAAAGGCTTCTTGAGAGGAAAGCTGTAACTCGGTGAGATGTATTAACAGAACATACGGCAGTTTCTCAGAAAGTTTCTTTCCAGTTATTAAAGGAAGATATTTCCTTTTTCACCATAGCCTTCAATGGGTTTCCAAATATCACTTTTAAAATTTCACAAGAAAAGTCCAAGTGAACGGCTTCTTGAGGGGAAAGCTTTAACTCTGTGAGATGAACTAACAGAACACAAAGCAGTTTCTCAGAAAGTTTCTTTTCGGTTTTTAACGGAAGATATTTCGTTTTTCACCATAGCCCTCTATGGGCTTCCAAATTTCACTTTGCAAATTCCACAAGAACAGTCTTAGCGAAAGACTTCTTGAGTGGAAAGCTGTAACTCTGTGAGATGGTTTAAGAGAACACAAAGGAGTTTCTCAAAAAGCTTCTTTCCAGTTTTAAACTGAAGATATTTCCTTTTTCTCCTTAGCCCTCTATGGGCTTCTGAATATCACTTTGAAAATTCCGCAAGAACAGACTTAGCGAAAGGCTTCTTGAGGGGAAAGCTGTAACTCTGTGAGATGAATTAACAGAACACAAGTCAGTTTCTCTTAAAGTTTCTTTCCAGTTTTTAATGGAAAATATTTCCTTTTCCACAATAGCCCTCTATGGGCTTCCTAATATCACTTTCCAATTTTCAGAAAAACAGTCTTAGTGAACGGCTCCTTGAGTGGAAAGCTGTAACTCTGAGCGATGAATTAACAGAACACAAGGCAAATTTCACAAGAACAGTCTTAGTGAACTGCTTCTTGAGGGGCAAGCTGTAACTATGTTAGATGAACTAACAGAACACAAAGGAGTTTCTCAGAAAGCTTCTTTTCAGTTTTTATCTTAAGATATTTCCTTTTTCACCATAGCCCTCTATGGGCTTCTATATATCACTTCCCAAATTGCACAAGAACAGTCTTAGCGAAAGGCTTCTTGTAGGGAAAGCTGCAACTCTCTGAGATGAATTAATAGAACACAAAGCAGTTTCGCAGAAAGCTTCTTTCCAGTTTTTAACGGAAGATATTTCCTTTTTCACCATAGCCCTCCATGGGCTTCCAAATATCACCTTGCAAATTCCACAAGAACAGTCTTAGCGAAAGACTTCTTGAGGGGAAAGCTGTAAGTCTGCGAGATGAATTAACAGAACACAAAGCAGTTTCTCATAAAGCTTCTGTTCAGTTTTTATCTCAGGATGTTTAATTTTTCACCCTAGCCCTCTATGGGCTTCTACATATCACTTTCCAAATTCCAGAAGAACAGTCTTAGCGAAAGGCTTCTTGAGTGGAAAGCTGTAACTCTGTGAGATGAATTAACAGAACACAAAGCAGTTTCTCAGAAAGCTTCTTTCCAGGTTTTAACGGAAGATGTGTCGTTTTTCACCAAAGCCCTCTACGGGCTTCCAAATATCACATTCCAAATTCCACAAGAACAGTCTTAGCGAAAGGCTTCTTGAGGGGAAAGCTGTAACTCTGTGAGATGAATAAACATAACACAAAGCAGTTTCTCAAAAAGATCCTTTTCAGTTTTTAACTGAAGATATTTCCTTTTTCACCCTAGCCCTTGATGGGCTTCTAAATACCACTTTGCAAATGCCACAAAAATAGCCTTTGCAAAAGGCTTCTTGAGGAGAAAGCTGTAACTCTCTGAAATGAATCTACAGAACACAAAGCAGTTTCCCAGAAAGCTTCTTTTCAGTTTTTATCTTAGGATGTTTCCTTTTGCACCATAGACCTCTATCGGCTTCCAAATATCACTTTGCAAATTCCACAAAAACAGTCTTAGCAAAAGTCTTCTTGAGGGGAAAGCTGTAACTCTGTGAGATGAATTAACAGAACACAAAGCCGTTTCTCAGAAAGCCTCTTTCCAGTTTTCAATCTAAGATATTTCCTTTCTCACCATAGCCTTCTATGGGCTTCCAGATATCACCTTGCAAATTCCACAAGAACAGTCTTAGTGATCGCTTCTTGAGGGGAAAGCTACAACTCGGTGAGATGAATTAAGAGAACACCATGCCGTTTCTCGGAAAGCTTCTTTTCGGTTTTTATCGTAGGATATTTCCTTTTTCACCATAGCCCTCTATGGTCTTCCAAATATCACTTTGCAAATTCCACAAGAACATCCTTAATGAACGACTTCTTGAGGGGAAAGCTGCAACTCTGTGAGATGAATTAACAGAACACAAAGCAGGTTCTCAGAAAGCTTCTTTTCAGGTTTTATATAGGATATTTCCTTTTTCACCATAGCCCTCTAAGGGCTTTCAAATATCACTGTGAAAATTCCACAAGAACAGCCTTAGGGAGAGGCTTCTTGAAGGGAAAGCTGTAATTCTGTGAGATGAATTAACAGAACACAAAGCAGTTTCTCAGAAAGTTTCTTTCCAGTTTTTAACTGAAGATATTTCCTTTTTCACCATAGCCCTGCATGGGCTTCCAAATATCACATTGCAAATTCCAAAAGAACTGTCTTACGGAAAGGCTTCTTAAGGGGGAAGCTGTAACTGTGTGAGACGAATTAACAGAACACAGAGCAGTTTCTCAGAAAGCCTCTTTCCAGTTTTTATCGGAAGTTATTTCCTTTTTCACCATACCGCCTATGGGCCTCCAAATATCACTTTGCAAATTCCACAAGAACAGTCTCAGCGAAAGGGTTCTTGAGGGGAAAGCTGTAACTGTGTGAGATTAATTAACAGAACACAAAGCAGTTTCTCAGAAAGCATCTTTCCAGTTTTTAACGGAAGATGTTTCCTTTTTAACCGTACCCCTCTACGGGCTTCCAAATATCACTTTGCAAAATCCATGAGAACAGACTTAGCGAAAGGCTTCTTGAGGGGAAAGCTGTAAGTCTGTGAGATGAATTAACGGCACACAAAACAGATTCTCAGAAACCTTCTTTCCAGTTTTGAACGGAAGATGTTTCCTTTTTAACCGTAGCCCTCTATGGGCTTCCAAATATCACTTTGCAAATTCCACGAGCACAGTCTTAGCGAAAGGCTTCTTGAGGGGAAAGCTGTAAGTCTGTGAGATGAATTAACAGAACACAATGTAGTTTTTCATAAAGCTTCTTTTCAGTATTATCTTAGAATATTTGCTTTTTCACCATAGCCCTCTCTGGGATTCTAAGTATCACTTTCCAATTTCCACAAAAACAGTCTAAGCGAAAGGCTTCTTGAGGGGAAAGATGTTACTCTGTGAGTTGAATTTTCAGAACACAAAGCAGTTGGTCAGAAAGCCTCTTTCCAGTTTTTAACGGAAGATATTTCCTTTTTCACCATAGCCCTCTAAGAGCTTCCAAATATCACTTTGCAAATTCCACAAGAACATCCTTAATGAACGACTTCTTGAGGGGAAAGCTGCAACTCTGTGAGATGAATTAACAGAACACAAAGCAGGTTCTCAGAAAGCTTCTTTTCAGGTTTTATATAGGATATTTCCTTTTTCACCATAGCCCTCTAAGGGCTTTCAAATATCACCGTGAAAATTCCACAAGAACAGTCTTAGGGAGAGGCTTCTTGAAGGGAAAGCTGTAATTCTGTGAGATGAATTAACAGAACACAAAGCAGTTTCTCAGAAAGTTTCTTTCCAGTTTTTAACTGAAGATATTTCCTTTTTCACCATAGCCCTGCATGGGCTTCCAAATATCACATTGCAAATTCCAAAAGAACTGTCTTACGGAAAGGCTTCTTAAGGGGAAAGCTGTAACTGTGTGAGACGAATTAACAGAACACAGAGCAGTTTCTCAGAAAGCCTCTTTCCAGTTTTTATCGGAAGTTATTTCCTTTTTCACCATACCGCCTATGGGCCTCCAAATATCACTTTGCAAATTGCACAAGAACAGTCTCAGCGAAAGGGTTCTTGAGGGGAAAGCTGTAACTGTGTGAGATTAATTAAGAGAACACAAAGCAGTTTCTCAGAAAGCATCTTTCCAGTTTTTAACGGAAGATGTTTCCTTTTTAACCGTACCCCTCTACGGGCTTCCAAATATCACTTTGCAAAATCCATGAGAACAGACTTAGCGAAAGGCTTCTTGAGGGGAAAGCTGTAAGTCTGTGAGATGAATTAACGGCACACAAAACAGATTCTCAGAAACCTTCTTTCCAGTTTTGAACGGAAGATGTTTCCTTTTTAACCGTAGCCCTCTATGGGCTTCCAAATATCACTTTGCAAATTCCACGAGCACAGTCTTAGCGAAAGGCTTCTTGAGGGGAAAGCTGTAAGTCTGTGAGATGAATTAACAGAACACAATGTAGTTTTTCATAAAGCTTCTTTTCAGTATTATCTTAGGATATTTCCTTTTTCACCATAGCCCTCTGTGGGATTCTAAGTATCACTTTCCAATTTCCACAAAAACAGTCTAAGCGAAAGGCTTCTTGAGGGGAAAGATGTTACTCTGTGAGTTGAATTATCAGAACACAAAGCAGTTGGTCAGAAAGCCTCTTTCCAGTTTTTTACGGAAGATATTTCCTTTTTCACCATAGCCCTCTATGAGCTTCCAAATATCACTTTGCAAATTCCACAAGAACAGTCTTAGTGAAAGGCTTCCTGAGGGGAAGGCTGTAACTCTGTGAGATGAATTAACAGAACACAAAGCAGTTTCTCAGAAATCTTCTTTTCATTTTTTAACTGAAGATATTTCCTTTTTCACCGTAGACCTCTATGGCCTTCCAATTATCACTTTGCAAATTCCACAAGAACAGTATTAGCGAAAGGCTTCTTGAGGGGAATGCTGTAACTCTGTGAGATGAATTTACAGAACACAAAGCAGTTTCTTAGAAAGCTTCTTTCCAGTTTTTACAGAAGATGTTTCATTTTTAACCATAGACATCTATGAGCTTTCAAATATCACTTTGCAATTTCCCCAAGAACAGTATTAGAGAAAGGCTTCTTGAGGGGAAAGCTGTAATCGGAAAGCTTTTTCCGTGTTTTTAACAGAAGATATTTCCTTTTTCACCATAGCCCTCCATGGGCTTCCAAATATCACATTGCAAATTCCACAAGAACAGTCTTAGCGAAAGACTTCTTGAGGGGAAAGCTGTAAGTCTGCGAGATGAATTAACAGAACACAAAGCAGTTTCTCATAAAGCTTCTGTTCAGTTTTTATCGCAGGATGTTTAATTTTTCACCCTAGCCCTCTATGGGCTTCTACATATCACTTTCCAAATTCCAGAAGAACAGTCTTAGCGAAAGGCTTCTTGAGTGGAAAGCTGTAACTCTGCGAGATGAATTAACAGAACGCAAAGCAGTTTCTCAGAAAGCTTCTTTCCAGGTTTTAACGGAAGATGTTTCGTTTTTCACCAAAGCCCTCTACGGGCTTCCAAATATCACATTCCAAATTCCACAAGAACAGTCTTAGCGAAAGGCTTCTTGAGGGGAAACCTGCAACTCTGTGAGATGAATTAACAGAACACAAAGCAGGTTCTCAGAAAGCTTCTTTTCAGGTTTTATATAGGATATTTCCTTTTTCACCATAGCCCTCTAAGGGCTTTCAAATATCACTGTGAAAATTCCACAAGAACAGTCTTAGGGAGAGGCTTCTTGAAGGGAAAGCTGTAATTCTGTGAGATGAATTAACAGAACACAAAGCGGTTTCTCAGAAAGTTTCTTTCCAGTTTTTAACTGAAGATATTTCCTTTTTCACCATAGCCCTGCATGGGCTTCCAAATATCACATTGCAAATTCCAAAAGAACTGTCTTACGGAAAGGCTTCTAAAGGGGAAAGCTGTAACTGTGTGAGACGAATTAACAGAACACAGAGCAGTTTCTCAGAAAGCCTCTTTCCAGTTTTTATCGGAAGTTATTTCCTTTTTCACCATACCGCCTATGGGCCTCCAAATATCACTTTGCAAATTCCACAAGAACAGTCTCAGCGAAAGGGTTCTTGAGGGGAAAGCTGTAACTGTGTGAGATTAATTGACAGAACACAAAGCAGTTTCTCAGAAAGCATCTTTCCAGTTTTTAACGGAAGATGTTTCCTTTTTAACCGTACCCCTCTACGGGCTTCCAAATATCACTTTGCAAAATCCATGAGAACAGACTTAGCGAAAGGCTTCTTGAGGGGAAAGCTGTAAGTCTGTGAGATGAATTAACGGCACACAAAACAGATTCTCAGAAACCTTCTTTCCAGTTTTGAACGGAAGATGTTTCCTTTTTAACCGTAGCCCTCTATGGGCTTCCAAATATCACTTTGCAAATTCCACGAGCACAGTCTTAGCGAAAGGCTTCTTGAGGGGAAAGCTGTAAGTCTGTGAGATGAATTAACAGAACACAATGTAGTTTTTCATAAAGCTTCTTTTCAGTATTATCTTAGGATATTTCCTTTTTCACCATAGCCCTCTGTGGGATTCTAAGTATCACTTTCCAATTTCCACAAAAACAGTCTAAGCGAAAGGCTTCTTGAGGGGAAAGATGTTACTCTGTGAGTTGAATTATCTGAACACAAAGCATTTGGTCAGAAAGCCTCTTTCCAGTTTTTACGGAAGACATTTCCTTTTTCACCATAGCCCTCTATGAGCTTCCAAATATCACTTTGCAAATTCCACAAGAACAGTCTTAGTGAAAGGCTTCCTGAGGGGAAAGCTGTAACTCTGTGAGATGAATTAACAGAACACAAAGCAGGTTCTCAGAAAGCTTCTTTTCATTTTTTAACTGAAGATATTTCCTTTTTCACCGTAGACCTCTATGGCCTTCCAATTATCACTTTGCAAATTCCACAAGAACAGTATTAGCGAAAGGCTTCTTGAGGGGAATGCTGTAACTCTGTGAGATGAATTTACAGAACACAAAGCAGTTTCTTAGAAAGCTTCTTTCCAGTTTTTACAGAAGATGTTTCATTTTTAACCATAGACGTCTATGAGCTTTCAAATATCACTTTGCAATTTCCCCAAGAACAGTATTAGAGAAAGGCTTCTTGAGGGGAAAGCTGTAATCAGAAAGCTTTTTCCGTGTTTTTAACAGAAGATATTTCCTTTTTCACCATAGCCCTCCATGGGCTTCCAAATATCACATTGCAAATTCCACAAGAACAGTCTTAGCGAAAGACTTCTTGAGGGGAAAGCTGTAAGTCTGCGAGATGAATTAACAGAACACAAAGCAGTTTCTCATAAAGCTTCTGTTCAGTTTTTATCTCAGGATGTTTAATTTTTCACCCTAGCCCTCTATGGGCTTCTACATATCACTTTCCAAATTCCAGAAGAACAGTCTTAGCGAAAGGCTTCTTGAGTGGAAAGCTGTAACTCTGCGAGATGAATTAACAGAACACAAAGCAGTTTCTCAGAAAGCTTCTTTCCAGGTTTTAACGGAAGATGTTTCGTTTTTCACCAAAGCCCTCTACGGGCTTCCAAATATCACATTCCAAATTCCACAAGAACAGTCTTAGCAAAAGGCTATTTTAGGGGAAAGCTGTAATTCTGTGAGATGAATTAACAGAACCGAAAGCAGTTTCACAGACAGCTTCTTTCCAGTTGTTAACTGATGATATTTCCTTTTTTACCTTAGCCGTCTATGGGCTTCCTAATATCACTTTACATATTCCTCAAGAACAGTCTTAGTGAAAGTCTTCCTGAGGGGAAAGCTATAACTCTGTGAGATAAATTAACAGAACTCAAAGAAGTTTCTCAGAAAGCTTCTTTCCAGTTTTTAACTGAAGATGTTTCCTTTTTCACGCTAGCCCTCAATGGGCTTCCAAATACCACTTTTCGAATGCCACAAGAACAGCCTTAGCAAAAGGCTACTTGAGGGGAAAGCTGTAAGTCTGTGAAATGAATTAACAAAACAAAAAGCAGTGTCTCAGAAAGCTTCTTTTCAGTTTTTATCTTAGAATATTTCCTTTTTCACCATTGTCCTCTATGGGCTTCCAAATATCACTTTGCAAATTCCACAAGAACAGTCTTAGCGAAAGGCTTCCTGATTGGAAAGCTGTTACTCTGTGAAATGAATTAACAGATCCCAAAACAGTTTCGTAGAAAGCCTCTTTCCAGTTTTTAACCGAAGATATTTCCTTTTTCAACATAGACCTGTATGGGCTTCCATATATCACCTTGCAAATTCCACAAGAACAGTCTTAGTTAATGGCTTCATGAGGGGAAAGCTGTAACTCTGTGAGATGAATTAACAAAACACAAAGTAGCTTCTCAGAAATCTTCTTTGCAGTTTTCAACTAAAGATATTCTCATTTTCACCATAGCCCACTATGGGCTTCCAATCATCACTTTACAAATTCCACAAGAACAGTCTTAGGGAAAGGCTTCTTCAGGTGAAAGGTGTAACACTGTGAGATGAATTAACAGAACACAAAACAGTTTCTCAGAAGTCTTCTTTCCAGTTTTTAAATGAAGATATTTCCTTTTTCACCGTAGCACACTATGGGCTTCGTAATCTCACTTTTCATTTCCACAAGAAGAGACTTAGTGAACGGCTTCTTGAAGGGAAAGCTGTAACTGTGTGAGATGAATTAACAGAACACAAACCAGTTTCTCAGAAAGCTTCTTTCCAGTTTTTAGCGGTCGATATTTCTTTTTCACGATAGAATTCTCTGGGCTTCCAAATATCACTTTGCAAATTCCACAAGAACAGTCTTAGCGAAAGTCTTTTTGAGGGGAAAGCTGTAACTCTGGAAGATGAATTAACAGAACACAAAGCAGTTTCTCTGAAAGCTTCTTTTCAGTTTTTACTTAAGACATTTCTTTTTTCACCATAGGCCTCTAAGGGCTTCCAAATAACACTTTGCAAATTAGACAAGAACAGTCTTAGCGAAAGGCTTCTTGAGGGGAAAGCTGAAACTTTGTGAGATGAATTAACAGAACACAAAGCAGTCTCTCAGAAAGCTTCATTCCAGTTTTCAACTGAAGATAATTTCTTTTTCACCATGGCACATTATGGGCTTCCAAATATCACTTTGCAAATTCCAAAAGACCGGTTTTTGCCAAAGGCTTCTTGAGTGGAAAAGTCTAACATAGTGTGATGTATAAACAGAACACAAAGCAGTCTCTCAGAAAGTTTCTTTCCGGTTTTTCACTGAGGATATTTCCTTTTTCACCATAGCCCTCTATGGGCTTCCAAATATCACTTTGAAAATCCCCCAAGAAGCGCCTTAGCGAAAGGATTCTTCAGGGGAAAGCTGTAACTCTGTGAGATGAATTAACAGAACACAAGTCAGGTTCTCATAAAGCTTCTTTCCAGTTTTTAACGGAAACTATTTCCTTTTCCACAATAGCCCTCTATGGGATTCCTAATATCACTTTCCAATTTTCACAAGAACAGTCTTAGTGAACGGCTCCTTGAGTGGAAAGCTGAAACTCTGAGAGATGAATTAACAGAACACAAGGCAAATTTCACAAGAAGAGTCTTAGTGAATGGCTTCTTGAGGGGAAAGCTGTAAATCTGTGAGATGAATTAACAGAACACAAAGCAGTTTTTCAGAAATCTAACTTCCAGTTTTTAATGGAAGATATTTCCTTTTTCACCATATTCCTCTATGGGCTTCCAAATATCACTTTGCAAATTCCACAAGACGAGCCTTACAGAAAGGCTTCTTGAGAGGAAAGCTGTAACTCGGTGAGATGTATTAACAGAACATACGGCAGTTTCTCAGAAAGTTTCTTTCCAGTTATTAAAGGAAGATATTTCCTTTTTCACCATAGCCTTCAATGGGTTTCCAAATATCACTTTTAAAATTTCACAAGAAAAGTCCAAGTGAACGGCTTCTTGAGGGGAAAGCTTTAACTCTGTGAGATGAACTAACAGAACACAAAGCAGTTTCTCAGAAAGTTTCTTTTCGGTTTTTAACGGAAGATATTTCGTTTTTCACCATAGCCCTCTATGGGCTTCCAAATTTCACTTTGCAAATTCCACAAGAACAGTCTTAGCGAAAGACTTCTTGAGTGGAAAGCTGTAACTCTGTGAGATGATTTAAGAGAACACAAAGGAGTTTCTCAAAAAGCTTCTTTCCAGTTTTAAACTGAAGATATTTCCTTTTTCTCCTTAGCCCTCTATGGGCTTCTGAATATCACTTTGAAAATTCCGCAAGAACAGACTTAGCGAAAGGCTTCTTGAGGGGAAAGCTGTAACTCTGTGAGATGAATTAACAGAACACAAGTCAGTTTCTCTTAAAGTTTCTTTCCAGTTTTTAATGGAAAATATTTCCTTTTCCACAATAGCCCTCTATGGGCTTCCTAATATCACTTTCCAATTTTCAGAAAAACAGTCTTAGTGAACGGCTCCTTGAGTGGAAAGCTGTAACTCTGAGCGATGAATTAACAGAACACAAGGCAAATTTCACAAGAACAGTCTTAGTGAACTGCTTCTTGAGGGGCAAGCTGTAACTATGTTAGATGAACTAACAGAACACAAAGGAGTTTCTCAGAAAGCTTCTTTTCAGTTTTTATCTTAAGATATTTCCTTTTTCACCATAGCCCTCTATGGGCTTCTATATATCACTTCCCAAATTGCACAAGAACAGTCTTAGCGAAAGGCTTCTTGTAGGGAAAGCTGCAACTCTCTGAGATGAATTAATAGAACACAAAGCAGTTTCGCAGAAAGCTTCTTTCCAGTTTTTAACGGAAGATATTTCCTTTTTCACCATAGCCCTCCATGGGCTTCCAAATATCACCTTGCAAATTCCACAAGAACAGTCTTAGCGAAAGACTTCTTGAGGGGAAAGCTGTAAGTCTGCGAGATGAATTAACAGAACACAAAGCAGTTTCTCATAAAGCTTCTGTTCAGTTTTTATCTCAGGATGTTTAATTTTTCACCCTAGCCCTCTATGGGCTTCTACATATCACTTTCCAAATTCCAGAAGAACAGTCTTAGCGAAAGGCTTCTTGAGTGGAAAGCTGTAACTCTGTGAGATGAATTAACAGAACACAAAGCAGTTTCTCAGAAAGCTTCTTTCCAGGTTTTAACGGAAGATGTGTCGTTTTTCACCAAAGCCCTCTACGGGCTTCCAAATATCACATTCCAAATTCCACAAGAACAGTCTTAGCGAAAGGCTTCTTGAGGGGAAAGCTGTAACTCTGTGAGATGAATAAACATAACACAAAGCAGTTTCTCAAAAAGATCCTTTTCAGTTTTTAACTGAAGATATTTCCTTTTTCACCCTAGCCCTTGATGGGCTTCTAAATACCACTTTGCAAATGCCACAAAAATAGCCTTTGCAAAAGGCTTCTTGAGGAGAAAGCTGTAACTCTCTGAAATGAATCTACAGAACACAAAGCAGTTTCCCAGAAAGCTTCTTTTCAGTTTTTATCTTAGGATGTTTCCTTTTGCACCATAGACCTCTATCGGCTTCCAAATATCACTTTGCAAATTCCACAAAAACAGTCTTAGCAAAAGTCTTCTTGAGGGGAAAGCTGTAACTCTGTGAGATGAATTAACAGAACACAAAGCCGTTTCTCAGAAAGCCTCTTTCCAGTTTTCAATCTAAGATATTTCCTTTCTCACCATAGCCTTCTATGGGCTTCCAGATATCACCTTGCAAATTCCACAAGAACAGTCTTAGTGATCGCTTCTTGAGGGGAAAGCTACAACTCGGTGAGATGAATTAAGAGAACACCATGCCGTTTCTCGGAAAGCTTCTTTTCGGTTTTTATCGTAGGATATTTCCTTTTTCACCATAGCCCTCTATGGTCTTCCAAATATCACTTTGCAAATTCCACAAGAACATCCTTAATGAACGACTTCTTGAGGGGAAAGCTGCAACTCTGTGAGATGAATTAACAGAACACAAAGCAGGTTCTCAGAAAGCTTCTTTTCAGGTTTTATATAGGATATTTCCTTTTTCACCATAGCCCTCTAAGGGCTTTCAAATATCACTGTGAAAATTCCACAAGAACAGCCTTAGGGAGAGGCTTCTTGAAGGGAAAGCTGTAATTCTGTGAGATGAATTAACAGAACACAAAGCAGTTTCTCAGAAAGTTTCTTTCCAGTTTTTAACTGAAGATATTTCCTTTTTCACCATAGCCCTGCATGGGCTTCCAAATATCACATTGCAAATTCCAAAAGAACTGTCTTACGGAAAGGCTTCTTAAGGGGGAAGCTGTAACTGTGTGAGACGAATTAACAGAACACAGAGCAGTTTCTCAGAAAGCCTCTTTCCAGTTTTTATCGGAAGTTATTTCCTTTTTCACCATACCGCCTATGGGCCTCCAAATATCACTTTGCAAATTCCACAAGAACAGTCTCAGCGAAAGGGTTCTTGAGGGGAAAGCTGTAACTGTGTGAGATTAATTAACAGAACACAAAGCAGTTTCTCAGAAAGCATCTTTCCAGTTTTTAACGGAAGATGTTTCCTTTTTAACCGTACCCCTCTACGGGCTTCCAAATATCACTTTGCAAAATCCATGAGAACAGACTTAGCGAAAGGCTTCTTGAGGGGAAAGCTGTAAGTCTGTGAGATGAATTAACGGCACACAAAACAGATTCTCAGAAACCTTCTTTCCAGTTTTGAACGGAAGATGTTTCCTTTTTAACCGTAGCCCTCTATGGGCTTCCAAATATCACTTTGCAAATTCCACGAGCACAGTCTTAGCGAAAGGCTTCTTGAGGGGAAAGCTGTAAGTCTGTGAGATGAATTAACAGAACACAATGTAGTTTTTCATAAAGCTTCTTTTCAGTATTATCTTAGAATATTTGCTTTTTCACCATAGCCCTCTCTGGGATTCTAAGTATCACTTTCCAATTTCCACAAAAACAGTCTAAGCGAAAGGCTTCTTGAGGGGAAAGATGTTACTCTGTGAGTTGAATTTTCAGAACACAAAGCAGTTGGTCAGAAAGCCTCTTTCCAGTTTTTAACGGAAGATATTTCCTTTTTCACCATAGCCCTCTAAGAGCTTCCAAATATCACTTTGCAAATTCCACAAGAACATCCTTAATGAACGACTTCTTGAGGGGAAAGCTGCAACTCTGTGAGATGAATTAACAGAACACAAAGCAGGTTCTCAGAAAGCTTCTTTTCAGGTTTTATATAGGATATTTCCTTTTTCACCATAGCCCTCTAAGGGCTTTCAAATATCACCGTGAAAATTCCACAAGAACAGTCTTAGGGAGAGGCTTCTTGAAGGGAAAGCTGTAATTCTGTGAGATGAATTAACAGAACACAAAGCAGTTTCTCAGAAAGTTTCTTTCCAGTTTTTAACTGAAGATATTTCCTTTTTCACCATAGCCCTGCATGGGCTTCCAAATATCACATTGCAAATTCCAAAAGAACTGTCTTACGGAAAGGCTTCTTAAGGGGAAAGCTGTAACTGTGTGAGACGAATTAACAGAACACAGAGCAGTTTCTCAGAAAGCCTCTTTCCAGTTTTTATCGGAAGTTATTTCCTTTTTCACCATACCGCCTATGGGCCTCCAAATATCACTTTGCAAATTGCACAAGAACAGTCTCAGCGAAAGGGTTCTTGAGGGGAAAGCTGTAACTGTGTGAGATTAATTAAGAGAACACAAAGCAGTTTCTCAGAAAGCATCTTTCCAGTTTTTAACGGAAGATGTTTCCTTTTTAACCGTACCCCTCTACGGGCTTCCAAATATCACTTTGCAAAATCCATGAGAACAGACTTAGCGAAAGGCTTCTTGAGGGGAAAGCTGTAAGTCTGTGAGATGAATTAACGGCACACAAAACAGATTCTCAGAAACCTTCTTTCCAGTTTTGAACGGAAGATGTTTCCTTTTTAACCGTAGCCCTCTATGGGCTTCCAAATATCACTTTGCAAATTCCACGAGCACAGTCTTAGCGAAAGGCTTCTTGAGGGGAAAGCTGTAAGTCTGTGAGATGAATTAACAGAACACAATGTAGTTTTTCATAAAGCTTCTTTTCAGTATTATCTTAGGATATTTCCTTTTTCACCATAGCCCTCTGTGGGATTCTAAGTATCACTTTCCAATTTCCACAAAAACAGTCTAAGCGAAAGGCTTCTTGAGGGGAAAGATGTTACTCTGTGAGTTGAATTATCAGAACACAAAGCAGTTGGTCAGAAAGCCTCTTTCCAGTTTTTTACGGAAGATATTTCCTTTTTCACCATAGCCCTCTATGAGCTTCCAAATATCACTTTGCAAATTCCACAAGAACAGTCTTAGTGAAAGGCTTCCTGAGGGGAAAGCTGTAACTCTGTGAGATGAATTAACAGAACACAAAGCAGTTTCTCAGAAATCTTCTTTTCATTTTTTAACTGAAGATATTTCCTTTTTCACCGTAGACCTCTATGGCCTTCCAATTATCACTTTGCAAATTCCACAAGAACAGTATTAGCGAAAGGCTTCTTGAGGGGAATGCTGTAACTCTGTGAGATGAATTTACAGAACACAAAGCAGTTTCTTAGAAAGCTTCTTTCCAGTTTTTACAGAAGATGTTTCATTTTTAACCATAGACATCTATGAGCTTTCAAATATCACTTTGCAATTTCCCCAAGAACAGTATTAGAGAAAGGCTTCTTGAGGGGAAAGCTGTAATCGGAAAGCTTTTTCCGTGTTTTTAACAGAAGATATTTCCTTTTTCACCATAGCCCTCCATGGGCTTCCAAATATCACATTGCAAATTCCACAAGAACAGTCTTAGCGAAAGACTTCTTGAGGGGAAAGCTGTAAGTCTGCGAGATGAATTAACAGAACACAAAGCAGTTTCTCATAAAGCTTCTGTTCAGTTTTTATCGCAGGATGTTTAATTTTTCACCCTAGCCCTCTATGGGCTTCTACATATCACTTTCCAAATTCCAGAAGAACAGTCTTAGCGAAAGGCTTCTTGAGTGGAAAGCTGTAACTCTGCGAGATGAATTAACAGAACACAAAGCAGTTTCTCAGAAAGCTTCTTTCCAGGTTTTAACGGAAGATGTTTCGTTTTTCACCAAAGCCCTCTACGGGCTTCCAAATATCACATTCCAAATTCCACAAGAACAGTCTTAGCGAAAGGCTTCTTGAGGGGAAACCTGCAACTCTGTGAGATGAATTAACAGAACACAAAGCAGGTTCTCAGAAAGCTTCTTTTCAGGTTTTATATAGGATATTTCCTTTTTCACCATAGCCCTCTAAGGGCTTTCAAATATCACTGTGAAAATTCCACAAGAACAGTCTTAGGGAGAGGCTTCTTGAAGGGAAAGCTGTAATTCTGTGAGATGAATTAACAGAACACAAAGCGGTTTCTCAGAAAGTTTCTTTCCAGTTTTTAACTGAAGATATTTCCTTTTTCACCATAGCCCTGCATGGGCTTCCAAATATCACATTGCAAATTCCAAAAGAACTGTCTTACGGAAAGGCTTCTAAAGGGGAAAGCTGTAACTGTGTGAGACGAATTAACAGAACACAGAGCAGTTTCTCAGAAAGCCTCTTTCCAGTTTTTATCGGAAGTTGTTTCCTTTTTCACCATACCGCCTATGGGCCTCCAAATATCACTTTGCAAATTCCACAAGAACAGTCTCAGCGAAAGGGTTCTTGAGGGGAAAGCTGTAACTGTGTGAGATTAATTGACAGAACACAAAGCAGTTTCTCAGAAAGCATCTTTCCAGTTTTTAACGGAAGATGTTTCCTTTTTAACCGTACCCCTCTACGGGCTTCCAAATATCACTTTGCAAAATCCATGAGAACAGACTTAGCGAAAGGCTTCTTGAGGGGAAAGCTGTAAGTCTGTGAGATGAATTAACGGCACACAAAACAGATTCTCAGAAACCTTCTTTCCAGTTTTGAACGGAAGATGTTTCCTTTTTAACCGTAGCCCTCTATGGGCTTCCAAATATCACTTTGCAAATTCCACGAGCACAGTCTTAGCGAAAGGCTTCTTGAGGGGAAAGCTGTAAGTCTGTGAGATGAATTAACAGAACACAATGTAGTTTTTCATAAAGCTTCTTTTCAGTATTATCTTAGGATATTTCCTTTTTCACCATAGCCCTCTGTGGGATTCTAAGTATCACTTTCCAATATCCACAAAAACAGTCTAAGCGAAAGGCTTCTTGAGGGGAAAGATGTTACTCTGTGAGTTGAATTATCTGAACACAAAGCATTTGGTCAGAAAGCCTCTTTCCAGTTTTTACGGAAGACATTTCCTTTTTCACCATAGCCCTCTATGAGCTTCCAAATATCACTTTGCAAATTCCACAAGAACAGTCTTAGTGAAAGGCTTCCTGAGGGGAAAGCTGTAACTCTGTGAGATGAATTAACAGAACACAAAGCAGGTTCTCAGAAAGCTTCTTTTCATTTTTTAACTGAAGATATTTCCTTTTTCACCGTAGACCTCTATGGCCTTCCAATTATCACTTTGCAAATTCCACAAGAACAGTATTAGCGAAAGGCTTCTTGAGGGGAATGCTGTAACTCTGTGAGATGAATTTACAGAACACAAAGCAGTTTCTTAGAAAGCTTCTTTCCAGTTTTTACAGAAGATGTTTCATTTTTAACCATAGACGTCTATGAGCTTTCAAATATCACTTTGCAATTTCCCCAAGAACAGTATTAGAGAAAGGCTTCTTGAGGGGAAAGCTGTAATCAGAAAGCTTTTTCCGTGTTTTTAACAGAAGATATTTCCTTTTTCACCATAGCCCTCCATGGGCTTCCAAATATCACATTGCAAATTCCACAAGAACAGTCTTAGCGAAAGACTTCTTGAGGGGAAAGCTGTAAGTCTGCGAGATGAATTAACAGAACACAAAGCAGTTTCTCATAAAGCTTCTGTTCAGTTTTTATCTCAGGATGTTTAATTTTTCACCCTAGCCCTCTATGGGCTTCTACATATCACTTTCCAAATTCCAGAAGAACAGTCTTAGCGAAAGGCTTCTTGAGTGCAAAGCTGTAACTCTGCGAGATGAATTAACAGAACACAAAGCAGTTTCTCAGAAAGCTTCTTTCCAGGTTTTAACGGAAGATGTTTCGTTTTTCACCAAAGCCCTCTACGGGCTTCCAAATATCACATTCCAAATTCCACAAGAACAGTCTTAGCAAAAGGCTATTTTAGGGGAAAGCTGTAATTCTGTGAGATGAATTAACAGAACCGAAAGCAGTTTCACAGACAGCTTCTTTCCAGTTGTTAACTGATGATATTTCCTTTTTTACCTTAGCCGTCTATGGGCTTCCTAATATCACTTTACATATTCCTCAAGAACAGTCTTAGTGAAAGTCTTCCTGAGGGGAAAGCTATAACTCTGTGAGATAAATTAACAGAACTCAAAGAAGTTTCTCAGAAAGCTTCTTTCCAGTTTTTAACTGAAGATGTTTCCTTTTTCACGCTAGCCCTCAATGGGCTTCCAAATACCACTTTTCGAATGCCACAAGAACAGCCTTAGCAAAAGGCTACTTGAGGGGAAAGCTGTAAGTCTGTGAAATGAATTAACAAAACAAAAAGCAGTGTCTCAGAAAGCTTCTTTTCAGTTTTTATCTTAGAATATTTCCTTTTTCACCATTGTCCTCTATGGGCTTCCAAATATCACTTTGCAAATTCCACAAGAACAGTCTTAGCGAAAGGCTTCCTGATTGGAAAGCTGTTACTCTGTGAAATGAATTAACAGATCCCAAAACAGTTTCGTAGAAAGCCTCTTTCCAGTTTTTAACCGAAGATATTTCCTTTTTCAACATAGACCTGTATGGGCTTCCATATATCACCTTGCAAATTCCACAAGAACAGTCTTAGTTAATGGCTTCATGAGGGGAAAGCTGTAACTCTGTGAGATGAATTAACAAAACACAAAGTAGCTTCTCAGAAATCTTCTTTGCAGTTTTCAACTAAAGATATTCTCATTTTCACCATAGCCCACTATGGGCTTCCAATCATCACTTTACAAATTCCACAAGAACAGTCTTAGGGAAAGGCTTCTTCAGGTGAAAGGTGTAACACTGTGAGATGAATTAACAGAACACAAAACAGTTTCTCAGAAGTCTTCTTTCCAGTTTTTAAATGAAGATATTTCCTTTTTCACCGTAGCACACTATGGGCTTCGTAATCTCACTTTTCATTTCCACAAGAAGAGACTTAGTGAACGGCTTCTTGAAGGGAAAGCTGTAACTGTGTGAGATGAATTAACAGAACACAAACCAGTTTCTCAGAAAGCTTCTTTCCAGTTTTTAGCGGTCGATATTTCTTTTTCACGATAGAATTCTCTGGGCTTCCAAATATCACTTTGCAAATTCCACAAGAACAGTCTTAGCGAAAGTCTTTTTGAGGGGAAAGCTGTAAATCTGGAAGATGAATTAACAGAACACAAAGCAGTTTCTCTGAAAGCTTCTTTTCAGTTTTTACTTAAGACATTTCTTTTTTCACCATAGGCCTCTAAGGGCTTCCAAATAACACTTTGCAAATTAGACAAGAACAGTCTTAGCGAAAGGCTTCTTGAGGGGAAAGCTGAAACTTTGTGAGATGAATTAACAGAACACAAAGCAGTCTCTCAGAAAGCTTCATTCCAGTTTTCAACTGAAGATAATTTCTTTTTCACCATGGCACATTATGGGCTTCCAAATATCACTTTGCAAATTCCAAAAGACCGGTTTTTGCCAAAGGCTTCTTGAGTGGAAAAGTCTAACATAGTGTGATGTATAAACAGAACACAAAGCAGTCTCTCAGAAAGTTTCTTTCCGGTTTTTCACTGAGGATATTTCCTTTTTCACCATAGCCCTCTATGGGCTTCCAAATATCACTTTGAAAATCCCCCAAGAAGCGCCTTAGCGAAAGGATTCTTCAGGGGAAAGCTGTAACTCTGTGAGATGAATTAACAGAACACAAGTCAGGTTCTCATAAAGCTTCTTTCCAGTTTTTAACGGAAACTATTTCCTTTTCCACAATAGCCCTCTATGGGATTCCTAATATCACTTTCCAATTTTCACAAGAACAGTCTTAGTGAACGGCTCCTTGAGTGGAAAGCTGAAACTCTGAGAGATGAATTAACAGAACACAAGGCAAATTTCACAAGAAGAGTCTTAGTGAATGGCTTCTTGAGGGGAAAGCTGTAAATCTGTGAGATGAATTAACAGAACACAAAGCAGTTTTTCAGAAATCTAACTTCCAGTTTTTAATGGAAGATATTTCCTTTTTCACCATATTCCTCTATGGGCTTCCAAATATCACTTTGCAAATTCCACAAGACGAGCCTTACAGAAAGGCTTCTTGAGAGGAAAGCTGTAACTCGGTGAGATGTATTAACAGAACATACGGCAGTTTCTCAGAAAGTTTCTTTCCAGTTATTAAAGGAAGATATTTCCTTTTTCACCATAGCCTTCAATGGGTTTCCAAATATCACTTTTAAAATTTCACAAGAAAAGTCCAAGTGAACGGCTTCTTGAGGGGAAAGCTTTAACTCTGTGAGATGAACTAACAGAACACAAAGCAGTTTCTCAGAAAGTTTCTTTTCGGTTTTTAACGGAAGATATTTCGTTTTTCACCATAGCCCTCTATGGGCTTCCAAATTTCACTTTGCAAATTCCACAAGAACAGTCTTAGCGAAAGACTTCTTGAGTGGAAAGCTGTAACTCTGTGAGATGGTTTAAGAGAACACAAAGGAGTTTCTCAAAAAGCTTCTTTCCAGTTTTAAACTGAAGATATTTCCTTTTTCTCCTTAGCCCTCTATGGGCTTCTGAATATCACTTTGAAAATTCCGCAAGAACAGACTTAGCGAAAGGCTTCTTGAGGGGAAAGCTGTAACTCTGTGAGATGAATTAACAGAACACAAGTCAGTTTCTCTTAAAGTTTCTTTCCAGTTTTTAATGGAAAATATTTCCTTTTCCACAATAGCCCTCTATGGGCTTCCTAATATCACTTTCCAATTTTCAGAAAAACAGTCTTAGTGAACGGCTCCTTGAGTGGAAAGCTGTAACTCTGAGCGATGAATTAACAGAACACAAGGCAAATTTCACAAGAACAGTCTTAGTGAACTGCTTCTTGAGGGGCAAGCTGTAACTATGTTAGATGAACTAACAGAACACAAAGGAGTTTCTCAGAAAGCTTCTTTTCAGTTTTTATCTTAAGATATTTCCTTTTTCACCATAGCCCTCTATGGGCTTCTATATATCACTTCCCAAATTGCACAAGAACAGTCTTAGCGAAAGGCTTCTTGTAGGGAAAGCTGCAACTCTCTGAGATGAATTAATAGAACACAAAGCAGTTTCGCAGAAAGCTTCTTTCCAGTTTTTAACGGAAGATATTTCCTTTTTCACCATAGCCCTCCATGGGCTTCCAAATATCACCTTGCAAATTCCACAAGAACAGTCTTAGCGAAAGACTTCTTGAGGGGAAAGCTGTAAGTCTGCGAGATGAATTAACAGAACACAAAGCAGTTTCTCATAAAGCTTCTGTTCAGTTTTTATCTCAGGATGTTTAATTTTTCACCCTAGCCCTCTATGGGCTTCTACATATCACTTTCCAAATTCCAGAAGAACAGTCTTAGCGAAAGGCTTCTTGAGTGGAAAGCTGTAACTCTGTGAGATGAATTAACAGAACACAAAGCAGTTTCTCAGAAAGCTTCTTTCCAGGTTTTAACGGAAGATGTGTCGTTTTTCACCAAAGCCCTCTACGGGCTTCCAAATATCACATTCCAAATTCCACAAGAACAGTCTTAGCGAAAGGCTTCTTGAGGGGAAAGCTGTAACTCTGTGAGATGAATAAACATAACACAAAGCAGTTTCTCAAAAAGATCCTTTTCAGTTTTTAACTGAAGATATTTCCTTTTTCACCCTAGCCCTTGATGGGCTTCTAAATACCACTTTGCAAATGCCACAAAAATAGCCTTTGCAAAAGGCTTCTTGAGGAGAAAGCTGTAACTCTCTGAAATGAATCTACAGAACACAAAGCAGTTTCCCAGAAAGCTTCTTTTCAGTTTTTATCTTAGGATGTTTCCTTTTGCACCATAGACCTCTATCGGCTTCCAAATATCACTTTGCAAATTCCACAAAAACAGTCTTAGCAAAAGTCTTCTTGAGGGGAAAGCTGTAACTCTGTGAGATGAATTAACAGAACACAAAGCCGTTTCTCAGAAAGCCTCTTTCCAGTTTTCAATCTAAGATATTTCCTTTCTCACCATAGCCTTCTATGGGCTTCCAGATATCACCTTGCAAATTCCACAAGAACAGTCTTAGTGATCGCTTCTTGAGGGGAAAGCTACAACTCGGTGAGATGAATTAAGAGAACACCATGCCGTTTCTCGGAAAGCTTCTTTTCGGTTTTTATCGTAGGATATTTCCTTTTTCACCATAGCCCTCTATGGTCTTCCAAATATCACTTTGCAAATTCCACAAGAACATCCTTAATGAACGACTTCTTGAGGGGAAAGCTGCAACTCTGTGAGATGAATTAACAGAACACAAAGCAGGTTCTCAGAAAGCTTCTTTTCAGGTTTTATATAGGATATTTCCTTTTTCACCATAGCCCTCTAAGGGCTTTCAAATATCACTGTGAAAATTCCACAAGAACAGTCTTAGGGAGAGGCTTCTTGAAGGGAAAGCTGTAATTCTGTGAGATGAATTAACAGAACACAAAGCAGTTTCTCAGAAAGTTTCTTTCCAGTTTTTAACTGAAGATATTTCCTTTTTCACCATAGCCCTGCATGGGCTTCCAAATATCACATTGCAAATTCCAAAAGAACTGTCTTACGGAAAGGCTTCTTAAGGGGAAAGCTGTAACTGTGTGAGACGAATTAACAGAACACAGAGCAGTTTCTCAGAAAGCCTCTTTCCAGTTTTTATCGGAAGTTATTTCCTTTTTCACCATACCGCCTATGGGCCTCCAAATATCACTTTGCAAATTCCACAAGAACAGTCTCAGCGAAAGGGTTCTTGAGGGGAAAGCTGTAACTGTGTGAGATTAATTAACAGAACACAAAGCAGTTTCTCAGAAAGCATCTTTCCAGTTTTTAACGGAAGATGTTTCCTTTTTAACCGTAGCCCTCTATGGGCTTCCAAATATCACTTTGCAAATTCCACGAGCACAGTCTTAGCGAAAGGCTTCTTGAGGGGAAAGCTGTAAGTCTGTGAGATGAATTAACAGAACACAATGTAGTTTTTCATAAAGCTTCTTTTCGGTATTATCTTAGAATATTTGCTTTTTCACCATAGCCCTCTCTGGGATTCTAAGTATCACTTTCCAATTTCCACAAAAACAGTCTAAGCGAAAGGCTTCTTGAGGGGAAAGATGTTACTCTGTGAGTTGAATTTTCAGAACAGAAAGCAGTTGGTCAGAAAGCCTCTTTCCAGTTTTTAACGGAAGATATTTCCTTTTTCACCATAGCCCTCTAAGAGCTTCCAAATATCACTTTGCAAATTCCACAAGAACATCCTTAATGAACGACTTCTTGAGGGGAAAGCTGCAACTCTGTGAGATGAATTAACAGAACACAAAGCAGGTTCTCAGAAAGCTTCTTTTCAGGTTTTATATAGGATATTTCCTTTTTCACCATAGCCCTCTAAGGGCTTTCAAATATCACCGTGAAAATTCCACAAGAACAGTCTTAGGGAGAGGCTTCTTGAAGGGAAAGCTGTAATTCTGTGAGATGAATTAACAGAACACAAAGCAGTTTCTCAGAAAGTTTCTTTCCAGTTTTTAACTGAAGATATTTCCTTTTTCACCATAGCCCTGCATGGGCTTCCAAATATCACATTGCAAATTCCAAAAGAACTGTCTTACGGAAAGGCTTCTTAAGGGGAAAGCTGTAACTGTGTGAGACGAATTAACAGAACACAGAGCAGTTTCTCAGAAAGCCTCTTTCCAGTTTTTATCGGAAGTTATTTCCTTTTTCACCATACCGCCTATGGGCCTCCAAATATCACTTTGCAAATTGCACAAGAACAGTCTCAGCGAAAGGGTTCTTGAGGGGAAAGCTGTAACTGTGTGAGATTAATTAAGAGAACACAAAGCAGTTTCTCAGAAAGCATCTTTCCAGTTTTTAACGGAAGATGTTTCCTTTTTAACCGTACCCCTCTACGGGCTTCCAAATATCACTTTGCAAAATCCATGAGAACAGACTTAGCGAAAGGCTTCTTGAGGGGAAAGCTGTAAGTCTGTGAGATGAATTAACGGCACACAAAACAGATTCTCAGAAACCTTCTTTCCAGTTTTTAACGGAAGATGTTTCCTTTTTAACCGTAGCCCTCTATGGGCTTCCAAATATCACTTTGCAAATTCCACGAGCACAGTCTTAGCGAAAGGCTTCTTGAGGGGAAAGCTGTAAGTCTGTGAGATGAATTAACAGAACACAATGTAGTTTTTCATAAAGCTTCTTTTCAGTATTATCTTAGGATATTTCCTTTTTCACCATAGCCCTCTGTGGGATTCTAAGTATCACTTTCCAATTTCCACAAAAACAGTCTAAGCGAAAGGCTTCTTGAGGGGAAAGATGTTACTCTGTGAGTTGAATTATCAGAACACAAAGCAGTTGGTCAGAAAGCCTCTTTCCAGTTTTTTACGGAAGATATTTCCTTTTTCACCATAGCCCTCTAAGAGCTTCCAAATATCACTTTGCAAATTCCACAAGAACAGTCTTAGTGAAAGGCTTCCTGAGGGGAAAGCTGTAACTCTGTGAGATGAATTAACAGAACACAAAGCAGTTTCTCAGAAATCTTCTTTTCATTTTTTAACTGAAGATATTTCCTTTTTCACCGTAGACCTCTATGGCCTTCCAATTATCACTTTGCAAATTCCACAAGAACAGTATTAGCGAAAGGCTTCTTGAGGGGAATGCTGTAACTCTGTGAGATGAATTTACAGAACACAAAGCAGTTTCTTAGAAAGCTTCTTTCCAGTTTTTACAGAAGATGTTTCATTTTTAACCATAGACATCTATGAGCTTTCAAATATCACTTTGCAATTTCCCCAAGAACAGTATTAGAGAAAGGCTTCTTGAGGGGAAAGCTGTAATCGGAAAGCTTTTTCCGTGTTTTTAACAGAAGATATTTCCTTTTTCACCATAGCCCTCCATGGGCTTCCAAATATCACATTGCAAATTCCACAAGAACAGTCTTAGCGAAAGACTTCTTGAGGGGAAAGCTGTAAGTCTGCGAGATGAATTAACAGAACACAAAGCAGTTTCTCATAAAGCTTCTGTTCAGTTTTTATCGCAGGATGTTTAATTTTTCACCCTAGCCCTCTATGGGCTTCTACATATCACTTTCCAAATTCCAGAAGAACAGTCTTAGCGAAAGGCTTCTTGAGTGGAAAGCTGTAACTCTGCGAGATGAATTAACAGAACACAAAGCAGTTTCTCAGAAAGCTTCTTTCCAGGTTTTAACGGAAGATGTTTCGTTTTTCACCAAAGCCCTCTACGGGCTTCCAAATATCACATTCCAAATTCCACAAGAACAGTCTTAGCGAAAGGCTTCTTGAGGGGAAACCTGCAACTCTGTGAGATGAATTAACAGAACACAAAGCAGGTTCTCAGAAAGCTTCTTTTCAGGTTTTATATAGGATATTTCCTTTTTCACCATAGCCCTCTAAGGGCTTTCAAATATCACTGTGAAAATTCCACAAGAACAGTCTTAGGGAGAGGCTTCTTGAAGGGAAAGCTGTAATTCTGTGAGATGAATTAACAGAACACAAAGCGGTTTCTCAGAAAGTTTCTTTCCAGTTTTTAACTGAAGATATTTCCTTTTTCACCATAGCCCTGCATGGGCTTCCAAATATCACATTGCAAATTCCAAAAGAACTGTCTTACGGAAAGGCTTCTAAAGGGGAAAGCTGTAACTGTGTGAGACGAATTAACAGAACACAGAGCAGTTTCTCAGAAAGCCTCTTTCCAGTTTTTATCGGAAGTTGTTTCCTTTTTCACCATACCGCCTATGGGCCTCCAAATATCACTTTGCAAATTCCACAAGAACAGTCTCAGCGAAAGGGTTCTTGAGGGGAAAGCTGTAACTGTGTGAGATTAATTGACAGAACACAAAGCAGTTTCTCAGAAAGCATCTTTCCAGTTTTTAACGGAAGATGTTTCCTTTTTAACCGTACCCCTCTACGGGCTTCCAAATATCACTTTGCAAAATCCATGAGAACAGACTTAGCGAAAGGCTTCTTGAGGGGAAAGCTGTAAGTCTGTGAGATGAATTAACGGCACACAAAACAGATTCTCAGAAACCTTCTTTCCAGTTTTGAACGGAAGATGTTTCCTTTTTAACCGTAGCCCTCTATGGGCTTCCAAATATCACTTTGCAAATTCCACGAGCACAGTCTTAGCGAAAGGCTTCTTGAGGGGAAAGCTGTAAGTCTGTGAGATGAATTAACAGAACACAATGTAGTTTTTCATAAAGCTTCTTTTCAGTATTATCTTAGGATATTTCCTTTTTCACCATAGCCCTCTGTGGGATTCTAAGTATCACTTTCCAATTTCCACAAAAACAGTCTAAGCGAAAGGCTTCTTGAGGGGAAAGATGTTACTCTGTGAGTTGAATTATCTGAACACAAAGCATTTGGTCAGAAAGCCTCTTTCCAGTTTTTACGGAAGACATTTCCTTTTTCACCATAGCCCTCTATGAGCTTCCAAATATCACTTTGCAAATTCCACAAGAACAGTCTTAGTGAAAGGCTTCCTGAGGGGAAAGCTGTAACTCTGTGAGATGAATTAACAGAACACAAAGCAGGTTCTCAGAAAGCTTCTTTTCATTTTTTAACTGAAGATATTTCCTTTTTCACCGTAGACCTCTATGGCCTTCCAATTATCACTTTGCAAATTCCACAAGAACAGTATTAGCGAAAGGCTTCTTGAGGGGAATGCTGTAACTCTGTGAGATGAATTTACAGAACACAAAGCAGTTTCTTAGAAAGCTTCTTTCCAGTTTTTACAGAAGATGTTTCATTTTTAACCATAGACCTCTATGAGCTTTCAAATATCACTTTGCAATTTCCCCAAGAACAGTATTAGAGAAAGGCTTCTTGAGGGGAAAGCTGTAATCAGAAAGCTTTTTCCGTGTTTTTAACAGAAGATATTTCCTTTTTCACCATAGCCCTCCATGGGCTTCCAAATATCACATTGCAAATTCCACAAGAACAGTCTTAGCGAAAGACTTCTTGAGGGGAAAGCTGTAAGTCTGCGAGATGAATTAACAGAACACAAAGCAGTTTCTCATAAAGCTTCTGTTCAGTTTTTATCTCAGGATGTTTAATTTTTCACCCTAGCCCTCTATGGGCTTCTACATATCACTTTCCAAATTCCAGAAGAACAGTCTTAGCGAAAGGCTTCTTGAGTGCAAAGCTGTAACTCTGCGAGATGAATTAACAGAACACAAAGCAGTTTCTCAGAAAGCTTCTTTCCAGGTTTTAACGGAAGATGTTTCGTTTTTCACCAAAGCCCTCTACGGGCTTCCAAATATCACATTCCAAATTCCACAAGAACAGTCTTAGCAAAAGGCTATTTTAGGGGAAAGCTGTAATTCTGTGAGATGAATTAACAGAACCGAAAGCAGTTTCACAGACAGCTTCTTTCCAGTTGTTAACTGATGATATTTCCTTTTTTACCTTAGCCGTCTATGGGCTTCCTAATATCACTTTACATATTCCTCAAGAACAGTCTTAGTGAAAGTCTTCCTGAGGGGAAAGCTATAACTCTGTGAGATAAATTAACAGAACTCAAAGAAGTTTCTCAGAAAGCTTCTTTCCAGTTTTTAACTGAAGATGTTTCCTTTTTCACGCTAGCCCTCAATGGGCTTCCAAATACCACTTTTCGAATGCCACAAGAACAGCCTTAGCAAAAGGCTACTTGAGGGGAAAGCTGTAAGTCTGTGAAATGAATTAACAAAACAAAAAGCAGTGTCTCAGAAAGCTTCTTTTCAGTTTTTATCTTAGAATATTTCCTTTTTCACCATTGTCCTCTATGGGCTTCCAAATATCACTTTGCAAATTCCACAAGAACAGTCTTAGCGAAAGGCTTCCTGATTGGAAAGCTGTTACTCTGTGAAATGAATTAACAGATCCCAAAACAGTTTCGTAGAAAGCCTCTTTCCAGTTTTTAACCGAAGATATTTCCTTTTTCAACATAGACCTGTATGGGCTTCCATATATCACCTTGCAAATTCCACAAGAACAGTCTTAGTTAATGGCTTCATGAGGGGAAAGCTGTAACTCTGTGAGATGAATTAACAAAACACAAAGTAGCTTCTCAGAAATCTTCTTTGCAGTTTTCAACTAAAGATATTCTCATTTTCACCATAGCCCACTATGGGCTTCCAATCATCACTTTACAAATTCCACAAGAACAGTCTTAGGGAAAGGCTTCTTCAGGTGAAAGGTGTAACACTGTGAGATGAATTAACAGAACACAAAACAGTTTCTCAGAAGTCTTCTTTCCAGTTTTTAAATGAAGATATTTCCTTTTTCACCGTAGCACACTATGGGCTTCGTAATCTCACTTTTCATTTCCACAAGAAGAGACTTAGTGAACGGCTTCTTGAAGGGAAAGCTGTAACTGTGTGAGATGAATTAACAGAACACAAACCAGTTTCTCAGAAAGCTTCTTTCCAGTTTTTAGCGGTCGATATTTCTTTTTCACGATAGAATTCTCTGGGCTTCCAAATATCACTTTGCAAATTCCACAAGAACAGTCTTAGCGAAAGTCTTTTTGAGGGGAAAGCTGTAACTCTGGAAGATGAATTAACAGAACACAAAGCAGTTTCTCTGAAAGCTTCTTTTCAGTTTTTACTTAAGACATTTCTTTTTTCACCATAGGCCTCTAAGGGCTTCCAAATAACACTTTGCAAATTAGACAAGAACAGTCTTAGCGAAAGGCTTCTTGAGGGGAAAGCTGAAACTTTGTGAGATGAATTAACAGAACACAAAGCAGTCTCTCAGAAAGCTTCATTCCAGTTTTCAACTGAAGATAATTTCTTTTTCACCATGGCACATTATGGGCTTCCAAATATCACTTTGCAAATTCCAAAAGACCGGTTTTTGCCAAAGGCTTCTTGAGTGGAAAAGTCTAACATAGTGTGATGTATAAACAGAACACAAAGCAGTCTCTCAGAAAGTTTCTTTCCGGTTTTTCACTGAGGATATTTCCTTTTTCACCATAGCCCTCTATGGGCTTCCAAATATCACTTTGAAAATCCCCCAAGAAGCGCCTTAGCGAAAGGATTCTTCAGGGGAAAGCTGTAACTCTGTGAGATGAATTAACAGAACACAAGTCAGGTTCTCATAAAGCTTCTTTCCAGTTTTTAACGGAAACTATTTCCTTTTCCACAATAGCCCTCTATGGGATTCCTAATATCACTTTCCAATTTTCACAAGAACAGTCTTAGTGAACGGCTCCTTGAGTGGAAAGCTGAAACTCTGAGAGATGAATTAACAGAACACAAGGCAAATTTCACAAGAAGAGTCTTAGTGAATGGCTTCTTGAGGGGAAAGCTGTAAATCTGTGAGATGAATTAACAGAACACAAAGCAGTTTTTCAGAAATCTAACTTCCAGTTTTTAATGGAAGATATTTCCTTTTTCACCATATTCCTCTATGGGCTTCCAAATATCACTTTGCAAATTCCACAAGACGAGCCTTACAGAAAGGCTTCTTGAGAGGAAAGCTGTAACTCGGTGAGATGTATTAACAGAACATACGGCAGTTTCTCAGAAAGTTTCTTTCCAGTTATTAAAGGAAGATATTTCCTTTTTCACCATAGCCTTCAATGGGTTTCCAAATATCACTTTTAAAATTTCACAAGAAAAGTCCAAGTGAACGGCTTCTTGAGGGGAAAGCTTTAACTCTGTGAGATGAACTAACAGAACACAAAGCAGTTTCTCAGAAAGTTTCTTTTCGGTTTTTAACGGAAGATATTTCGTTTTTCACCATAGCCCTCTATGGGCTTCCAAATTTCACTTTGCAAATTCCACAAGAACAGTCTTAGCGAAAGACTTCTTGAGTGGAAAGCTGTAACTCTGTGAGATGATTTAAGAGAACACAAAGGAGTTTCTCAAAAAGCTTCTTTCCAGTTTTAAACTGAAGATATTTCCTTTTTCTCCTTAGCCCTCTATGGGCTTCTGAATATCACTTTGAAAATTCCGCAAGAACAGACTTAGCGAAAGGCTTCTTGAGGGGAAAGCTGTAACTCTGTGAGATGAATTAACAGAACACAAGTCAGTTTCTCTTAAAGTTTCTTTCCAGTTTTTAATGGAAAATATTTCCTTTTCCACAATAGCCCTCTATGGGCTTCCTAATATCACTTTCCAATTTTCAGAAAAACAGTCTTAGTGAACGGCTCCTTGAGTGGAAAGCTGTAACTCTGAGCGATGAATTAACAGAACACAAGGCAAATTTCACAAGAACAGTCTTAGTGAACTGCTTCTTGAGGGGCAAGCTGTAACTATGTTAGATGAACTAACAGAACACAAAGGAGTTTCTCAGAAAGCTTCTTTTCAGTTTTTATCTTAAGATATTTCCTTTTTCACCATAGCCCTCTATGGGCTTCTATATATCACTTCCCAAATTGCACAAGAACAGTCTTAGCGAAAGGCTTCTTGTAGGGAAAGCTGCAACTCTCTGAGATGAATTAATAGAACACAAAGCAGTTTCGCAGAAAGCTTCTTTCCAGTTTTTAACGGAAGATATTTCCTTTTTCACCATAGCCCTCCATGGGCTTCCAAATATCACCTTGCAAATTCCACAAGAACAGTCTTAGCGAAAGACTTCTTGAGGGGAAAGCTGTAAGTCTGCGAGATGAATTAACAGAACACAAAGCAGTTTCTCATAAAGCTTCTGTTCAGTTTTTATCTCAGGATGTTTAATTTTTCACCCTAGCCCTCTATGGGCTTCTACATATCACTTTCCAAATTCCAGAAGAACAGTCTTAGCGAAAGGCTTCTTGAGTGGAAAGCTGTAACTCTGTGAGATGAATTAACAGAACACAAAGCAGTTTCTCAGAAAGCTTCTTTCCAGGTTTTAACGGAAGATGTGTCGTTTTTCACCAAAGCCCTCTACGGGCTTCCAAATATCACATTCCAAATTCCACAAGAACAGTCTTAGCGAAAGGCTTCTTGAGGGGAAAGCTGTAACTCTGTGAGATGAATAAACATAACACAAAGCAGTTTCTCAAAAAGATCCTTTTCAGTTTTTAACTGAAGATATTTCCTTTTTCACCCTAGCCCTTGATGGGCTTCTAAATACCACTTTGCAAATGCCACAAAAATAGCCTTTGCAAAAGGCTTCTTGAGGAGAAAGCTGTAACTCTCTGAAATGAATCTACAGAACACAAAGCAGTTTCCCAGAAAGCTTCTTTTCAGTTTTTATCTTAGGATGTTTCCTTTTGCACCATAGACCTCTATCGGCTTCCAAATATCACTTTGCAAATTCCACAAAAACAGTCTTAGCAAAAGTCTTCTTGAGGGGAAAGCTGTAACTCTGTGAGATGAATTAACAGAACACAAAGCCGTTTCTCAGAAAGCCTCTTTCCAGTTTTCAATCTAAGATATTTCCTTTCTCACCATAGCCTTCTATGGGCTTCCAGATATCACCTTGCAAATTCCACAAGAACAGTCTTAGTGATCGCTTCTTGAGGGGAAAGCTACAACTCGGTGAGATGAATTAAGAGAACACCATGCCGTTTCTCGGAAAGCTTCTTTTCGGTTTTTATCGTAGGATATTTCCTTTTTCACCATAGCCCTCTATGGTCTTCCAAATATCACTTTGCAAATTCCACAAGAACATCCTTAATGAACGACTTCTTGAGGGGAAAGCTGCAACTCTGTGAGATGAATTAACAGAACACAAAGCAGGTTCTCAGAAAGCTTCTTTTCAGGTTTTATATAGGATATTTCCTTTTTCACCATAGCCCTCTAAGGGCTTTCAAATATCACTGTGAAAATTCCACAAGAACAGCCTTAGGGAGAGGCTTCTTGAAGGGAAAGCTGTAATTCTGTGAGATGAATTAACAGAACACAAAGCAGTTTCTCAGAAAGTTTCTTTCCAGTTTTTAACTGAAGATATTTCCTTTTTCACCATAGCCCTGCATGGGCTTCCAAATATCACATTGCAAATTCCAAAAGAACTGTCTTACGGAAAGGCTTCTTAAGGGGGAAGCTGTAACTGTGTGAGACGAATTAACAGAACACAGAGCAGTTTCTCAGAAAGCCTCTTTCCAGTTTTTATCGGAAGTTATTTCCTTTTTCACCATACCGCCTATGGGCCTCCAAATATCACTTTGCAAATTCCACAAGAACAGTCTCAGCGAAAGGGTTCTTGAGGGGAAAGCTGTAACTGTGTGAGATTAATTAACAGAACACAAAGCAGTTTCTCAGAAAGCATCTTTCCAGTTTTTAACGGAAGATGTTTCCTTTTTAACCGTACCCCTCTACGGGCTTCCAAATATCACTTTGCAAAATCCATGAGAACAGACTTAGCGAAAGGCTTCTTGAGGGGAAAGCTGTAAGTCTGTGAGATGAATTAACGGCACACAAAACAGATTCTCAGAAACCTTCTTTCCAGTTTTGAACGGAAGATGTTTCCTTTTTAACCGTAGCCCTCTATGGGCTTCCAAATATCACTTTGCAAATTCCACGAGCACAGTCTTAGCGAAAGGCTTCTTGAGGGGAAAGCTGTAAGTCTGTGAGATGAATTAACAGAACACAATGTAGTTTTTCATAAAGCTTCTTTTCAGTATTATCTTAGAATATTTGCTTTTTCACCATAGCCCTCTCTGGGATTCTAAGTATCACTTTCCAATTTCCACAAAAACAGTCTAAGCGAAAGGCTTCTTGAGGGGAAAGATGTTACTCTGTGAGTTGAATTTTCAGAACACAAAGCAGTTGGTCAGAAAGCCTCTTTCCAGTTTTTAACGGAAGATATTTCCTTTTTCACCATAGCCCTCTAAGAGCTTCCAAATATCACTTTGCAAATTCCACAAGAACATCCTTAATGAACGACTTCTTGAGGGGAAAGCTGCAACTCTGTGAGATGAATTAACAGAACACAAAGCAGGTTCTCAGAAAGCTTCTTTTCAGGTTTTATATAGGATATTTCCTTTTTCACCATAGCCCTCTAAGGGCTTTCAAATATCACCGTGAAAATTCCACAAGAACAGTCTTAGGGAGAGGCTTCTTGAAGGGAAAGCTGTAATTCTGTGAGATGAATTAACAGAACACAAAGCAGTTTCTCAGAAAGTTTCTTTCCAGTTTTTAACTGAAGATATTTCCTTTTTCACCATAGCCCTGCATGGGCTTCCAAATATCACATTGCAAATTCCAAAAGAACTGTCTTACGGAAAGGCTTCTTAAGGGGAAAGCTGTAACTGTGTGAGACGAATTAACAGAACACAGAGCAGTTTCTCAGAAAGCCTCTTTCCAGTTTTTATCGGAAGTTATTTCCTTTTTCACCATACCGCCTATGGGCCTCCAAATATCACTTTGCAAATTGCACAAGAACAGTCTCAGCGAAAGGGTTCTTGAGGGGAAAGCTGTAACTGTGTGAGATTAATTAAGAGAACACAAAGCAGTTTCTCAGAAAGCATCTTTCCAGTTTTTAACGGAAGATGTTTCCTTTTTAACCGTACCCCTCTACGGGCTTCCAAATATCACTTTGCAAAATCCATGAGAACAGACTTAGCGAAAGGCTTCTTGAGGGGAAAGCTGTAAGTCTGTGAGATGAATTAACGGCACACAAAACAGATTCTCAGAAACCTTCTTTCCAGTTTTGAACGGAAGATGTTTCCTTTTTAACCGTAGCCCTCTATGGGCTTCCAAATATCACTTTGCAAATTCCACGAGCACAGTCTTAGCGAAAGGCTTCTTGAGGGGAAAGCTGTAAGTCTGTGAGATGAATTAACAGAACACAATGTAGTTTTTCATAAAGCTTCTTTTCAGTATTATCTTAGGATATTTCCTTTTTCACCATAGCCCTCTGTGGGATTCTAAGTATCACTTTCCAATTTCCACAAAAACAGTCTAAGCGAAAGGCTTCTTGAGGGGAAAGATGTTACTCTGTGAGTTGAATTATCAGAACACAAAGCAGTTGGTCAGAAAGCCTCTTTCCAGTTTTTTACGGAAGATATTTCCTTTTTCACCATAGCCCTCTATGAGCTTCCAAATATCACTTTGCAAATTCCACAAGAACAGTCTTAGTGAAAGGCTTCCTGAGGGGAAAGCTGTAACTCTGTGAGATGAATTAACAGAACACAAAGCAGTTTCTCAGAAATCTTCTTTTCATTTTTTAACTGAAGATATTTCCTTTTTCACCGTAGACCTCTATGGCCTTCCAATTATCACTTTGCAAATTCCACAAGAACAGTATTAGCGAAAGGCTTCTTGAGGGGAATGCTGTAACTCTGTGAGATGAATTTACAGAACACAAAGCAGTTTCTTAGAAAGCTTCTTTCCAGTTTTTACAGAAGATGTTTCATTTTTAACCATAGACATCTATGAGCTTTCAAATATCACTTTGCAATTTCCCCAAGAACAGTATTAGAGAAAGGCTTCTTGAGGGGAAAGCTGTAATCGGAAAGCTTTTTCCGTGTTTTTAACAGAAGATATTTCCTTTTTCACCATAGCCCTCCATGGGCTTCCAAATATCACATTGCAAATTCCACAAGAACAGTCTTAGCGAAAGACTTCTTGAGGGGAAAGCTGTAAGTCTGCGAGATGAATTAACAGAACACAAAGCAGTTTCTCATAAAGCTTCTGTTCAGTTTTTATCGCAGGATGTTTAATTTTTCACCCTAGCCCTCTATGGGCTTCTACATATCACTTTCCAAATTCCAGAAGAACAGTCTTAGCGAAAGGCTTCTTGAGTGGAAAGCTGTAACTCTGCGAGATGAATTAACAGAACACAAAGCAGTTTCTCAGAAAGCTTCTTTCCAGGTTTTAACGGAAGATGTTTCGTTTTTCACCAAAGCCCTCTACGGGCTTCCAAATATCACATTCCAAATTCCACAAGAACAGTCTTAGCGAAAGGCTTCTTGAGGGGAAACCTGCAACTCTGTGAGATGAATTAACAGAACACAAAGCAGGTTCTCAGAAAGCTTCTTTTCAGGTTTTATATAGGATATTTCCTTTTTCACCATAGCCCTCTAAGGGCTTTCAAATATCACTGTGAAAATTCCACAAGAACAGTCTTAGGGAGAGGCTTCTTGAAGGGAAAGCTGTAATTCTGTGAGATGAATTAACAGAACACAAAGCGGTTTCTCAGAAAGTTTCTTTCCAGTTTTTAACTGAAGATATTTCCTTTTTCACCATAGCCCTGCATGGGCTTCCAAATATCACATTGCAAATTCCAAAAGAACTGTCTTACGGAAAGGCTTCTAAAGGGGAAAGCTGTAACTGTGTGAGACGAATTAACAGAACACAGAGCAGTTTCTCAGAAAGCCTCTTTCCAGTTTTTATCGGAAGTTGTTTCCTTTTTCACCATACCGCCTATGGGCCTCCAAATATCACTTTGCAAATTCCACAAGAACAGTCTCAGCGAAAGGGTTCTTGAGGGGAAAGCTGTAACTGTGTGAGATTAATTGACAGAACACAAAGCAGTTTCTCAGAAAGCATCTTTCCAGTTTTTAACGGAAGATGTTTCCTTTTTAACCGTACCCCTCTACGGGCTTCCAAATATCACTTTGCAAAATCCATGAGAACAGACTTAGCGAAAGGCTTCTTGAGGGGAAAGCTGTAAGTCTGTGAGATGAATTAACGGCACACAAAACAGATTCTCAGAAACCTTCTTTCCAGTTTTGAACGGAAGATGTTTCCTTTTTAACCGTAGCCCTCTATGGGCTTCCAAATATCACTTTGCAAATTCCACGAGCACAGTCTTAGCGAAAGGCTTCTTGAGGGGAAAGCTGTAAGTCTGTGAGATGAATTAACAGAACACAATGTAGTTTTTCATAAAGCTTCTTTTCAGTATTATCTTAGGATATTTCCTTTTTCACCATAGCCCTCTGTGGGATTCTAAGTATCACTTTCCAATTTCCACAAAAACAGTCTAAGCGAAAGGCTTCTTGAGGGGAAAGATGTTACTCTGTGAGTTGAATTATCTGAACACAAAGCATTTGGTCAGAAAGCCTCTTTCCAGTTTTTACGGAAGACATTTCCTTTTTCACCATAGCCCTCTATGAGCTTCCAAATATCACTTTGCAAATTCCACAAGAACAGTCTTAGTGAAAGGCTTCCTGAGGGGAAAGCTGTAACTCTGTGAGATGAATTAACAGAACACAAAGCAGGTTCTCAGAAAGCTTCTTTTCATTTTTTAACTGAAGATATTTCCTTTTTCACCGTAGACCTCTATGGCCTTCCAATTATCACTTTGCAAATTCCACAAGAACAGTATTAGCGAAAGGCTTCTTGAGGGGAATGCTGTAACTCTGTGAGATGAATTTACAGAACACAAAGCAGTTTCTTAGAAAGCTTCTTTCCAGTTTTTACAGAAGATGTTTCATTTTTAACCATAGACGTCTATGAGCTTTCAAATATCACTTTGCAATTTCCCCAAGAACAGTATTAGAGAAAGGCTTCTTGAGGGGAAAGCTGTAATCAGAAAGCTTTTTCCGTGTTTTTAACAGAAGATATTTCCTTTTTCACCATAGCCCTCCATGGGCTTCCAAATATCACATTGCAAATTCCACAAGAACAGTCTTAGCGAAAGACTTCTTGAGGGGAAAGCTGTAAGTCTGCGAGATGAATTAACAGAACACAAAGCAGTTTCTCATAAAGCTTCTGTTCAGTTTTTATCTCAGGATGTTTAATTTTTCACCCTAGCCCTCTATGGGCTTCTACATATCACTTTCCAAATTCCAGAAGAACAGTCTTAGCGAAAGGCTTCTTGAGTGCAAAGCTGTAACTCTGCGAGATGAATTAACAGAACACAAAGCAGTTTCTCAGAAAGCTTCTTTCCAGGTTTTAACGGAAGATGTTTCGTTTTTCACCAAAGCCCTCTACGGGCTTCCAAATATCACATTCCAAATTCCACAAGAACAGTCTTAGCAAAAGGCTATTTTAGGGGAAAGCTGTAATTCTGTGAGATGAATTAACAGAACCGAAAGCAGTTTCACAGACAGCTTCTTTCCTGTTGTTAACTGATGATATTTCCTTTTTTACCTTAGCCGTCTATGGGCTTCCTAATATCACTTTACATATTCCTCAAGAACAGTCTTAGTGAAAGTCTTCCTGAGGGGAAAGCTATAACTCTGTGAGATAAATTAACAGAACTCAAAGAAGTTTCTCAGAAAGCTTCTTTCCAGTTTTTAACTGAAGATGTTTCCTTTTTCACGCTAGCCCTCAATGGGCTTCCAAATACCACTTTTCGAATGCCACAAGAACAGCCTTAGCAAAAGGCTACTTGAGGGGAAAGCTGTAAGTCTGTGAAATGAATTAACAAAACAAAAAGCAGTGTCTCAGAAAGCTTCTTTTCAGTTTTTATCTTAGAATATTTCCTTTTTCACCATTGTCCTCTATGGGCTTCCAAATATCACTTTGCAAATTCCACAAGAACAGTCTTAGCGAAAGGCTTCCTGATTGGAAAGCTGTTACTCTGTGAAATGAATTAACAGATCCCAAAACAGTTTCGTAGAAAGCCTCTTTCCAGTTTTTAACCGAAGATATTTCCTTTTTCAACATAGACCTGTATGGGCTTCCATATATCACCTTGCAAATTCCACAAGAACAGTCTTAGTTAATGGCTTCATGAGGGGAAAGCTGTAACTCTGTGAGATGAATTAACAAAACACAAAGTAGCTTCTCAGAAATCTTCTTTGCAGTTTTCAACTAAAGATATTCTCATTTTCACCATAGCCCACTATGGGCTTCCAATCATCACTTTACAAATTCCACAAGAACAGTCTTAGGGAAAGGCTTCTTCAGGTGAAAGGTGTAACACTGTGAGATGAATTAACAGAACACAAAACAGTTTCTCAGAAGTCTTCTTTCCAGTTTTTAAATGAAGATATTTCCTTTTTCACCGTAGCACACTATGGGCTTCGTAATCTCACTTTTCATTTCCACAAGAAGAGACTTAGTGAACGGCTTCTTGAAGGGAAAGCTGTAACTGTGTGAGATGAATTAACAGAACACAAACCAGTTTCTCAGAAAGCTTCTTTCCAGTTTTTAGCGGTCGATATTTCTTTTTCACGATAGAATTCTCTGGGCTTCCAAATATCACTTTGCAAATTCCACAAGAACAGTCTTAGCGAAAGTCTTTTTGAGGGGAAAGCTGTAAATCTGGAAGATGAATTAACAGAACACAAAGCAGTTTCTCTGAAAGCTTCTTTTCAGTTTTTACTTAAGACATTTCTTTTTTCACCATAGGCCTCTAAGGGCTTCCAAATAACACTTTGCAAATTAGACAAGAACAGTCTTAGCGAAAGGCTTCTTGAGGGGAAAGCTGAAACTTTGTGAGATGAATTAACAGAACACAAAGCAGTCTCTCAGAAAGCTTCATTCCAGTTTTCAACTGAAGATAATTTCTTTTTCACCATGGCACATTATGGGCTTCCAAATATCACTTTGCAAATTCCAAAAGACCGGTTTTTGCCAAAGGCTTCTTGAGTGGAAAAGTCTAACATAGTGTGATGTATAAACAGAACACAAAGCAGTCTCTCAGAAAGTTTCTTTCCGGTTTTTCACTGAGGATATTTCCTTTTTCACCATAGCCCTCTATGGGCTTCCAAATATCACTTTGAAAATCCCCCAAGAAGCGCCTTAGCGAAAGGATTCTTCAGGGGAAAGCTGTAACTCTGTGAGATGAATTAACAGAACACAAGTCAGGTTCTCATAAAGCTTCTTTCCAGTTTTTAACGGAAACTATTTCCTTTTCCACAATAGCCCTCTATGGGATTCCTAATATCACTTTCCAATTTTCACAAGAACAGTCTTAGTGAACGGCTCCTTGAGTGGAAAGCTGAAACTCTGAGAGATGAATTAACAGAACACAAGGCAAATTTCACAAGAAGAGTCTTAGTGAATGGCTTCTTGAGGGGAAAGCTGTAAATCTGTGAGATGAATTAACAGAACACAAAGCAGTTTTTCAGAAATCTAACTTCCAGTTTTTAATGGAAGATATTTCCTTTTTCACCATATTCCTCTATGGGCTTCCAAATATCACTTTGCAAATTCCACAAGACGAGCCTTACAGAAAGGCTTCTTGAGAGGAAAGCTGTAACTCGGTGAGATGTATTAACAGAACATACGGCAGTTTCTCAGAAAGTTTCTTTCCAGTTATTAAAGGAAGATATTTCCTTTTTCACCATAGCCTTCAATGGGTTTCCAAATATCACTTTTAAAATTTCACAAGAAAAGTCCAAGTGAACGGCTTCTTGAGGGGAAAGCTTTAACTCTGTGAGATGAACTAACAGAACACAAAGCAGTTTCTCAGAAAGTTTCTTTTCGGTTTTTAACGGAAGATATTTCGTTTTTCACCATAGCCCTCTATGGGCTTCCAAATTTCACTTTGCAAATTCCACAAGAACAGTCTTAGCGAAAGACTTCTTGAGTGGAAAGCTGTAACTCTGTGAGATGGTTTAAGAGAACACAAAGGAGTTTCTCAAAAAGCTTCTTTCCAGTTTTAAACTGAAGATATTTCCTTTTTCTCCTTAGCCCTCTATGGGCTTCTGAATATCACTTTGAAAATTCCGCAAGAACAGACTTAGCGAAAGGCTTCTTGAGGGGAAAGCTGTAACTCTGTGAGATGAATTAACAGAACACAAGTCAGTTTCTCTTAAAGTTTCTTTCCAGTTTTTAATGGAAAATATTTCCTTTTCCACAATAGCCCTCTATGGGCTTCCTAATATCACTTTCCAATTTTCAGAAAAACAGTCTTAGTGAACGGCTCCTTGAGTGGAAAGCTGTAACTCTGAGCGATGAATTAACAGAACACAAGGCAAATTTCACAAGAACAGTCTTAGTGAACTGCTTCTTGAGGGGCAAGCTGTAACTATGTTAGATGAACTAACAGAACACAAAGGAGTTTCTCAGAAAGCTTCTTTTCAGTTTTTATCTTAAGATATTTCCTTTTTCACCATAGCCCTCTATGGGCTTCTATATATCACTTCCCAAATTGCACAAGAACAGTCTTAGCGAAAGGCTTCTTGTAGGGAAAGCTGCAACTCTCTGAGATGAATTAATAGAACACAAAGCAGTTTCGCAGAAAGCTTCTTTCCAGTTTTTAACGGAAGATATTTCCTTTTTCACCATAGCCCTCCATGGGCTTCCAAATATCACCTTGCAAATTCCACAAGAACAGTCTTAGCGAAAGACTTCTTGAGGGGAAAGCTGTAAGTCTGCGAGATGAATTAACAGAACACAAAGCAGTTTCTCATAAAGCTTCTGTTCAGTTTTTATCTCAGGATGTTTAATTTTTCACCCTAGCCCTCTATGGGCTTCTACATATCACTTTCCAAATTCCAGAAGAACAGTCTTAGCGAAAGGCTTCTTGAGTGGAAAGCTGTAACTCTGTGAGATGAATTAACAGAACACAAAGCAGTTTCTCAGAAAGCTTCTTTCCAGGTTTTAACGGAAGATGTGTCGTTTTTCACCAAAGCCCTCTACGGGCTTCCAAATATCACATTCCAAATTCCACAAGAACAGTCTTAGCGAAAGGCTTCTTGAGGGGAAAGCTGTAACTCTGTGAGATGAATAAACATAACACAAAGCAGTTTCTCAAAAAGATCCTTTTCAGTTTTTAACTGAAGATATTTCCTTTTTCACCCTAGCCCTTGATGGGCTTCTAAATACCACTTTGCAAATGCCACAAAAATAGCCTTTGCAAAAGGCTTCTTGAGGAGAAAGCTGTAACTCTCTGAAATGAATCTACAGAACACAAAGCAGTTTCCCAGAAAGCTTCTTTTCAGTTTTTATCTTAGGATGTTTCCTTTTGCACCATAGACCTCTATCGGCTTCCAAATATCACTTTGCAAATTCCACAAAAACAGTCTTAGCAAAAGTCTTCTTGAGGGGAAAGCTGTAACTCTGTGAGATGAATTAACAGAACACAAAGCCGTTTCTCAGAAAGCCTCTTTCCAGTTTTCAATCTAAGATATTTCCTTTCTCACCATAGCCTTCTATGGGCTTCCAGATATCACCTTGCAAATTCCACAAGAACAGTCTTAGTGATCGCTTCTTGAGGGGAAAGCTACAACTCGGTGAGATGAATTAAGAGAACACCATGCCGTTTCTCGGAAAGCTTCTTTTCGGTTTTTATCGTAGGATATTTCCTTTTTCACCATAGCCCTCTATGGTCTTCCAAATATCACTTTGCAAATTCCACAAGAACATCCTTAATGAACGACTTCTTGAGGGGAAAGCTGCAACTCTGTGAGATGAATTAACAGAACACAAAGCAGGTTCTCAGAAAGCTTCTTTTCAGGTTTTATATAGGATATTTCCTTTTTCACCATAGCCCTCTAAGGGCTTTCAAATATCACTGTGAAAATTCCACAAGAACAGTCTTAGGGAGAGGCTTCTTGAAGGGAAAGCTGTAATTCTGTGAGATGAATTAACAGAACACAAAGCAGTTTCTCAGAAAGTTTCTTTCCAGTTTTTAACTGAAGATATTTCCTTTTTCACCATAGCCCTGCATGGGCTTCCAAATATCACATTGCAAATTCCAAAAGAACTGTCTTACGGAAAGGCTTCTTAAGGGGAAAGCTGTAACTGTGTGAGACGAATTAACAGAACACAGAGCAGTTTCTCAGAAAGCCTCTTTCCAGTTTTTATCGGAAGTTATTTCCTTTTTCACCATACCGCCTATGGGCCTCCAAATATCACTTTGCAAATTCCACAAGAACAGTCTCAGCGAAAGGGTTCTTGAGGGGAAAGCTGTAACTGTGTGAGATTAATTAACAGAACACAAAGCAGTTTCTCAGAAAGCATCTTTCCAGTTTTTAACGGAAGATGTTTCCTTTTTAACCGTAGCCCTCTATGGGCTTCCAAATATCACTTTGCAAATTCCACGAGCACAGTCTTAGCGAAAGGCTTCTTGAGGGGAAAGCTGTAAGTCTGTGAGATGAATTAACAGAACACAATGTAGTTTTTCATAAAGCTTCTTTTCGGTATTATCTTAGAATATTTGCTTTTTCACCATAGCCCTCTCTGGGATTCTAAGTATCACTTTCCAATTTCCACAAAAACAGTCTAAGCGAAAGGCTTCTTGAGGGGAAAGATGTTACTCTGTGAGTTGAATTTTCAGAACACAAAGCAGTTGGTCAGAAAGCCTCTTTCCAGTTTTTAACGGAAGATATTTCCTTTTTCACCATAGCCCTCTAAGAGCTTCCAAATATCACTTTGCAAATTCCACAAGAACATCCTTAATGAACGACTTCTTGAGGGGAAAGCTGCAACTCTGTGAGATGAATTAACAGAACACAAAGCAGGTTCTCAGAAAGCTTCTTTTCAGGTTTTATATAGGATATTTCCTTTTTCACCATAGCCCTCTAAGGGCTTTCAAATATCACCGTGAAAATTCCACAAGAACAGTCTTAGGGAGAGGCTTCTTGAAGGGAAAGCTGTAATTCTGTGAGATGAATTAACAGAACACAAAGCAGTTTCTCAGAAAGTTTCTTTCCAGTTTTTAACTGAAGATATTTCCTTTTTCACCATAGCCCTGCATGGGCTTCCAAATATCACATTGCAAATTCCAAAAGAACTGTCTTACGGAAAGGCTTCTTAAGGGGAAAGCTGTAACTGTGTGAGACGAATTAACAGAACACAGAGCAGTTTCTCAGAAAGCCTCTTTCCAGTTTTTATCGGAAGTTATTTCCTTTTTCACCATACCGCCTATGGGCCTCCAAATATCACTTTGCAAATTGCACAAGAACAGTCTCAGCGAAAGGGTTCTTGAGGGGAAAGCTGTAACTGTGTGAGATTAATTAAGAGAACACAAAGCAGTTTCTCAGAAAGCATCTTTCCAGTTTTTAACGGAAGATGTTTCCTTTTTAACCGTACCCCTCTACGGGCTTCCAAATATCACTTTGCAAAATCCATGAGAACAGACTTAGCGAAAGGCTTCTTGAGGGGAAAGCTGTAAGTCTGTGAGATGAATTAACGGCACACAAAACAGATTCTCAGAAACCTTCTTTCCAGTTTTTAACGGAAGATGTTTCCTTTTTAACCGTAGCCCTCTATGGGCTTCCAAATATCACTTTGCAAATTCCACGAGCACAGTCTTAGCGAAAGGCTTCTTGAGGGGAAAGCTGTAAGTCTGTGAGATGAATTAACAGAACACAATGTAGTTTTTCATAAAGCTTCTTTTCAGTATTATCTTAGGATATTTCCTTTTTCACCATAGCCCTCTGTGGGATTCTAAGTATCACTTTCCAATTTCCACAAAAACAGTCTAAGCGAAAGGCTTCTTGAGGGGAAAGATGTTACTCTGTGAGTTGAATTATCAGAACACAAAGCAGTTGGTCAGAAAGCCTCTTTCCAGTTTTTTACGGAAGATATTTCCTTTTTCACCATAGCCCTCTAAGAGCTTCCAAATATCACTTTGCAAATTCCACAAGAACAGTCTTAGTGAAAGGCTTCCTGAGGGGAAAGCTGTAACTCTGTGAGATGAATTAACAGAACACAAAGCAGTTTCTCAGAAATCTTCTTTTCATTTTTTAACTGAAGATATTTCCTTTTTCACCGTAGACCTCTATGGCCTTCCAATTATCACTTTGCAAATTCCACAAGAACAGTATTAGCGAAAGGCTTCTTGAGGGGAATGCTGTAACTCTGTGAGATGAATTTACAGAACACAAAGCAGTTTCTTAGAAAGCTTCTTTCCAGTTTTTACAGAAGATGTTTCATTTTTAACCATAGACATCTATGAGCTTTCAAATATCACTTTGCAATTTCCCCAAGAACAGTATTAGAGAAAGGCTTCTTGAGGGGAAAGCTGTAATCGGAAAGCTTTTTCCGTGTTTTTAACAGAAGATATTTCCTTTTTCACCATAGCCCTCCATGGGCTTCCAAATATCACATTGCAAATTCCACAAGAACAGTCTTAGCGAAAGACTTCTTGAGGGGAAAGCTGTAAGTCTGCGAGATGAATTAACAGAACACAAAGCAGTTTCTCATAAAGCTTCTGTTCAGTTTTTATCGCAGGATGTTTAATTTTTCACCCTAGCCCTCTATGGGCTTCTACATATCACTTTCCAAATTCCAGAAGAACAGTCTTAGCGAAAGGCTTCTTGAGTGGAAAGCTGTAACTCTGCGAGATGAATTAACAGAACACAAAGCAGTTTCTCAGAAAGCTTCTTTCCAGGTTTTAACGGAAGATGTTTCGTTTTTCACCAAAGCCCTCTACGGGCTTCCAAATATCACATTCCAAATTCCACAAGAACAGTCTTAGCGAAAGGCTTCTTGAGGGGAAACCTGCAACTCTGTGAGATGAATTAACAGAACACAAAGCAGGTTCTCAGAAAGCTTCTTTTCAGGTTTTATATAGGATATTTCCTTTTTCACCATAGCCCTCTAAGGGCTTTCAAATATCACTGTGAAAATTCCACAAGAACAGTCTTAGGGAGAGGCTTCTTGAAGGGAAAGCTGTAATTCTGTGAGATGAATTAACAGAACACAAAGCGGTTTCTCAGAAAGTTTCTTTCCAGTTTTTAACTGAAGATATTTCCTTTTTCACCATAGCCCTGCATGGGCTTCCAAATATCACATTGCAAATTCCAAAAGAACTGTCTTACGGAAAGGCTTCTAAAGGGGAAAGCTGTAACTGTGTGAGACGAATTAACAGAACACAGAGCAGTTTCTCAGAAAGCCTCTTTCCAGTTTTTATCGGAAGTTGTTTCCTTTTTCACCATACCGCCTATGGGCCTCCAAATATCACTTTGCAAATTCCACAAGAACAGTCTCAGCGAAAGGGTTCTTGAGGGGAAAGCTGTAACTGTGTGAGATTAATTGACAGAACACAAAGCAGTTTCTCAGAAAGCATCTTTCCAGTTTTTAACGGAAGATGTTTCCTTTTTAACCGTACCCCTCTACGGGCTTCCAAATATCACTTTGCAAAATCCATGAGAACAGACTTAGCGAAAGGCTTCTTGAGGGGAAAGCTGTAAGTCTGTGAGATGAATTAACGGCACACAAAACAGATTCTCAGAAACCTTCTTTCCAGTTTTGAACGGAAGATGTTTCCTTTTTAACCGTAGCCCTCTATGGGCTTCCAAATATCACTTTGCAAATTCCACGAGCACAGTCTTAGCGAAAGGCTTCTTGAGGGGAAAGCTGTAAGTCTGTGAGATGAATTAACAGAACACAATGTAGTTTTTCATAAAGCTTCTTTTCAGTATTATCTTAGGATATTTCCTTTTTCACCATAGCCCTCTGTGGGATTCTAAGTATCACTTTCCAATTTCCACAAAAACAGTCTAAGCGAAAGGCTTCTTGAGGGGAAAGATGTTACTCTGTGAGTTGAATTATCTGAACACAAAGCATTTGGTCAGAAAGCCTCTTTCCAGTTTTTACGGAAGACATTTCCTTTTTCACCATAGCCCTCTATGAGCTTCCAAATATCACTTTGCAAATTCCACAAGAACAGTCTTAGTGAAAGGCTTCCTGAGGGGAAAGCTGTAACTCTGTGAGATGAATTAACAGAACACAAAGCAGGTTCTCAGAAAGCTTCTTTTCATTTTTTAACTGAAGATATTTCCTTTTTCACCGTAGACCTCTATGGCCTTCCAATTATCACTTTGCAAATTCCACAAGAACAGTATTAGCGAAAGGCTTCTTGAGGGGAATGCTGTAACTCTGTGAGATGAATTTACAGAACACAAAGCAGTTTCTTAGAAAGCTTCTTTCCAGTTTTTACAGAAGATGTTTCATTTTTAACCATAGACGTCTATGAGCTTTCAAATATCACTTTGCAATTTCCCCAAGAACAGTATTAGAGAAAGGCTTCTTGAGGGGAAAGCTGTAATCAGAAAGCTTTTTCCGTGTTTTTAACAGAAGATATTTCCTTTTTCACCATAGCCCTCCATGGGCTTCCAAATATCACATTGCAAATTCCACAAGAACAGTCTTAGCGAAAGACTTCTTGAGGGGAAAGCTGTAAGTCTGCGAGATGAATTAACAGAACACAAAGCAGTTTCTCATAAAGCTTCTGTTCAGTTTTTATCTCAGGATGTTTAATTTTTCACCCTAGCCCTCTATGGGCTTCTACATATCACTTTCCAAATTCCAGAAGAACAGTCTTAGCGAAAGGCTTCTTGAGTGCAAAGCTGTAACTCTGCGAGATGAATTAACAGAACACAAAGCAGTTTCTCAGAAAGCTTCTTTCCAGGTTTTAACGGAAGATGTTTCGTTTTTCACCAAAGCCCTCTACGGGCTTCCAAATATCACATTCCAAATTCCACAAGAACAGTCTTAGCAAAAGGCTATTTTAGGGGAAAGCTGTAATTCTGTGAGATGAATTAACAGAACCGAAAGCAGTTTCACAGACAGCTTCTTTCCAGTTGTTAACTGATGATATTTCCTTTTTTACCTTAGCCGTCTATGGGCTTCCTAATATCACTTTACATATTCCTCAAGAACAGTCTTAGTGAAAGTCTTCCTGAGGGGAAAGCTATAACTCTGTGAGATAAATTAACAGAACTCAAAGAAGTTTCTCAGAAAGCTTCTTTCCAGTTTTTAACTGAAGATGTTTCCTTTTTCACGCTAGCCCTCAATGGGCTTCCAAATACCACTTTTCGAATGCCACAAGAACAGCCTTAGCAAAAGGCTACTTGAGGGGAAAGCTGTAAGTCTGTGAAATGAATTAACAAAACAAAAAGCAGTGTCTCAGAAAGCTTCTTTTCAGTTTTTATCTTAGAATATTTCCTTTTTCACCATTGTCCTCTATGGGCTTCCAAATATCACTTTGCAAATTCCACAAGAACAGTCTTAGCGAAAGGCTTCCTGATTGGAAAGCTGTTACTCTGTGAAATGAATTAACAGATCCCAAAACAGTTTCGTAGAAAGCCTCTTTCCAGTTTTTAACCGAAGATATTTCCTTTTTCAACATAGACCTGTATGGGCTTCCATATATCACCTTGCAAATTCCACAAGAACAGTCTTAGTTAATGGCTTCATGAGGGGAAAGCTGTAACTCTGTGAGATGAATTAACAAAACACAAAGTAGCTTCTCAGAAATCTTCTTTGCAGTTTTCAACTAAAGATATTCTCATTTTCACCATAGCCCACTATGGGCTTCCAATCATCACTTTACAAATTCCACAAGAACAGTCTTAGGGAAAGGCTTCTTCAGGTGAAAGGTGTAACACTGTGAGATGAATTAACAGAACACAAAACAGTTTCTCAGAAGTCTTCTTTCCAGTTTTTAAATGAAGATATTTCCTTTTTCACCGTAGCACACTATGGGCTTCGTAATCTCACTTTTCATTTCCACAAGAAGAGACTTAGTGAACGGCTTCTTGAAGGGAAAGCTGTAACTGTGTGAGATGAATTAACAGAACACAAACCAGTTTCTCAGAAAGCTTCTTTCCAGTTTTTAGCGGTCGATATTTCTTTTTCACGATAGAATTCTCTGGGCTTCCAAATATCACTTTGCAAATTCCACAAGAACAGTCTTAGCGAAAGTCTTTTTGAGGGGAAAGCTGTAACTCTGGAAGATGAATTAACAGAACACAAAGCAGTTTCTCTGAAAGCTTCTTTTCAGTTTTTACTTAAGACATTTCTTTTTTCACCATAGGCCTCTAAGGGCTTCCAAATAACACTTTGCAAATTAGACAAGAACAGTCTTAGCGAAAGGCTTCTTGAGGGGAAAGCTGAAACTTTGTGAGATGAATTAACAGAACACAAAGCAGTCTCTCAGAAAGCTTCATTCCAGTTTTCAACTGAAGATAATTTCTTTTTCACCATGGCACATTATGGGCTTCCAAATATCACTTTGCAAATTCCAAAAGACCGGTTTTTGCCAAAGGCTTCTTGAGTGGAAAAGTCTAACATAGTGTGATGTATAAACAGAACACAAAGCAGTCTCTCAGAAAGTTTCTTTCCGGTTTTTCACTGAGGATATTTCCTTTTTCACCATAGCCCTCTATGGGCTTCCAAATATCACTTTGAAAATCCCCCAAGAAGCGCCTTAGCGAAAGGATTCTTCAGGGGAAAGCTGTAACTCTGTGAGATGAATTAACAGAACACAAGTCAGGTTCTCATAAAGCTTCTTTCCAGTTTTTAACGGAAACTATTTCCTTTTCCACAATAGCCCTCTATGGGATTCCTAATATCACTTTCCAATTTTCACAAGAACAGTCTTAGTGAACGGCTCCTTGAGTGGAAAGCTGAAACTCTGAGAGATGAATTAACAGAACACAAGGCAAATTTCACAAGAAGAGTCTTAGTGAATGGCTTCTTGAGGGGAAAGCTGTAAATCTGTGAGATGAATTAACAGAACACAAAGCAGTTTTTCAGAAATCTAACTTCCAGTTTTTAATGGAAGATATTTCCTTTTTCACCATATTCCTCTATGGGCTTCCAAATATCACTTTGCAAATTCCACAAGACGAGCCTTACAGAAAGGCTTCTTGAGAGGAAAGCTGTAACTCGGTGAGATGTATTAACAGAACATACGGCAGTTTCTCAGAAAGTTTCTTTCCAGTTATTAAAGGAAGATATTTCCTTTTTCACCATAGCCTTCAATGGGTTTCCAAATATCACTTTTAAAATTTCACAAGAAAAGTCCAAGTGAACGGCTTCTTGAGGGGAAAGCTTTAACTCTGTGAGATGAACTAACAGAACACAAAGCAGTTTCTCAGAAAGTTTCTTTTCGGTTTTTAACGGAAGATATTTCGTTTTTCACCATAGCCCTCTATGGGCTTCCAAATTTCACTTTGCAAATTCCACAAGAACAGTCTTAGCGAAAGACTTCTTGAGTGGAAAGCTGTAACTCTGTGAGATGATTTAAGAGAACACAAAGGAGTTTCTCAAAAAGCTTCTTTCCAGTTTTAAACTGAAGATATTTCCTTTTTCTCCTTAGCCCTCTATGGGCTTCTGAATATCACTTTGAAAATTCCGCAAGAACAGACTTAGCGAAAGGCTTCTTGAGGGGAAAGCTGTAACTCTGTGAGATGAATTAACAGAACACAAGTCAGTTTCTCTTAAAGTTTCTTTCCAGTTTTTAATGGAAAATATTTCCTTTTCCACAATAGCCCTCTATGGGCTTCCTAATATCACTTTCCAATTTTCAGAAAAACAGTCTTAGTGAACGGCTCCTTGAGTGGAAAGCTGTAACTCTGAGCGATGAATTAACAGAACACAAGGCAAATTTCACAAGAACAGTCTTAGTGAACTGCTTCTTGAGGGGCAAGCTGTAACTATGTTAGATGAACTAACAGAACACAAAGGAGTTTCTCAGAAAGCTTCTTTTCAGTTTTTATCTTAAGATATTTCCTTTTTCACCATAGCCCTCTATGGGCTTCTATATATCACTTCCCAAATTGCACAAGAACAGTCTTAGCGAAAGGCTTCTTGTAGGGAAAGCTGCAACTCTCTGAGATGAATTAATAGAACACAAAGCAGTTTCGCAGAAAGCTTCTTTCCAGTTTTTAACGGAAGATATTTCCTTTTTCACCATAGCCCTCCATGGGCTTCCAAATATCACCTTGCAAATTCCACAAGAACAGTCTTAGCGAAAGACTTCTTGAGGGGAAAGCTGTAAGTCTGCGAGATGAATTAACAGAACACAAAGCAGTTTCTCATAAAGCTTCTGTTCAGTTTTTATCTCAGGATGTTTAATTTTTCACCCTAGCCCTCTATGGGCTTCTACATATCACTTTCCAAATTCCAGAAGAACAGTCTTAGCGAAAGGCTTCTTGAGTGGAAAGCTGTAACTCTGTGAGATGAATTAACAGAACACAAAGCAGTTTCTCAGAAAGCTTCTTTCCAGGTTTTAACGGAAGATGTGTCGTTTTTCACCAAAGCCCTCTACGGGCTTCCAAATATCACATTCCAAATTCCACAAGAACAGTCTTAGCGAAAGGCTTCTTGAGGGGAAAGCTGTAACTCTGTGAGATGAATAAACATAACACAAAGCAGTTTCTCAAAAAGATCCTTTTCAGTTTTTAACTGAAGATATTTCCTTTTTCACCCTAGCCCTTGATGGGCTTCTAAATACCACTTTGCAAATGCCACAAAAATAGCCTTTGCAAAAGGCTTCTTGAGGAGAAAGCTGTAACTCTCTGAAATGAATCTACAGAACACAAAGCAGTTTCCCAGAAAGCTTCTTTTCAGTTTTTATCTTAGGATGTTTCCTTTTGCACCATAGACCTCTATCGGCTTCCAAATATCACTTTGCAAATTCCACAAAAACAGTCTTAGCAAAAGTCTTCTTGAGGGGAAAGCTGTAACTCTGTGAGATGAATTAACAGAACACAAAGCCGTTTCTCAGAAAGCCTCTTTCCAGTTTTCAATCTAAGATATTTCCTTTCTCACCATAGCCTTCTATGGGCTTCCAGATATCACCTTGCAAATTCCACAAGAACAGTCTTAGTGATCGCTTCTTGAGGGGAAAGCTACAACTCGGTGAGATGAATTAAGAGAACACCATGCCGTTTCTCGGAAAGCTTCTTTTCGGTTTTTATCGTAGGATATTTCCTTTTTCACCATAGCCCTCTATGGTCTTCCAAATATCACTTTGCAAATTCCACAAGAACATCCTTAATGAACGACTTCTTGAGGGGAAAGCTGCAACTCTGTGAGATGAATTAACAGAACACAAAGCAGGTTCTCAGAAAGCTTCTTTTCAGGTTTTATATAGGATATTTCCTTTTTCACCATAGCCCTCTAAGGGCTTTCAAATATCACTGTGAAAATTCCACAAGAACAGTCTTAGGGAGAGGCTTCTTGAAGGGAAAGCTGTAATTCTGTGAGATGAATTAACAGAACACAAAGCAGTTTCTCAGAAAGTTTCTTTCCAGTTTTTAACTGAAGATATTTCCTTTTTCACCATAGCCCTGCATGGGCTTCCAAATATCACATTGCAAATTCCAAAAGAACTGTCTTACGGAAAGGCTTCTTAAGGGGAAAGCTGTAACTGTGTGAGACGAATTAACAGAACACAGAGCAGTTTCTCAGAAAGCCTCTTTCCAGTTTTTATCGGAAGTTATTTCCTTTTTCACCATACCGCCTATGGGCCTCCAAATATCACTTTGCAAATTCCACAAGAACAGTCTCAGCGAAAGGGTTCTTGAGGGGAAAGCTGTAACTGTGTGAGATTAATTAACAGAACACAAAGCAGTTTCTCAGAAAGCATCTTTCCAGTTTTTAACGGAAGATGTTTCCTTTTTAACCGTACCCCTCTACGGGCTTCCAAATATCACTTTGCAAAATCCATGAGAACAGACTTAGCGAAAGGCTTCTTGAGGGGAAAGCTGTAAGTCTGTGAGATGAATTAACGGCACACAAAACAGATTCTCAGAAACCTTCTTTCCAGTTTTTAACGGAAGATGTTTCCTTTTTAACCGTAGCCCTCTATGGGCTTCCAAATATCACTTTGCAAATTCCACGAGCACAGTCTTAGCGAAAGGCTTCTTGAGGGGAAAGCTGTAAGTCTGTGAGATGAATTAACAGAACACAATGTAGTTTTTCATAAAGCTTCTTTTCGGTATTATCTTAGAATATTTGCTTTTTCACCATAGCCCTCTCTGGGATTCTAAGTATCACTTTCCAATTTCCACAAAAACAGTCTAAGCGAAAGGCTTCTTGAGGGGAAAGATGTTACTCTGTGAGTTGAATTATAAGAACACAAAGCAGTTGGTCAGAAAGCCTCTTTCCAGTTTTTAACGGAAGATATTTCCTTTTTCACCATAGCCCTCTAAGAGCTTCCAAATATCACTTTGCAAATTCCACAAGAACATCCTTAATGAACGACTTCTTGAGGGGAAAGCTGCAACTCTGTGAGATGAATTAACAGAACACAAAGCAGGTTCTCAGAAAGCTTCTTTTCAGGTTTTATATAGGATATTTCCTTTTTCACCATAGCCCTCTAAGGGCTTTCAAATATCACCGTGAAAATTCCACAAGAACAGTCTTAGGGAGAGGCTTCTTGAAGGGAAAGCTGTAATTCTGTGAGATGAATTAACAGAACACAAAGCAGTTTCTCAGAAAGTTTCTTTCCAGTTTTTAACTGAAGATATTTCCTTTTTCACCATAGCCCTGCATGGGCTTCCAAATATCACATTGCAAATTCCAAAAGAACTGTCTTACGGAAAGGCTTCTTAAGGGGAAAGCTGTAACTGTGTGAGACGAATTAACAGAACACAGAGCAGTTTCTCAGAAAGCCTCTTTCCAGTTTTTATCGGAAGTTATTTCCTTTTTCACCATACCGCCTATGGGCCTCCAAATATCACTTTGCAAATTGCACAAGAACAGTCTCAGCGAAAGGGTTCTTGAGGGGAAAGCTGTAACTGTGTGAGATTAATTAAGAGAACACAAAGCAGTTTCTCAGAAAGCATCTTTCCAGTTTTTAACGGAAGATGTTTCCTTTTTAACCGTACCCCTCTACGGGCTTCCAAATATCACTTTGCAAAATCCATGAGAACAGACTTAGCGAAAGGCTTCTTGAGGGGAAAGCTGTAAGTCTGTGAGATGAATTAACGGCACACAAAACAGATTCTCAGAAACCTTCTTTCCAGTTTTGAACGGAAGATGTTTCCTTTTTAACCGTAGCCCTCTATGGGCTTCCAAATATCACTTTGCAAATTCCACGAGCACAGTCTTAGCGAAAGGCTTCTTGAGGGGAAAGCTGTAAGTCTGTGAGATGAATTAACAGAACACAATGTAGTTTTTCATAAAGCTTCTTTTCAGTATTATCTTAGGATATTTCCTTTTTCACCATAGCCCTCTGTGGGATTCTAAGTATCACTTTCCAATTTCCACAAAAACAGTCTAAGCGAAAGGCTTCTTGAGGGGAAAGATGTTACTCTGTGAGTTGAATTATCAGAACACAAAGCAGTTGGTCAGAAAGCCTCTTTCCAGTTTTTTACGGAAGATATTTCCTTTTTCACCATAGCCCTCTATGAGCTTCCAAATATCACTTTGCAAATTCCACAAGAACAGTCTTAGTGAAAGGCTTCCTGAGGGGAAAGCTGTAACTCTGTGAGATGAATTAACAGAACACAAAGCAGTTTCTCAGAAATCTTCTTTTCATTTTTTAACTGAAGATATTTCCTTTTTCACCGTAGACCTCTATGGCCTTCCAATTATCACTTTGCAAATTCCACAAGAACAGTATTAGCGAAAGGCTTCTTGAGGGGAATGCTGTAACTCTGTGAGATGAATTTACAGAACACAAAGCAGTTTCTTAGAAAGCTTCTTTCCAGTTTTTACAGAAGATGTTTCATTTTTAACCATAGACGTCTATGAGCTTTCAAATATCACTTTGCAATTTCCCCAAGAACAGTATTAGAGAAAGGCTTCTTGAGGGGAAAGCTGTAATCGGAAAGCTTTTTCCGTGTTTTTAACAGAAGATATTTCCTTTTTCACCATAGCCCTCCATGGGCTTCCAAATATCACATTGCAAATTCCACAAGAACAGTCTTAGCGAAAGACTTCTTGAGGGGAAAGCTGTAAGTCTGCGAGATGAATTAACAGAACACAAAGCAGTTTCTCATAAAGCTTCTGTTCAGTTTTTATCGCAGGATGTTTAATTTTTCACCCTAGCCCTCTATGGGCTTCTACATATCACTTTCCAAATTCCAGAAGAACAGTCATAGCGAAAGGCTTCTTGAGTGGAAAGCTGTAACTCTGCGAGATGAATTAACAGAACACAAAGCAGTTTCTCAGAAAGCTTCTTTCCAGGTTTTAACGGAAGATGTTTCGTTTTTCACCAAAGCCCTCTACGGGCTTCCAAATATCACATTCCAAATTCCACAAGAACAGTCTTAGCGAAAGGCTTCTTGAGGGGAAACCTGCAACTCTGTGAGATGAATTAACAGAACACAAAGCAGGTTCTCAGAAAGCTTCTTTTCAGGTTTTATATAGGATATTTCCTTTTTCACCATAGCCCTCTAAGGGCTTTCAAATATCACTGTGAAAATTCCACAAGAACAGTCTTAGGGAGAGGCTTCTTGAAGGGAAAGCTGTAATTCTGTGAGATGAATTAACAGAACACAAAGCGGTTTCTCAGAAAGTTTCTTTCCAGTTTTTAACTGAAGATATTTCCTTTTTCACCATAGCCCTGCATGGGCTTCCAAATATCACATTGCAAATTCCAAAAGAACTGTCTTACGGAAAGGCTTCTAAAGGGGAAAGCTGTAACTGTGTGAGACGAATTAACAGAACACAGAGCAGTTTCTCAGAAAGCCTCTTTCCAGTTTTTATCGGAAGTTATTTCCTTTTTCACCATACCGCCTATGGGCCTCCAAATATCACTTTGCAAATTCCACAAGAACAGTCTCAGCGAAAGGGTTCTTGAGGGGAAAGCTGTAACTGTGTGAGATTAATTGACAGAACACAAAGCAGTTTCTCAGAAAGCATCTTTCCAGTTTTTAACGGAAGATGTTTCCTTTTTAACCGTACCCCTCTACGGGCTTCCAAATATCACTTTGCAAAATCCATGAGAACAGACTTAGCGAAAGGCTTCTTGAGGGGAAAGCTGTAAGTCTGTGAGATGAATTAACGGCACACAAAACAGATTCTCAGAAACCTTCTTTCCAGTTTTTAACGGAAGATGTTTCCTTTTTAACCGTAGCCCTCTATGGGCTTCCAAATATCACTTTGCAAATTCCACGAGCACAGTCTTAGCGAAAGGCTTCTTGAGGGGAAAGCTGTAAGTCTGTGAGATGAATTAACAGAACACAATGTAGTTTTTCATAAAGCTTCTTTTCAGTATTATCTTAGGATATTTCCTTTTTCACCATAGCCCTCTGTGGGATTCTAAGTATCACTTTCCAATTTCCACAAAAACAGTCTAAGCGAAAGGCTTCTTGAGGGGAAAGATGTTACTCTGTGAGTTGAATTATCTGAACACAAAGCATTTGGTCAGAAAGCCTCTTTCCAGTTTTTACAGAAGACATTTCCTTTTTCACCATAGCCCTCTATGAGCTTCCAAATATCACTTTGCAAATTCCACAAGAACAGTCTTAGTGAAAGGCTTCCTGAGGGGAAAGCTGTAACTCTGTGAGATGAATTAACAGAACACAAAGCAGTTTCTCAGAAAGCTTCTTTTCATTTTTTAACTGAAGATATTTCCTTTTTCACCGTAGACCTCTATGGCCTTCCAATTATCACTTTGCAAATTCCACAAGAACAGTATTAGCGAAAGGCTTCTTGAGGGGAATGCTGTAACTCTGTGAGATGAATTTACAGAACACAAAGCAGTTTCTTAGAAAGCTTCTTTCCAGTTTTTACAGAAGATGTTTCATTTTTAACCATAGACGTCTATGAGCTTTCAAATATCACTTTGCAATTTCCCCAAGAACAGTATTAGAGAAAGGCTTCTTGAGGGGAAAGCTGTAATCAGAAAGCTTTTTCCGTGTTTTTAACAGAAGATATTTCCTTTTTCACCATAGCCCTCCATGGGCTTCCAAATATCACATTGCAAATTCCACAAGAACAGTCTTAGCGAAAGACTTCTTGAGGGGAAAGCTGTAAGTCTGCGAGATGAATTAACAGAACACAAAGCAGTTTCTCATAAAGCTTCTGTTCAGTTTTTATCTCAGGATGTTTAATTTTTCACCCTAGCCCTCTATGGGCTTCTACATATCACTTTCCAAATTCCAGAAGAACAGTCTTAGCGAAAGGCTTCTTGAGTGCAAAGCTGTAACTCTGCGGGATGAATTAACAGAACACAAAGCAGTTTCTCAGAAAGCTTCTTTCCAGGTTTTAACGGAAGATGTTTCGTTTTTCACCAAAGCCCTCTACGGGCTTCCAAATATCACATTCCAAATTCCACAAGAACAGTCTTAGCAAAAGGCTATTTTAGGGGAAAGCTGTAATTCTGTGAGATGAATTAACAGAACCGAAAGCAGTTTCACAGACAGCTTCTTTCCAGTTGTTAACTGATGATATTTCCTTTTTTACCTTAGCCGTCTATGGGCTTCCTAATATCACTTTACATATTCCTCAAGAACAGTCTTAGTGAAAGTCTTCCTGAGGGGAAAGCTATAACTCTGTGAGATAAATTAACAGAACTCAAAGAAGTTTCTCAGAAAGCTTCTTTCCAGTTTTTAACTGAAGATGTTTCCTTTTTCACGCTAGCCCTCAATGGGCTTCCAAATACCACTTTTCGAATGCCACAAGAACAGCCTTAGCAAAAGGCTACTTGAGGGGAAAGCTGTAAGTCTGTGAAATGAATTAACAAAACAAAAAGCAGTGTCTCAGAAAGCTTCTTTTCAGTTTTTATCTTAGAATATTTCCTTTTTCACCATTGTCCTCTATGGGCTTCCAAATATCACTTTGCAAATTCCACAAGAACAGTCTTAGCGAAAGGCTTCCTGATTGGAAAGCTGTTACTCTGTGAAATGAATTAACAGATCCCAAAACAGTTTCGTAGAAAGCCTCTTTCCAGTTTTTAACCGAAGATATTTCCTTTTTCAACATAGACCTGTATGGGCTTCCATATATCACCTTGCAAATTCCACAAGAACAGTCTTAGTTAATGGCTTCATGAGGGGAAAGCTGTAACTCTGTGAGATGAATTAACAAAACACAAAGTAGCTTCTCAGAAATCTTCTTTGCAGTTTTCAACTAAAGATATTCTCATTTTCACCATAGCCCACTATGGGCTTCCAATCATCACTTTACAAATTCCACAAGAACAGTCTTAGGGAAAGGCTTCTTCAGGTGAAAGGTGTAACACTGTGAGATGAATTAACAGAACACAAAACAGTTTCTCAGAAGTCTTCTTTCCAGTTTTTAAATGAAGATATTTCCTTTTTCACCGTAGCACACTATGGGCTTCGTAATCTCACTTTTCATTTCCACAAGAAGAGACTTAGTGAACGGCTTCTTGAAGGGAAAGCTGTAACTGTGTGAGATGAATTAACAGAACACAAACCAGTTTCTCAGAAAGCTTCTTTCCAGTTTTTAGCGGTCGATATTTCTTTTTCACGATAGAATTCTCTGGGCTTCCAAATATCACTTTGCAAATTCCACAAGAACAGTCTTAGCGAAAGTCTTTTTGAGGGGAAAGCTGTAACTCTGGAAGATGAATTAACAGAACACAAAGCAGTTTCTCTGAAAGCTTCTTTTCAGTTTTTACTTAAGACATTTCTTTTTTCACCATAGGCCTCTAAGGGCTTCCAAATAACACTTTGCAAATTAGACAAGAACAGTCTTAGCGAAAGGCTTCTTGAGGGGAAAGCTGAAACTTTGTGAGATGAATTAACAGAACACAAAGCAGTCTCTCAGAAAGCTTCATTCCAGTTTTCAACTGAAGATAATTTCTTTTTCACCATGGCACATTATGGGCTTCCAAATATCACTTTGCAAATTCCAAAAGACCGGTTTTTGCCAAAGGCTTCTTGAGTGGAAAAGTCTAACATAGTGTGATGTATAAACAGAACACAAAGCAGTCTCTCAGAAAGTTTCTTTCCGGTTTTTCACTGAGGATATTTCCTTTTTCACCATAGCCCTCTATGGGCTTCCAAATATCACTTTGAAAATCCCCCAAGAAGCGCCTTAGCGAAAGGATTCTTCAGGGGAAAGCTGTAACTCTGTGAGATGAATTAACAGAACACAAGTCAGGTTCTCATAAAGCTTCTTTCCAGTTTTTAACGGAAACTATTTCCTTTTCCACAATAGCCCTCTATGGGATTCCTAATATCACTTTCCAATTTTCACAAGAACAGTCTTAGTGAACGGCTCCTTGAGTGGAAAGCTGAAACTCTGAGAGATGAATTAACAGAACACAAGGCAAATTTCACAAGAAGAGTCTTAGTGAATGGCTTCTTGAGGGGAAAGCTGTAAATCTGTGAGATGAATTAACAGAACACAAAGCAGTTTTTCAGAAATCTAACTTCCAGTTTTTAATGGAAGATATTTCCTTTTTCACCATATTCCTCTATGGGCTTCCAAATATCACTTTGCAAATTCCACAAGACGAGCCTTACAGAAAGGCTTCTTGAGAGGAAAGCTGTAACTCGGTGAGATGTATTAACAGAACATACGGCAGTTTCTCAGAAAGTTTCTTTCCAGTTATTAAAGGAAGATATTTCCTTTTTCACCATAGCCTTCAATGGGTTTCCAAATATCACTTTTAAAATTTCACAAGAAAAGTCCAAGTGAACGGCTTCTTGAGGGGAAAGCTTTAACTCTGTGAGATGAACTAACAGAACACAAAGCAGTTTCTCAGAAAGTTTCTTTTCGGTTTTTAACGGAAGATATTTCGTTTTTCACCATAGCCCTCTATGGGCTTCCAAATTTCACTTTGCAAATTCCACAAGAACAGTCTTAGCGAAAGACTTCTTGAGTGGAAAGCTGTAACTCTGTGAGATGATTTAAGAGAACACAAAGGAGTTTCTCAAAAAGCTTCTTTCCAGTTTTAAACTGAAGATATTTCCTTTTTCTCCTTAGCCCTCTATGGGCTTCTGAATATCACTTTGAAAATTCCGCAAGAACAGACTTAGCGAAAGGCTTCTTGAGGGGAAAGCTGTAACTCTGTGAGATGAATTAACAGAACACAAGTCAGTTTCTCTTAAAGTTTCTTTCCAGTTTTTAATGGAAAATATTTCCTTTTCCACAATAGCCCTCTATGGGCTTCCTAATATCACTTTCCAATTTTCAGAAAAACAGTCTTAGTGAACGGCTCCTTGAGTGGAAAGCTGTAACTCTGAGCGATGAATTAACAGAACACAAGGCAAATTTCACAAGAACAGTCTTAGTGAACTGCTTCTTGAGGGGCAAGCTGTAACTATGTTAGATGAACTAACAGAACACAAAGGAGTTTCTCAGAAAGCTTCTTTTCAGTTTTTATCTTAAGATATTTCCTTTTTCACCATAGCCCTCTATGGGCTTCTATATATCACTTCCCAAATTGCACAAGAACAGTCTTAGCGAAAGGCTTCTTGTAGGGAAAGCTGCAACTCTCTGAGATGAATTAATAGAACACAAAGCAGTTTCGCAGAAAGCTTCTTTCCAGTTTTTAACGGAAGATATTTCCTTTTTCACCATAGCCCTCCATGGGCTTCCAAATATCACCTTGCAAATTCCACAAGAACAGTCTTAGCGAAAGACTTCTTGAGGGGAAAGCTGTAAGTCTGCGAGATGAATTAACAGAACACAAAGCAGTTTCTCATAAAGCTTCTGTTCAGTTTTTATCTCAGGATGTTTAATTTTTCACCCTAGCCCTCTATGGGCTTCTACATATCACTTTCCAAATTCCAGAAGAACAGTCTTAGCGAAAGGCTTCTTGAGTGGAAAGCTGTAACTCTGTGAGATGAATTAACAGAACACAAAGCAGTTTCTCAGAAAGCTTCTTTCCAGGTTTTAACGGAAGATGTGTCGTTTTTCACCAAAGCCCTCTACGGGCTTCCAAATATCACATTCCAAATTCCACAAGAACAGTCTTAGCGAAAGGCTTCTTGAGGGGAAAGCTGTAACTCTGTGAGATGAATAAACATAACACAAAGCAGTTTCTCAAAAAGATCCTTTTCAGTTTTTAACTGAAGATATTTCCTTTTTCACCCTAGCCCTTGATGGGCTTCTAAATACCACTTTGCAAATGCCACAAAAATAGCCTTTGCAAAAGGCTTCTTGAGGAGAAAGCTGTAACTCTCTGAAATGAATCTACAGAACACAAAGCAGTTTCCCAGAAAGCTTCTTTTCAGTTTTTATCTTAGGATGTTTCCTTTTGCACCATAGACCTCTATCGGCTTCCAAATATCACTTTGCAAATTCCACAAAAACAGTCTTAGCAAAAGTCTTCTTGAGGGGAAAGCTGTAACTCTGTGAGATGAATTAACAGAACACAAAGCCGTTTCTCAGAAAGCCTCTTTCCAGTTTTCAATCTAAGATATTTCCTTTCTCACCATAGCCTTCTATGGGCTTCCAGATATCACCTTGCAAATTCCACAAGAACAGTCTTAGTGATCGCTTCTTGAGGGGAAAGCTACAACTCGGTGAGATGAATTAAGAGAACACCATGCCGTTTCTCGGAAAGCTTCTTTTCGGTTTTTATCGTAGGATATTTCCTTTTTCACCATAGCCCTCTATGGTCTTCCAAATATCACTTTGCAAATTCCACAAGAACATCCTTAATGAACGACTTCTTGAGGGGAAAGCTGCAACTCTGTGAGATGAATTAACAGAACACAAAGCAGGTTCTCAGAAAGCTTCTTTTCAGGTTTTATATAGGATATTTCCTTTTTCACCATAGCCCTCTAAGGGCTTTCAAATATCACTGTGAAAATTCCACAAGAACAGTCTTAGGGAGAGGCTTCTTGAAGGGAAAGCTGTAATTCTGTGAGATGAATTAACAGAACACAAAGCAGTTTCTCAGAAAGTTTCTTTCCAGTTTTTAACTGAAGATATTTCCTTTTTCACCATAGCCCTGCATGGGCTTCCAAATATCACATTGCAAATTCCAAAAGAACTGTCTTACGGAAAGGCTTCTTAAGGGGAAAGCTGTAACTGTGTGAGACGAATTAACAGAACACAGAGCAGTTTCTCAGAAAGCCTCTTTCCAGTTTTTATCGGAAGTTATTTCCTTTTTCACCATACCGCCTAAGGGCCTCCAAATATCACTTTGCAAATTCCACAAGAACAGTCTCAGCGAAAGGGTTCTTGAGGGGAAAGCTGTAACTGTGTGAGATTAATTGACAGAACACAAAGCAGTTTCTCAGAAAGCATCTTTCCAGTTTTTAACGGAAGATGTTTCCTTTTTAACCGTACCCCTCTACGGGCTTCCAAATATCACTTTGCAAAATCCATGAGAACAGACTTAGCGAAAGGCTTCTTGAGGGGAAAGCTGTAAGTCTGTGAGATGAATTAACGGCACACAAAACAGATTCTCAGAAACCTTCTTTCCAGTTTTGAACGGAAGATGTTTCCTTTTTAACCGTAGCCCTCTATGGGCTTCCAAATATCACTTTGCAAATTCCAAGAGCACAGTCTTAGCGAAAGGCTTCTTGAGGGGAAAGCTGTAAGTCTGTGAGATGAATTAACAGAACACAATGTAGTTTTTCATAAAGCTTCTTTTCAGTATTATCTTAGAATATTTGCTTTTTCACCATAGCCCTCTCTGGGATTCTAAGTATCACTTTCCAATTTCCACAAAAACAGTCTAAGCGAAAGGCTTCTTGAGGGGAAAGATGTTACTCTGTGAGTTGAATTATAAGAACACAAAGCAGTTGGTCAGAAAGCCTCTTTCCAGTTTTTAACGGAAGATATTTCCTTTTTCACCATAGCCCTCTAAGAGCTTCCAAATATCACTTTGCAAATTCCACAAGAACATCCTTAATGAACGACTTCTTGAGGGGAAAGCTGCAACTCTGTGAGATGAATTAACAGAACACAAAGCAGGTTCTCAGAAAGCTTCTTTTCAGGTTTTATATAGGATATTTCCTTTTTCACCATAGCCCTCTAAGGGCTTTCAAATATCACCGTGAAAATTCCACAAGAACAGTCTTAGGGAGAGGCTTCTTGAAGGGAAAGCTGTAATTCTGTGAGATGAATTAACAGAACACAAAGCAGTTTCTCAGAAAGTTTCTTTCCAGTTTTTAACTGAAGATATTTCCTTTTTCACCATAGCCCTGCATGGGCTTCCAAATATCACATTGCAAATTCCAAAAGAACTGTCTTACGGAAAGGCTTCTTAAGGGGAAAGCTGTAACTGTGTGAGACGAATTAACAGAACACAGAGCAGTTTCTCAGAAAGCCTCTTTCCAGTTTTTATCGGAAGTTATTTCCTTTTTCACCATACCGCCTATGGGCCTCCAAATATCACTTTGCAAATTGCACAAGAACAGTCTCAGCGAAAGGGTTCTTGAGGGGAAAGCTGTAACTGTGTGAGATTAATTAAGAGAACACAAAGCAGTTTCTCAGAAAGCATCTTTCCAGTTTTTAACGGAAGATGTTTCCTTTTTAACCGTACCCCTCTACGGGCTTCCAAATATCACTTTGCAAAATCCATGAGAACAGACTTAGCGAAAGGCTTCTTGAGGGGAAAGCTGTAAGTCTGTGAGATGAATTAACGGCACACAAAACAGATTCTCAGAAACCTTCTTTCCAGTTTTGAACGGAAGATGTTTCCTTTTTAACCGTAGCCCTCTATGGGCTTCCAAATATCACTTTGCAAATTCCACGAGCACAGTCTTAGCGAAAGGCTTCTTGAGGGGAAAGCTGTAAGTCTGTGAGATGAATTAACAGAACACAATGTAGTTTTTCATAAAGCTTCTTTTCAGTATTATCTTAGGATATTTCCTTTTTCACCATAGCCCTCTGTGGGATTCTAAGTATCACTTTCCAATTTCCACAAAAACAGTCTAAGCGAAAGGCTTCTTGAGGGGAAAGATGTTACTCTGTGAGTTGAATTATCAGAACACAAAGCAGTTGGTCAGAAAGCCTCTTTCCAGTTTTTTACGGAAGATATTTCCTTTTTCACCATAGCCCTCTATGAGCTTCCAAATATCACTTTGCAAATTCCACAAGAACAGTCTTAGTGAAAGGCTTCCTGAGGGGAAAGCTGTAACTCTGTGAGATGAATTAACAGAACACAAAGCAGTTTCTCAGAAATCTTCTTTTCATTTTTTAACTGAAGATATTTCCTTTTTCACCGTAGACCTCTATGGCCTTCCAATTATCACTTTGCAAATTCCACAAGAACAGTATTAGCGAAAGGCTTCTTGAGGGGAATGCTGTAACTCTGTGAGATGAATTTACAGAACACAAAGCAGTTTCTTAGAAAGCTTCTTTCCAGTTTTTACAGAAGATGTTTCATTTTTAACCATAGACGTCTATGAGCTTTCAAATATCACTTTGCAATTTCCCCAAGAACAGTATTAGAGAAAGGCTTCTTGAGGGGAAAGCTGTAATCGGAAAGCTTTTTCCGTGTTTTTAACAGAAGATATTTCCTTTTTCACCATAGCCCTCCATGGGCTTCCAAATATCACATTGCAAATTCCACAAGAACAGTCTTAGCGAAAGACTTCTTGAGGGGAAAGCTGTAAGTCTGCGAGATGAATTAACAGAACACAAAGCAGTTTCTCATAAAGCTTCTGTTCAGTTTTTATCGCAGGATGTTTAATTTTTCACCCTAGCCCTCTATGGGCTTCTACATATCACTTTCCAAATTCCAGAAGAACAGTCATAGCGAAAGGCTTCTTGAGTGGAAAGCTGTAACTCTGCGAGATGAATTAACAGAACACAAAGCAGTTTCTCAGAAAGCTTCTTTCCAGGTTTTAACGGAAGATGTTTCGTTTTTCACCAAAGCCCTCTACGGGCTTCCAAATATCACATTCCAAATTCCACAAGAACAGTCTTAGCGAAAGGCTTCTTGAGGGGAAACCTGCAACTCTGTGAGATGAATTAACAGAACACAAAGCAGGTTCTCAGAAAGCTTCTTTTCAGGTTTTATATAGGATATTTCCTTTTTCACCATAGCCCTCTAAGGGCTTTCAAATATCACTGTGAAAATTCCACAAGAACAGTCTTAGGGAGAGGCTTCTTGAAGGGAAAGCTGTAATTCTGTGAGATGAATTAACAGAACACAAAGCGGTTTCTCAGAAAGTTTCTTTCCAGTTTTTAACTGAAGATATTTCCTTTTTCACCATAGCCCTGCATGGGCTTCCAAATATCACATTGCAAATTCCAAAAGAACTGTCTTACGGAAAGGCTTCTAAAGGGGAAAGCTGTAACTGTGTGAGACGAATTAACAGAACACAGAGCAGTTTCTCAGAAAGCCTCTTTCCAGTTTTTATCGGAAGTTATTTCCTTTTTCACCATACCGCCTATGGGCCTCCAAATATCACTTTGCAAATTCCACAAGAACAGTCTCAGCGAAAGGGTTCTTGAGGGGAAAGCTGTAACTGTGTGAGATTAATTGACAGAACACAAAGCAGTTTCTCAGAAAGCATCTTTCCAGTTTTTAACGGAAGATGTTTCCTTTTTAACCGTACCCCTCTACGGGCTTCCAAATATCACTTTGCAAAATCCATGAGAACAGACTTAGCGAAAGGCTTCTTGAGGGGAAAGCTGTAAGTCTGTGAGATGAATTAACGGCACACAAAACAGATTCTCAGAAACCTTCTTTCCAGTTTTGAACGGAAGATGTTTCCTTTTTAACCGTAGCCCTCTATGGGCTTCCAAATATCACTTTGCAAATTCCACGAGCACAGTCTTAGCGAAAGGCTTCTTGAGGGGAAAGCTGTAAGTCTGTGAGATGAATTAACAGAACACAATGTAGTTTTTCATAAAGCTTCTTTTCAGTATTATCTTAGGATATTTCCTTTTTCACCATAGCCCTCTGTGGGATTCTAAGTATCACTTTCCAATTTCCACAAAAACAGTCTAAGCGAAAGGCTTCTTGAGGGGAAAGATGTTACTCTGTGAGTTGAATTATCTGAACACAAAGCATTTGGTCAGAAAGCCTCTTTCCAGTTTTTACAGAAGACATTTCCTTTTTCACCATAGCCCTCTATGAGCTTCCAAATATCACTTTGCAAATTCCACAAGAACAGTCTTAGTGAAAGGCTTCCTGAGGGGAAAGCTGTAACTCTGTGAGATGAATTAACAGAACACAAAGCAGTTTCTCAGAAAGCTTCTTTTCATTTTTTAACTGAAGATATTTCCTTTTTCACCGTAGACCTCTATGGCCTTCCAATTATCACTTTGCAAATTCCACAAGAACAGTATTAGCGAAAGGCTTCTTGAGGGGAATGCTGTAACTCTGTGAGATGAATTTACAGAACACAAAGCAGTTTCTTAGAAAGCTTCTTTCCAGTTTTTACAGAAGATGTTTCATTTTTAACCATAGACGTCTATGAGCTTTCAAATATCACTTTGCAATTTCCCCAAGAACAGTATTAGAGAAAGGCTTCTTGAGGGGAAAGCTGTAATCAGAAAGCTTTTTCCGTGTTTTTAACAGAAGATATTTCCTTTTTCACCATAGCCCTCCATGGGCTTCCAAATATCACATTGCAAATTCCACAAGAACAGTCTTAGCGAAAGACTTCTTGAGGGGAAAGCTGTAAGTCTGCGAGATGAATTAACAGAACACAAAGCAGTTTCTCATAAAGCTTCTGTTCAGTTTTTATCTCAGGATGTTTAATTTTTCACCCTAGCCCTCTATGGGCTTCTACATATCACTTTCCAAATTCCAGAAGAACAGTCTTAGCGAAAGGCTTCTTGAGTGCAAAGCTGTAACTCTGCGGGATGAATTAACAGAACACAAAGCAGTTTCTCAGAAAGCTTCTTTCCAGGTTTTAACGGAAGATGTTTCGTTTTTCACCAAAGCCCTCTACGGGCTTCCAAATATCACATTCCAAATTCCACAAGAACAGTCTTAGCAAAAGGCTATTTTAGGGGAAAGCTGTAATTCTGTGAGATGAATTAACAGAACCGAAAGCAGTTTCACAGACAGCTTCTTTCCAGTTGTTAACTGATGATATTTCCTTTTTTACCTTAGCCGTCTATGGGCTTCCTAATATCACTTTACATATTCCTCAAGAACAGTCTTAGTGAAAGTCTTCCTGAGGGGAAAGCTATAACTCTGTGAGATAAATTAACAGAACTCAAAGAAGTTTCTCAGAAAGCTTCTTTCCAGTTTTTAACTGAAGATGTTTCCTTTTTCACGCTAGCCCTCAATGGGCTTCCAAATACCACTTTTCGAATGCCACAAGAACAGCCTTAGCAAAAGGCTACTTGAGGGGAAAGCTGTAAGTCTGTGAAATGAATTAACAAAACAAAAAGCAGTGTCTCAGAAAGCTTCTTTTCAGTTTTTATCTTAGAATATTTCCTTTTTCACCATTGTCCTCTATGGGCTTCCAAATATCACTTTGCAAATTCCACAAGAACAGTCTTAGCGAAAGGCTTCCTGATTGGAAAGCTGTTACTCTGTGAAATGAATTAACAGATCCCAAAACAGTTTCGTAGAAAGCCTCTTTCCAGTTTTTAACCGAAGATATTTCCTTTTTCAACATAGACCTGTATGGGCTTCCATATATCACCTTGCAAATTCCACAAGAACAGTCTTAGTTAATGGCTTCATGAGGGGAAAGCTGTAACTCTGTGAGATGAATTAACAAAACACAAAGTAGCTTTTCAGAAATCTTCTTTGCAGTTTTCAACTAAAGATATTCTCATTTTCACCATAGCCCACTATGGGCTTCCAATCATCACTTTACAAATTCCACAAGAACAGTCTTAGGGAAAGGCTTCTTCAGGTGAAAGGTGTAACACTGTGAGATGAATTAACAGAACACAAAACAGTTTCTCAGAAGTCTTCTTTCCAGTTTTTAAATGAAGATATTTCCTTTTTCACCGTAGCACACTATGGGCTTCGTAATCTCACTTTTCATTTCCACAAGAAGAGACTTAGTGAACGGCTTCTTGAAGGGAAAGCTGTAACTGTGTGAGATGAATTAACAGAACACAAACCAGTTTCTCAGAAAGCTTCTTTCCAGTTTTTAGCGGTCGATATTTCTTTTTCACGATAGAATTCTCTGGGCTTCCAAATATCACTTTGCAAATTCCACAAGAACAGTCTTAGCGAAAGTCTTTTTGAGGGGAAAGCTGTAACTCTGGAAGATGAATTAACAGAACACAAAGCAGTTTCTCTGAAAGCTTCTTTTCAGTTTTTACTTAAGACATTTCTTTTTTCACCATAGGCCTCTAAGGGCTTCCAAATAACACTTTGCAAATTAGACAAGAACAGTCTTAGCGAAAGGCTTCTTGAGGGGAAAGCTGAAACTTTGTGAGATGAATTAACAGAACACAAAGCAGTCTCTCAGAAAGCTTCATTCCAGTTTTCAACTGAAGATAATTTCTTTTTCACCATGGCACATTATGGGCTTCCAAATATCACTTTGCAAATTCCAAAAGACCGGTTTTTGCCAAAGGCTTCTTGAGTGGAAAAGTCTAACATAGTGTGATGTATAAACAGAACACAAAGCAGTCTCTCAGAAAGTTTCTTTCCGGTTTTTCACTGAGGATATTTCCTTTTTCACCATAGCCCTCTATGGGCTTCCAAATATCACTTTGAAAATCCCCCAAGAAGCGCCTTAGCGAAAGGATTCTTCAGGGGAAAGCTGTAACTCTGTGAGATGAATTAACAGAACACAAGTCAGGTTCTCATAAAGCTTCTTTCCAGTTTTTAACGGAAACTATTTCCTTTTCCACAATAGCCCTCTATGGGATTCCTAATATCACTTTCCAATTTTCACAAGAACAGTCTTAGTGAACGGCTCCTTGAGTGGAAAGCTGAAACTCTGAGAGATGAATTAACAGAACACAAGGCAAATTTCACAAGAAGAGTCTTAGTGAATGGCTTCTTGAGGGGAAAGCTGTAAATCTGTGAGATGAATTAACAGAACACAAAGCAGTTTTTCAGAAATCTAACTTCCAGTTTTTAATGAAAGATATTTCCTTTTTCACCATATTCCTCTATGGGCTTCCAAATATCACTTTGCAAATTCCACAAGACGAGCCTTACAGAAAGGCTTCTTGAGAGGAAAGCTGTAACTCGGTGAGATGTATTAACAGAACATACGGCAGTTTCTCAGAAAGTTTCTTTCCAGTTATTAAAGGAAGATATTTCCTTTTTCACCATAGCCTTCAATGGGTTTCCAAATATCACTTTTAAAATTTCACAAGAAAAGTCCAAGTGAACGGCTTCTTGAGGGGAAAGCTTTAACTCTGTGAGATGAACTAACAGAACACAAAGCAGTTTCTCAGAAAGTTTCTTTTCGGTTTTTAACGGAAGATATTTCGTTTTTCACCATAGCCCTCTATGGGCTTCCAAATTTCACTTTGCAAATTCCACAAGAACAGTCTTAGCGAAAGACTTCTTGAGTGGAAAGCTGTAACTCTGTGAGATGATTTAAGAGAACACAAAGGAGTTTCTCAAAAAGCTTCTTTCCAGTTTTAAACTGAAGATATTTCCTTTTTCTCCTTAGCCCTCTATGGGCTTCTGAATATCACTTTGAAAATTCCGCAAGAACAGACTTAGCGAAAGGCTTCTTGAGGGGAAAGCTGTAACTCTGTGAGATGAATTAACAGAACACAAGTCAGTTTCTCTTAAAGTTTCTTTCCAGTTTTTAATGGAAAATATTTCCTTTTCCACAATAGCCCTCTATGGGCTTCCTAATATCACTTTCCAATTTTCAGAAAAACAGTCTTAGTGAACGGCTCCTTGAGTGGAAAGCTGTAACTCTGAGCGATGAATTAACAGAACACAAGGCAAATTTCACAAGAACAGTCTTAGTGAACTGCTTCTTGAGGGGCAAGCTGTAACTATGTTAGATGAACTAACAGAACACAAAGGAGTTTCTCAGAAAGCTTCTTTTCAGTTTTTATCTTAAGATATTTCCTTTTTCACCATAGCCCTCTATGGGCTTCTATATATCACTTCCCAAATTGCACAAGAACAGTCTTAGCGAAAGGCTTCTTGTAGGGAAAGCTGCAACTCTCTGAGATGAATTAATAGAACACAAAGCAGTTTCGCAGAAAGCTTCTTTCCAGTTTTTAACGGAAGATATTTCCTTTTTCACCATAGCCCTCCATGGGCTTCCAAATATCACCTTGCAAATTCCACAAGAACAGTCTTAGCGAAAGACTTCTTGAGGGGAAAGCTGTAAGTCTGCGAGATGAATTAACAGAACACAAAGCAGTTTCTCATAAAGCTTCTGTTCAGTTTTTATCTCAGGATGTTTAATTTTTCACCCTAGCCCTCTATGGGCTTCTACATATCACTTTCCAAATTCCAGAAGAACAGTCTTAGCGAAAGGCTTCTTGAGTGGAAAGCTGTAACTCTGTGAGATGAATTAACAGAACACAAAGCAGTTTCTCAGAAAGCTTCTTTCCAGGTTTTAACGGAAGATGTGTCGTTTTTCACCAAAGCCCTCTACGGGCTTCCAAATATCACATTCCAAATTCCACAAGAACAGTCTTAGCGAAAGGCTTCTTGAGGGGAAAGCTGTAACTCTGTGAGATGAATAAACATAACACAAAGCAGTTTCTCAAAAAGATCCTTTTCAGTTTTTAACTGAAGATATTTCCTTTTTCACCCTAGCCCTTGATGGGCTTCTAAATACCACTTTGCAAATGCCACAAAAATAGCCTTTGCAAAAGGCTTCTTGAGGAGAAAGCTGTAACTCTCTGAAATGAATCTACAGAACACAAAGCAGTTTCCCAGAAAGCTTCTTTTCAGTTTTTATCTTAGGATGTTTCCTTTTGCACCATAGACCTCTATCGGCTTCCAAATATCACTTTGCAAATTCCACAAAAACAGTCTTAGCAAAAGTCTTCTTGAGGGGAAAGCTGTAACTCTGTGAGATGAATTAACAGAACACAAAGCCGTTTCTCAGAAAGCCTCTTTCCAGTTTTCAATCTAAGATATTTCCTTTCTCACCATAGCCTTCTATGGGCTTCCAGATATCACCTTGCAAATTCCACAAGAACAGTCTTAGTGATCGCTTCTTGAGGGGAAAGCTACAACTCGGTGAGATGAATTAAGAGAACACCATGCCGTTTCTCGGAAAGCTTCTTTTCGGTTTTTATCGTAGGATATTTCCTTTTTCACCATAGCCCTCTATGGTCTTCCAAATATCACTTTGCAAATTCCACAAGAACATCCTTAATGAACGACTTCTTGAGGGGAAAGCTGCAACTCTGTGAGATGAATTAACAGAACACAAAGCAGGTTCTCAGAAAGCTTCTTTTCAGGTTTTATATAGGATATTTCCTTTTTCACCATAGCCCTCTAAGGGCTTTCAAATATCACTGTGAAAATTCCACAAGAACAGTCTTAGGGAGAGGCTTCTTGAAGGGAAAGCTGTAATTCTGTGAGATGAATTAACAGAACACAAAGCAGTTTCTCAGAAAGTTTCTTTCCAGTTTTTAACTGAAGATATTTCCTTTTTCACCATAGCCCTGCATGGGCTTCCAAATATCACATTGCAAATTCCAAAAGAACTGTCTTACGGAAAGGCTTCTTAAGGGGGAAGCTGTAACTGTGTGAGACGAATTAACAGAACACAGAGCAGTTTCTCAGAAAGCCTCTTTCCAGTTTTTATCGGAAGTTATTTCCTTTTTCACCATACCGCCTATGGGCCTCCAAATATCACTTTGCAAATTCCACAAGAACAGTCTCAGCGAAAGGGTTCTTGAGGGGAAAGCTGTAACTGTGTGAGATTAATTAACAGAACACAAAGCAGTTTCTCAGAAAGCATCTTTCCAGTTTTTAACGGAAGATGTTTCCTTTTTAACCGTACCCCTCTACGGGCTTCCAAATATCACTTTGCAAAATCCATGAGAACAGACTTAGCGAAAGGCTTCTTGAGGGGAAAGCTGTAAGTCTGTGAGATGAATTAACGGCACACAAAACAGATTCTCAGAAACCTTCTTTCCAGTTTTGAACGGAAGATGTTTCCTTTTTAACCGTAGCCCTCTATGGGCTTCCAAATATCACTTTGCAAATTCCACGAGCACAGTCTTAGCGAAAGGCTTCTTGAGGGGAAAGCTGTAAGTCTGTGAGATGAATTAACAGAACACAATGTAGTTTTTCATAAAGCTTCTTTTCAGTATTATCTTAGAATATTTGCTTTTTCACCATAGCCCTCTCTGGGATTCTAAGTATCACTTTCCAATTTCCACAAAAACAGTCTAAGCGAAAGGCTTCTTGAGGGGAAAGATGTTACTCTGTGAGTTGAATTTTCAGAACACAAAGCAGTTGGTCAGAAAGCCTCTTTCCAGTTTTTAACGGAAGATATTTCCTTTTACACCATAGCCCTCTAAGAGCTTCCAAATATCACTTTGCAAATTCCACAAGAACATCCTTAATGAACGACTTCTTGAGGGGAAAGCTGCAACTCTGTGAGATGAATTAACAGAACACAAAGCAGGTTCTCAGAAAGCTTCTTTTCAGGTTTTATATAGGATATTTCCTTTTTCACCATAGCCCTCTAAGGGCTTTCAAATATCACCGTGAAAATTCCACAAGAACAGTCTTAGGGAGAGGCTTCTTGAAGGGAAAGCTGTAATTCTGTGAGATGAATTAACAGAACACAAAGCAGTTTCTCAGAAAGTTTCTTTCCAGTTTTTAACTGAAGATATTTCCTTTTTCACCATAGCCCTGCATGGGCTTCCAAATATCACATTGCAAATTCCAAAAGAACTGTCTTACGGAAAGGCTTCTTAAGGGGAAAGCTGTAACTGTGTGAGACGAATTAACAGAACACAGAGCAGTTTCTCAGAAAGCCTCTTTCCAGTTTTTATCGGAAGTTATTTCCTTTTTCACCATACCGCCTATGGGCCTCCAAATATCACTTTGCAAATTGCACAAGAACAGTCTCAGCGAAAGGGTTCTTGAGGGGAAAGCTGTAACTGTGTGAGATTATTTAAGAGAACACAAAGCAGTTTCTCAGAAAGCATCTTTCCAGTTTTTAACGGAAGATGTTTCCTTTTTAACCGTACCCCTCTACGGGCTTCCAAATATCACTTTGCAAAATCCATGAGAACAGACTTAGCGAAAGGCTTCTTGAGGGGAAAGCTGTAAGTCTGTGAGATGAATTAACGGCACACAAAACAGATTCTCAGAAACCTTCTTTCCAGTTTTGAACGGAAGATGTTTCCTTTTTAACCGTAGCCCTCTATGGGCTTCCAAATATCACTTTGCAAATTCCACGAGCACAGTCTTAGCGAAAGGCTTCTTGAGGGGAAAGCTGTAAGTCTGTGAGATGAATTAACAGAACACAATGTAGTTTTTCATAAAGCTTCTTTTCAGTATTATCTTAGGATATTTGCTTTTTCACCATAGCCCTCTGTGGGATTCTAAGTATCACTTTCCAATTTCCACAAAAACAGTCTAAGCGAAAGGCTTCTTGAGGGGAAAGATGTTACTCTGTGAGTTGAATTATCAGAACACAAAGCAGTTGGTCAGAAAGCCTCTTTCCAGTTTTTTACGGAAGATATTTCCTTTTTCACCATAGCCCTCTATGAGCTTCCAAATATCACTTTGCAAATTCCACAAGAACAGTCTTAGTGAAAGGCTTCCTGAGGGGAAAGCTGTAACTCTGTGAGATGAATTAACAGAACACAAAGCAGGTTCTCAGAAAGCTTCTTTTCATTTTTTAACTGAAGATATTTCCTTTTTCACCGTAGACCTCTATGGCCTTCCAATTATCACTTTGCAAATTCCACAAGAACAGTATTAGCGAAAGGCTTCTTGAGGGGAATGCTGTAACTCTGTGAGATGAATTTACAGAACACAAAGCAGTTTCTTAGAAAGCTTCTTTCCAGTTTTTACAGAAGATGTTTCATTTTTAACCATAGACGTCTATGAGCTTTCAAATATCACTTTGCAATTTCCCCAAGAACAGTATTAGAGAAAGGCTTCTTGAGGGGAAAGCTGTAATCAGAAAGCTTTTTCCGTGTTTTTAACAGAAGATATTTCCTTTTTCACCATAGCCCTCCATGGGCTTCCAAATATCACATTGCAAATTCCACAAGAACAGTCTTAGCGAAAGACTTCTTGAGGGGAAAGCTGTAAGTCTGCGAGATGAATTAACAGAACACAAAGCAGTTTCTCATAAAGCTTCTGTTCAGTTTTTATCTCAGGATGTTTAATTTTTCACCCTAGCCCTCTATGGGCTTCTACATATCACTTTCCAAATTCCAGAAGAACAGTCTTAGCGAAAGGCTTCTTGAGTGCAAAGCTGTAACTCTGCGAGATGAATTAACAGAACACAAAGCAGTTTCTCAGAAAGCTTCTTTCCAGGTTTTAACGGAAGATGTTTCATTTTTCACCAAAGCCCTCTACGGGCTTCCAAATATCACATTCCAAATTCCACAAGAACAGTCTTAGCGAAAGGCTTCTTGAGAGGAAAGCTGTAACTCCGTGAGATGAATAAACATAACACAAAGCAGTTTCTCAAAAAGATCCTTTTCAGTTTTTAACTGAAGATATTTCCTTTTTCACCCTAGCCCTTGATGGGCTTCCAAATACCACTTTGCAATTGCCACAAGAATAGCCTTTGCAAAAGGCTTCTTGAGGAGAAAGCTGTAACTCTGTGAAATGAATCTACAGAACACAAAGCAGTTTCCCAGAAAGCTTCTTTTCAGTTTTTATCTTAGGATGTTTCCTTTTGCACCATAGACCTCTATCGGCTTCCAAATATCACTTTGCAAATTCCACAAGAACAGTCTTAGCAAAAGTCTTCTTGAGGGGAAAGCTGTAACTCTGTGAGATGAATTAACAGAACACAAAGCAGTTTCTCAGAAAGCCTCTTTCCAGTTTTTAATGGAAGATATTTCCTTTCTCACCATAGCCTTCTATGGGCTTCCAGATATCACCTTGCAAATTCCACAAGAACAGTCTTAGTGATCGCTTCTTGAGGGGAAAGCTACAACTCGGTGAGATGAATTAAGAGAACACCATGCCGTTTCTCGGAAAGCTTCTTTTCGGTTTTTATCGTAGGATATTTCCTTTTTCACCATAGCCCTCTATGGTCTTCCAAATATCACTTTGCAAATTCCACAAGAACATCCTTAATGAACGACTTCTTGAGGGGAAAGCTGCAACTCTGTGAGATGAATTAACAGAACACAAAGCAGGTTCTCAGAAAGCTTCTTTTCAGGTTTTATATAGGATATTTCCTTTTTCACCATAGCCCTCTAAGGGCTTTCAAATATCACTGTGAAAATTCCACAAGAACAGTCTTAGGGAGAGGCTTCTTGAAGGGAAAGCTGTAATTCTGTGAGATGAATTAACAGAACACAAAGCAGGTTCTCAGAATGCTTCTTTTCAGGTTTTATATAGGATATTTCCTTTTTCACCATAGCCCTCTAAGGGCTTTCAAATATCACTGTGAAAATTCCACAAGAACAGTCTTAGGGAGAGGCTTCTTGAAGGGAAAGCTGTAATTCTGTGAGATGAATTAACAGAACACAAAGCAGTTTCTCCGAAAGTTTCTTTCCAGTTTTTAACTGAAGATATTTCCTTTTTCACCTTACCGCCTATGGGCCTCCAAATATCACTTTGCAAATTCCAGAAGAACAGTCTCAGCGAAAGGGTTCTTGAGGGGAAAGCTGTAACTGTGTGAGATTAATTAACAGAACACAAAGCAGTTTCTCAGAAAGCATCTTTCCAGTTTTTAACGGAAGATGTTTCCTTTTTAACCGTACCCCTCTACGGGCTTCCAAATATCACTTTGCAAAATCCATGAGAACAGACTTAGCGAAAGGCTTCTTGAGGGGAAAGCTGTAAGTCTGTGAGATGAATTAACGGCACACAAAACAGATTCTCAGAAACCTTCTTTCCAGTTTTTAACGGAAGATGTTTCCTTTTTAACCGTAGCCCTCTATGGGCTTCCAAATATCACTTTGCAAATTCCACGAGCACAGTCTTAGCGAAAGGCTTCTTGAGGGGAAAGCTGTAAGTCTGTGAGATGAATTAACAGAACACAATGTAGTTTTTCATAAAGCTTCTTTTCAGTATTATCTTAGGATATTTCCTTTTTCACCATAGCCCTCTGTGGGATTCTAAGTATCACTTTCCAATTTCCACAAAAACAGTCTAAGCGAAAGGCTTCTTGAGGGGAAAGATGTTACTCTGTGAGTTGAATTATCAGAACACAAAGCAGTTGGTCAGAAAGCCTCTTTCCAGTTTTTTACGGAAGATATTTCCTTTTTCACCATAGCCCTCTATGAGCTTCCAAATATCACTTTGCAAATTCCACAAGAACAGTCTTAGTGAAAGGCTTTCTGAGGGGAAAGCTGTAACTCTGTGAGATGAATTAACAGAACACAAAGCAGTTTCTCAGAAAGCTTCTTTTCATTTTTTAACTGAAGATATTTCCTTTTTCACCGTAGACCTCTATGGCCTTCCAATTATCACTTTGCAAATTCCACAAGAACAGTATTAGCGAAAGGCTTCTTGAGGGGAATGCTGTAACTCTGTGAGATGAATTTGCAGAACACAAAGCAGTTTCTTAGAAAGCTTCTTTCCAGTTTTTACAGAAGATGTTTCATTTTTAACCATAGACGTCTATGAGCTTTCAAATATCACTTTGCAATTTCCCCAAGAACAGTATTAGAGAAAGGCTTCTTGAGGGGAAAGCTGTAATCAGAAAGCTTTTTCCGTGTTTTTAACAGAAGATATTTCCTTTTTCACCATAGCCCTCCATGGGCTTCCAAATATCACATTGCAAATTCCACAAGAACAGTCTTAGCGAAAGACTTCTTGAGGGGAAAGCTGTAAGTCTGCGAGATGAATTAACAGAACACAAAGCAGTTTCTCATAAAGCTTCTGTTCAGTTTTTATCTCAGGATGTTTAATTTTTCACCCTAGCCCTCTATGGGCTTCTACATATCACTTTCCAAATTCCAGAAGAACAGTCTTAGCGAAAGGCTTCTTGAGTGGAAAGCTGTAACTCTGTGAGATGAATTAACAGAGCACAAAGCAGTTTCTCAGAAAGCTTCTTTCCAGGTTTTAACGGAAGATGTTTCGTTTTTCACCAAAGCCCTCTACGGGCTTCCAAATATCACATTCCAAATTCCACAAGAACAGTCTTAGCGAAAGGCTTCTTGAGGGGAAAGCTCTAACACCGTGAGATGAATAAACATAACACAAAGCAGTTTCTCAAAAAGATCCTTTTCAGTTTTTAACTGAAGATATTTCCTTTTTCACCCTAGCCCTTGATGGGCTTCCAAATACCACTTTGCAAATGCCACAAGAATAGCCTTTGCAAAAGGCTTCTTGAGGAGAAAGCTGAAACACTGTGAAATGAATCTACAGAACACAAAGCAGTTTCCCAGAAAGCTTCTTTTCAGTTTTTATCTTAGGATGTTTCCTTTTGCACCATAGACCTCTATCGGCTTCCAAATATCACTTTGCAAATTTACTAGAACAGTCTTAGCAAAAGTCTTCTTGAGGGGAAAGCTGTAACTCTGTGAGATGAATTAACAGAACACAAAGCAGTTTCTCAGAAAGCCTCTTTTCCAGTTTTTAATGGAAGATATTTCCTTTCTCACCATAGCCTTCTATGGGCTTCCAGATATCACCTTGCAAATTCCACAAGAACAGTCTTAGTGATCGCTTCTTGAGGGGAAAGCTACAACTCGGTGAGATGAATTAAGAGAACACCATGCCGTTTCTCGGAAAGCTTCTTTTCGGTTTTTATCGTAGGATATTTCCTTTTTCACCATAGCCCTCTATGGTCTTCCAAATATCACTTTGCAAATTCCACAAGAACATCCTTAATGAACGACTTCTTGAGGGGAAAGCTGCAACTCTGTGAGATGAATTAACAGAACACAAAGCAGGTTCTCAGAATGCTTCTTTTCAGGTTTTATATAGGATATTTCCTTTTTCACCATAGCCCTCTAAGGGCTTTCAAATATCACTGTGAAAATTCCACAAGAACAGTCTTAGGGAGAGGCTTCTTGAAGGGAAAGCTGTAATTCTGTGAGATGAATTAACAGAACACAAAGCAGTTTCTCCGAAAGTTTCTTTCCAGTTTTTAACTGAAGATATTTCCTTTTTCACCTTACCGCCTATGGGCCTCCAAATATCACTTTGCAAATTCCAGAAGAACAGTCTCAGCGAAAGGGTTCTTGAGGGGAAAGCTGTAACTGTGTGAGATTAATTAACAGAACACAAAGCAGTTTCTCAGAAAGCATCTTTCCAGTTTTTAACGGAAGATGTTTCCTTTTTAACCGTACCCCTCTACGGGCTTCCAAATATCACTTTGCAAAATCCATGAGAACAGACTTAGCGAAAGGCTTCTTGAGGGGAAAGCTGTAAGTCTGTGAGATGAATTAACGGCACACAAAACAGATTCTCAGAAACCTTCTTTCCAGTTTTGAACGGAAGATGTTTCCTTTTTAACCGTAGCCCTCTATGGGCTTCCAAATATCACTTTGCAAATTCCACGAGCACAGTCTTAGCGAAAGGCTTCTTGAGGGGAAAGCTGTAAGTCTGTGAGATGAATTAACAGAACACAATGTAGTTTTTCATAAAGCTTCTTTTCAGTATTATCTTAGGATATTTCCTTTTTCACCATAGCCCTCTCTGGGATTCTAAGTATCACTTTCCAATTTCCACAAAAACAGTCTAAGCGAAAGGCTTCTTGAGGGGAAAGATGTTACTCTGTGAGTTGAATTATCAGAACACAAAGCAGTTGGTCAGAAAGCCTCTTTCCAGTTTTTAACGGAAGATATTTCCTTTTTCACCATAGCCCTCTATGAGCTTCCAAATATCACTTTGCAAATTCCACAAGAACATCCTTAATGAACGACTTCTTGAGGGGAAAGCTGCAACTCTGTGAGATGCATTAACAGAACACAAAGCAGGTTCTCAGAAAGCTTCTTTTCAGGTTTTATATAGGATATTTCCTTTTTCACCATAGCCCTCTAAGGGCTTTCAAATATCACTGTGAAAATTCCACAAGAACAGTCTTAGGGAGAGGCTTCTTCAAGGGAAAGCTGTAATTCTGTGAGATGAATTAACAGAACACGAAGCAGTTTCTCAGAAAGTTTCTTTCCAGTTTTTAACTGAAGATATTTCCTTTTTCACCATAGCCCTGCATGGGCTTCCAAATATCACATTGCAAATTCCAAAAGAACTGTCTTACGGAAAGGCTTCTTAAGGGGAAAGCTGTAACTGTGTGAGACGAATTAACAGAACACAGAGCGGTTTCTCAGAAAGCCTCTTTCCAGTTTTTATCGGAAGTTATTTCCTTTTTCACCATACCGCCTATGGGCCTCCAAATATCACTTTGCAAATTCCACAAGAACAGTCTCAGCGAAAGGGTTCTTGAGGGGAAAGCTGTAACTGTGTGAGACTAATTAACAGAACACAAAGCAGTTTCTCAGAAAGCATCTTTCCAGTTTTTAACGGAAGATGTTTCCTTTTTAACCGTACCCCTCTACGGGCTTCCAAATATCACTTTGCAAAATCCATGAGAACAGACTTAGCGAAAGGCTTCTTGAGGGGAAAGCTGTAAATCTGTGAGATGAATTAACGGCACACAAAACAGATTCTCAGAAACCTTCTTTCCAGTTTTTAACGGAAGATGTTTCCTTTTTAACCGTAGCCCTCTTTGGGCTTCCAAATATCACTTTGCAAATTCCACGAGCACAGTCTTAGCGAAAGGCTTCTTGAGGGGAAAGCTGTAAGTCTGTGAGATGAATTAACAGAACACAATGTAGTTTTTCATAAAGCTTCTTTTCAGTATTATCTTAGGATATTTCCTTTTTCACCATAGCCCTCTGTGGGATTCTAAGTATCACTTTCCAATTTCCACAAAAACAGTCTAAGCGAAAGGCTTCTTGAGGGGAAAGATGTTACTCTGTGAGTTGAATTGTCAGAACACAAAGCAGTTGGTCAGAAAGCCTCTTTCCAGTTTTTAACGGAAGATATTTCCTTTTTCACCATAGCCCTCTATGAGCTTCCAAATATCACTTTGCAAATTCCACAAGAACAGACGTAACAAAAGGCTTCTTGAGGCTAAACTGTAACTCTGTGAGGTGAATTAACAGAACACAAAGCAGTATCTCAGAAAGCTTCTTTCCAGTTTTAACGGAAGATATTTCCTTTTTCACCATAGCCCTCTATATGCTTCAAAATATCACTTTGGAAATTCCACAAGAACAGGCTTACAAAAGGCATCTTGAGGGGAAAGCTGTAACTCTGTGAAATAAATTAACAGAACACAAAGCAGTTTCTCAGAAAACTTCTTTTCAGTTTTTATCTTAGGATATTTCCTTTTGCACCACTGACCTCTATGGGCTTCCAAATATCACTTTGCAAATTCCACAAAACAGTCTTATCGAAAGGCTTCTTGAGGGGAAAGCTGTAACTCTGTGAGATGAATTAACAGAACACAAACCAGTTTCTCAGAAAGTCTCTTTCCAGTTTTTAACGTAAGATGTTTCCATTCTCACGAAAGCCCTCTATGGGCTTCCAGATATCACCTTGCAAATTCCACAAGAACAGTCTTAGTGATCGGCTACTAGAGGGGAAAGCAACAACTCCGTGCGATGAATTAATAGAACACAATGCAGTTTCTCAGAAAGTTTCTTTTCGGTTTTAATTGTAGGATATTTCCTTTTTCACCACAGCCCTCTATGGGCTTCCAAATATCACTTGGCAAATTCCACAAGAACAGTCTTATTGAATGGCTTCTTTAGGTGAAAGCTGTAACTCTGTGAGATGAATTAACAGAACACAAACAGTTTCTCAGAAAGCTTCTTTTCAGGTTTTATATAGGATATTTCCTTTTTCACCATAGCCCTCTTAGGGCTTTCACATATCACTTTGAAAATTCCACAAGAACAGTCTTAGGGAGAGGCTTCTTGAGGGGAAAGGTGTAACTCTGTGAGGTCAATTAACAGAACACAAAGCAGTTTCTCAGAAAGCTTCTTTCCAGTTTTTAACGGAAGATATTTCCTTTACACCATAGACCTCTATGGGCTTCCAAATATCACTTTGCAAACTCCACAAGAAAAGTCGTAGCGAAAGGCTACTTGAGGGGAAAGTGGTAACCTTGTGGGATGAGTTGACAGAATACAAAGCAGTTTCTCTGAAAGCCTCTTTCCAGTTTTTTCGGAAGTTATTTCCTTTTTCATCATACCCCCTATGGGCCTCCAAATATCACTTTGCAAATTCCACATGAACAGTCTCAGCGAAAGGCTTCTTGAGGGGAAAGCTGTAATTGTGTGAGATGAATTAAGAGAACACAAAGCAGTTTCTCAGAAAACTTCTTTCCAGTTTTTAACGGAAGATGTTTCCTTTTTAACCGTAGCCCTCTATGAGCTTCCAAATATCACTTTGCAAATTCAACGAGAACAGCCTTAGCGAAAGGCTTCCTGAGGGGAAAGCTGTAAGTCTGTGAGATGAATTAACAGAACACAGAGCAGTTTCTCAGAAAGGTTCTTTCCAGTTTTAAACGGAAGATATTTCCTTTTTCACCATAGCCCTCTATGGGCTTCCAAATATCCCTTTGCCAATTCCACAAGAACACCCTTAGCGAAAGGCTTCTTGAAGGGAAAGATGTAACTCTGTGAGATGAATTAACAGAACACAGGCATTTTCTCAGAAAGCTTCTTTCCAGGTTTGAACGGAAGATATTTCCTTTTTCACCATAGCCCTCTATGCGCTTCCAAATATCACTTTGCCAATTACAGAAGAACACCTTAACGAAAGGCTTCTTGATGGGAAAGATGTAACTCTGTGAGATGAATTTTCAGAACACAAAGCAGTTGGACAGAAAGCCTCTTTCCAGTTTTTAACGGAAGATATTTCCTTTTTCACCATAGCCCTCTAGGAGCTTCAAAATACCACTTTGCAAATTCCACAAGAACAGTCTTTGCGAAAGGCTTCCTGAGGGGAATGCTGTAACTCAGTGAGATGAATTAACAGAACACAAAGCAGTTTCTCAGAAAGCTTCTTTAGAATTTTTAACGGAAGATATTTCCTTTTTCACCATAGCCCTCTATGGGCTTCCAAATATCACTTTGCAAATTCCACAAGAAAAGGCTTAGCGAAAGGCTTCTAGTGGGGAAAGCTGTATCTCTGTGAGATGAATTAACGGAACACAAAGCAGTTTCTCAGAAAGCCTCTTTCAAGTTTTTATCGGAGGTTATATCCTTTTTCACCATAGCCCCCTCTGGGCTTCCAAATACCACTTTTCAAATTCCACAAGAACAGTCTTAGTGAAAGGCTTCTTGAGGGGAAACCTGTAAGTCTGTGAAATGAATTAACAGAACACAATGTGGTTTTTCAGAAAGCTTCTTTTCAGTTTTTTTCTTAGAATATTTCCTTTTTCACCATTGCCCTATATGGTCTTCCAAATATCACATTTCCAATTCCACAAAAACAGTCATAGCGAAAGGATTCTTGATCGGAAAGCTGAAACTCTGTGAGGTGAATTAGCAGAACACAAACAATTGCTAAGAAAGACTCTTTCCAATTTTTAACGGAAGATATTTCCTTTTTCACCATAGATCTCTAGGGGTTTCGTAATATCACTTTGCAAATTCCAGAAGAACAGACTTAGCGAAAGGCTTCTTAAGGGGAAAGCTGTAAGTCTGTGAAATGAATTAACAGAACACAATGTAGTTTTTCAGAAAGCTTATTTTCAGTTTTTTTCTTAGGATATTTCCTTTTTCACCATTGCCCTCTATGGGCTTCCAAATATCACTTTGCAAATTCCACAAAAACAGTCATAGCGAAAGCATTATTGAGGGGAAGGCTGAAACTCTGTGAGTTGAATTAACAGAACACAAAGCAATTGCTCAGAAAGCCTTTTTCCAATTTCTAACGGAAGATATTTCCTTTTTCACCATAGCCCTCTAGGGGCTTCCTAATATCACTTTGCAAATTCCACAAGAACACACTTAGCGAAAGGCTTCTTGAGGGAAAAGCTGTAAGTCTGTGAGATGAATTAACAGAAAACAAAAGAGTTTCTCAGAAAGCCTCTTTCCAGTTTTTAACGGAAGATATTTCCTTTTTCACCTTAGCCATCTATGGGCTTCCAAATATCGCTTTGAAAATTTGACAAGAACTGACTTACGGACAGGCTTCTTGAGGTTAAAGCTGTAACTCTGTGAGATGAGTTAACAGAACACCAAGCAGTTTCTCAGAAAGCCTCTTTTCACTTTTAAACGTAAGATAGTTCCTTTTACACCATAGCCCTCTATGGGCTTCCAAATATCACTTAGAAAATTCCAAAAGAACAGTCTTAGGGAGAGTCTTCTTGAGGGGAAAGCTGTAACTCGGGTAGATGAATTAACAGAACACAAAGCAGATTCTCAGAAAATTTCTGTATAGTTTTTAACTGAAGGTATTTCCTTTTTCACCATATTCCTGTATGGGCTTCCAAATATCACTCTGCAAATTCCACAAGAACAGCCTTAGGGAAAGGCTTCTTGAGGGGAAAGCTGTAACTGTGTGAGATGAATTAAAAGAACACAAACCAGTTTCTCAGAAATCCTCTTTCCAATTTTTAACGGAAGATATTTCCTTTTTCACCATAGCACACTATGGGCTTCCAAATTGCAAATTCCACAAGAACAGTCGTAGCGAATGGCTTGTGTAGGGGAAAGCTCTAAGTCTGTGACATGAATTAACAGAGCACAATGTAGTTTCTAAGAAAGATTCTTTTCAGTTTTTGTCTTAGGAAAATTTTTTTTTCACCATAGCCCTCTATGGGCTTCTAAGTATTCCTTTCCAATTTCCACAAAAACTCTCTTAATGAAAGGCTTCTTGAGGGGAAACGTGTAACTCTGTGGTTGAATTAAGAGAACACAAAGGAGTTTCTCAGAATGCCTCTTTCCAGTTTTTAACAGAAGATATTTCCTTTTTCACCATAGCCCTCTATGGGCTTCCAAATATCACTTTGCAAATTCTACAAAAACTGTCTTAGCGAAAGGCTACTTGAGAGGAAAGCTGTAACTCTGTGAGATGAAATAACAGAACACAAAGCAGTTTCTCAGAAAGCCTCTTTCCAGTCTTTAATGGAAGATATTTCCTTCTTCACCATAGCCCTCTAAGGTCTTCCAAATATTGCTTTGCAAATAACACAAGAACAGTCTTAGCGAAAGGCTTCTTGAGCGGAAAGCTGTAACTCTGTGAGATGAATTAACAGAACACAAAGCAGTTTCTCAGAAAGCTTCTTTTCAGTTTTTATCTTAGGATATTTCCTTTTCCACTATAGAGCTCTATGGGCTTCCAAATATCACTTTGCAAATTCCACAAGAACAGTCTTAGCGAAAGGGTCCTGGAGGGTAAAGCTGTAAATCTGTGAGATGAATTAACAGAACACAAAGCAGTTTCTCAGAAAGCTTCTATCCAGTTTTTAACCGAAGATATGTCCTTTATCACCATAGCCCTCTATGGGCTTCCAAATATCACTTTGCAAATTCCACAGGAACAGTCTTAGCCAAAGACTTCATGAGGGGAAAGCTGTAATTTTGTGAGATGAATTAACAGAACACAAAGCAGTCTCTCAGAAAGCTTCTATCGACTTTTTACGGAAGATATTTCCTTTTTCACCGTAGCCCTCTATTGGCAACTAAATATCACTTTCCATATTCCACATGAACAGTCTTAGCGAAAGACTTCTTGAGGGGAGAGCTGTAACTCTGTGAAAAGAAATAACAGAACACAAAGCAGTTTCTCAGAAAGCTTCTTTCCAGTTTTTAACGGAAGATATTTCCTTTTTCACCGTAGCCCTCTTTGGGCTTGTAAATATCACTTTCCAAATTCCACATGAACAGTCTTAGCGAAAGGCTTCCTGATGGGAAAGCTGTAACTCTGTGAGATGAATTAACAGAACACCAAGCTGTTTCTCAGAAAGCTTCTTTTCAGTTTTTATCCTAGGATATTTCCTTTTTCACCTTAGCCTTCTATATGCTTGAAAATATCACTATGAAAATTCCACAAGAACAGTCTTAGCGAAAGGCTTCTTGAGGTGAAAGCAGTGACTCTGTGAGATGAATTACACAACACAAAGTAATTTCTCAGAAAGCTTGTTTCCAGTTTTTAACGGAAGATATTTCCTTTTTAACCATAGCCCTCTATGGACTTGCAAATATCACTTTGCAACTTCCACAAGAACAGTCTTCGCGAAAGGCTTCTTGAGCATAAAGCTGTAACTCTGTGAGATGAATTAACAGAGGACAAAGCAGTTTCTCAGAAAGCTTCTTTCCAGTTTTTAACGGAAGATATTTCCTTTTTCCCCATAGCCCTCCATGGGCTTGCAAAAATCACTTTGCAAATTCCACATGAACAGACTTTATGAAAGTCTTCTTGAAGGGAATGCTGTAACTCTGTTAGATGAGTTAACAGAACACAAAGCAGTTTCTCTGAAAGCTTCTTTCCAGTTTTTAATAGAAGATATTTCCTTTTTCAACATAGCCCTCTACGGGCTTCCAAATATCACTTGGAAATACCACAATAACAGTCTTAGCGAGAGTTGAAGTCAGTCGAATCCAATTCGAGCCTGTCTGAGCTGGTCTGGTCCGGTTTGACCCGGTCTAATCAGGTCAAATCCGGTTTGGGCCGTTGAAAACCGGTTTAACCGGTCTGGAGTGGTTTGAGCTGGTCAAAACCGGTTTGAGCTGGTCAAAACCGGATTGAGCCAATCTAAACCAGTTTGAACCTGTCTGGTCTGGTTTGAGCCGGTCAAAGCTGATTTGAGCCGGTCTGGCCCGGTTTTAGCCGGTCTGTGCCACTCTCGTCTCGTTTTGATCTGGTTTCAGCTGCTCTGGGCCTGTCTGGGACAGTTTGATTCGGTGTGAGCCAGTTTGGTCCGGTTTGATCCGTTGTCATCCGGTCAAAACCGGTTTGAACCGCTCTGGTCCGGATTGAGCCGGTCTGGTCTGGTTTGAGCCAGTCTAAACCGGCTCAGGTCGATCAAAACTGGTTTGAGCCAGTCTGGTCTGGTTTGAGCCAGTCAAAACCGGTTTGTGTCCCGGTTTCAGCCATTCTGGGCCGGTCTGCTCCGGTTTGATCTCGTTTCAGCTGGTCTGGGTCAGTTGAGTCCGGTTTGATCCGGTCAAAACCGCTTTGAGCAGGTCAAAACCGGTTTGAAACGGTATGATCTGGTTTGAGCCGGTCTGCTCTGGTTTGAGCCGGTCAAAATAGGTTCGAGCCGGTCAAAACAGCTTTGAGCCGGTATGGTCTGGTTTGAACCGGTCAAAACCGGTTTGTGGCCCAGTTTTAGGCATTCTGGACCGGTCTGGTCCGGTTTGATCCGATTTTAGCCGGTCTGGGCCCGTCTGATTCGGTTTGATCCGGCCTCATCCGGTCAAAACCGGTTTTAGCCAGTCAAAACCGGTTTCAGCCTGTCTGGTGTGGTTTGAGCAGTTCAAAACCGGTTTGACCCGGTCAAAACAGGTTTGAGCCGGTCTGGTCTGGTTTGAGCCGGTCTGGTCTGGTTTGAGCCAGTCAAAACCGGTTTGAGACGGTTTGGTCTGGATGAAGCCAGTCAAAACCGATTCGAGCCTGTCTGAGCCGGTCTGGTCCGGTTTGATCCGGTCTAATCAGATCAAAACCGGTTTGAGCCAGTGAAAACCGGTTTTAGCCGGTCTGGAGTGGTTTGAGCTGGTCAAAACCGGATTGAGCCATTCAAAACCGGTTTGAACCGGTCTGGTCTTGATTGAGTCGTTCAAAACCGGCTCAGGTCGATCAAAATCGGTTTGAGCCGGTCTGGCCTGGTTTGAACAGGTCAAAACCGGTTTGTGGCCCAGTTTTAGGCAGTCTGGGCCGGTCGAGTATGGTTTGATCCGATTTTAGCCGGTCTGGGCCGGTCTGATTCGGTTTGATCCGGTCTCATCTGGTCAAACACGGTTTTAGCCGGTCAAAACCGGTTTCAGCCGGTCTGGTGTGGTTTGAGCCGGTCAAAACCGTTTCGAGCCGTTCAAAACCGGTTTCTGCCGATCAAAACCGGATTGAACCGGTCTGGACTGGTTTGAGCTGTTCTAATCAGGTCAAAACCGCTTTACGCCAGTAAAAACCGGTTTTACCCGGTCTGGAGTGGTATGATCCGGTCAAAACTGGTTTCAGCCAGTCAAAACCGAGTTGAGGCAGTCAAAACCGGTTTGAACCGGTCTGGTCTGGTTTGAGCCATTCTAAACCATCTCAGGCCGGTCAAAACCGGTTTGAGCCGGTCTGATCTGGTTTCAGCCGGTCAAAACCGCTTTGTGGCCCGCTTTTAGCCAGTCTGGGCCGGTCTGGTCCTGTTTGATCCGGTTTCAGCTTGTCTGTGCCGGTCGAGTCTGGTTTGATCCACTCAAAACCGCTTTGAGCCGGTCAAAACTGGTTTGAGCCGGTCTGGCCTGGCTTGAACCGGTCAAAACCGGATTGTGGCCCAGTTTTAGGCAGTCTGGCACGGTCGGGTACGGTATGATCGGATTGTAGCCGGTCAGGGCCAGTCTGATTCGGTTTGATCCGGTCTCATCTGGTCAAACCCGGTTTTAGCCGGTCAAAACCGGTTTCAGCCGGTCTGGTGTGGTTTAAACAGGTCAAAACCGGTTTGAGCCGGTCTGGTCTGGTTTGAGCCGGTCTGGTCTGGTTTTAGCTGGTCTAAACCGGTTCGAGCTGGTGAAAACTGGATTGAGCCGGTTTGTTCTGGTTGAAGTCAGTCGAAACCAATTCGAGCCTCTCTGAGCCGGTCTGGTCTGGTTTGATCCGGTCTAATCAGGTTAAAAACGGTTTGGGCTGTTTAAAACCGGTTTGAGCCGGTCTGGAGTGGTTTGAGCCAGTCTGGTCTGGTTTGAGCCGGTCAAAACCGTATTGAGACAGTCAAAACCGGTTTGAACCGGTCTGGTCTGGTTTGCGCCGGTCAAAACCTGCTCAGGACGGTCAAAACCGGTTTGAGCCGGTCTGGTCTGGTTTGCACCGGTGAGAACCGGTTTGTGTCCCAGTTTTTGGCGGTCTGGTCCAGTCTGGTCCGGTTTGATCCGATTTTAGCCGGTCTGGGCCGGTCTGATTCGGTATGATCGGGTCTCATCCGGTCAAAACCGGTTTTAGGCGATCAAAACCGGTTTCAGCCTGTCTGGGGTGGTTTGAGCAAGTCAAAACCGGTTTGAGCCGGTCAAAACCGGTTTGAGCTTGTCTGGCCTGGTTTGAGGCGATCTGGTCTGGTTTGAGCTGGTCAAAACCGGTTCGAGCCGGTGAAAACCGGTTTGAACCAGTCTGGTCTGGTTTGAGCCGGTCAAAACCGGCTCAGTTCGGACAAAACCGGTTTGACGCAGTCTAATCAGGTCAAAACCGGTTTGGGCTGTTGAAAACCGGTTTTAGACGGTCTGCAGTGGTTTGAGCTGGTCACAACCGGTTTCAGCCGGTCAAAACCGGATTGAGGCAGTCAAAACCGGTTTGAACCTGTCTTGTCTGGTTTGAGATGGTCAAAACCGGTTTGAGCCGTTCTGGCACGATTTTAGCTGGTTTGTGCCGCTCTCGTCTGGTTTGATCCCGTTTCAGTCGGTCTGGGCCTGTCTGAGCAAGTTTGATCTGGTGTGAGCCAGTCTGATCCAGTTTGATCCGCTGTCATCCGGTCAAAACCGGTTTGAGCCGCTCTGGTCCGGTTTGAGCCACTGTGGTCTGGTTTGAGCCGTTGTAAACCGGCTCAGGCTGGTCAAAACCGGTTTGAGCCGGTCTGGTCTGGTTTCAGCCGGTCAAAACTGCTTTGTGGCCCGCTTTCAGCCGGTCAGGGCCGGTCTGGTCCTGTTTGATCCGGTTTCAGCTTGTGTGTGCCATTCGAGTCTGGGTTGATCTGGTCAAAACCGCTTTGAGCCGGTCAAAACCGGTTTGAGCCGGTCTGGTCGGGTTTCAGCCGGTGAAAACCGCTTTATGGCCCGATTTCAGCCGGTGTGGGCTGGCCTGGTCCTGTTTGATCTGCTTTCAGCTGATATGGGCCGGTAGAGTCTGTTTGCTCCGTCAAAACTGCTTTGAGGCGGTCAAAACCGGTTTGAGCCGGTTTGGTCTGGTTTGAACCAGTCCAAACCGGTTTGTGGCCCAGTTTTAGGCAGTCTGGGACGTTCGGGTATGGTTTGATCCGATTTTAGGCAGTCTGGGCCGTTCTGATTCGGTTTGATCTGGTCTCATCTCGTCAAACCCGGTTTTAGCCGGTCACAACCGGTTTCAGCCGGTCTGGTGTGGTTTTAGCCGGTCAAAACTGGCTCAGGTCCATCAAAACCGGTTTGACGCAGTCTAATCAGGTCAAAACCGGTTTGGGCCGTTGAAAACCGGTTTTAGCCGGTCTGCAGTGGTTTGACCTGGTCACAACCGGTTTCAGCCGGTCAAAACCGGATTGAGGCAGTCAAAACCGGTTTGAACATGTCTTGTCTGGTTTGAGACGGTCAAAACCGGTTTGAGCCGGTCTGGCACGATTTTAGCCGGTTTGTGCCGCTCTCATCTGGTTTGATCCGGTTTCAGTCGGTCTGGGACTGTCTGAGCATGTTTGATCCGGTGTGAGCCAGTCTGGTCCGGTTTGATCCGTTGTCATCTGGTCAAAACCGGTTTAAGCCGCTCTGGTCCGGTTTGAGCCGCTCTGGTCCAGTTTGAGCTGCTCTGGTCTGATTTGAGCTGTTGTAAACGGGCTCAGGCTGGTCAACACCGGTTTCTGCCAGTCTGGTCTGGTTTCAGCCGGTCAAAACCGCTTTGTGGCCCGCTTTCAGCCGGTCTGGGCCCGTCTGGTCCTGTTTGATGCGGTTTCAGCTTGTCTGTGCCGTTCCAGTCTGGTTTGATCCGGTCAAAACCGCTTTGAGCCGGTCAAAACCGGTTTGAGCCGGTCTGGTCGGGTTTCAGCCGGTGAAAACCGCTTTATGGCCCAATTTCAGCCGGTGTGGCCCGGCCTGGTCCTGTTTCATCCACTTTCAGCTGATCTGGGCCACTAGAGTCTGTTTGCTCCGTCAAAACTGCTTTGAGGCGGTCAAAATCGGTTTGAGCCGGTTTGGTCTGGTTTGAACTGGTCAAAACCGGTTTATGGCCCAGTTTTAGGTGGTCTGGGCCGGTCTGGTCCTGTTTGATCCGCTTTCAGCTCATCTGGGCCGGTAGAGTCTGGTTTGATCAGGTCAAAACCGCTTTGAGCCGGTGAAAACCGGTTTAAGCCGGTCTGGTCTGGTTTGAAACGGTCAAAACCGGTTTGTGGCCCAGTTTTAGGCAGTCTGCGCCGTTCGGGTACGGTTTGATCCGATTTTAGCCAGTCTGGGACGTTCTGATTCGGTTTGATCTGGTCTCATCTCGTCAAACCTGGTTTTAGCTGGTCAAAACCGGTTTCAGCCGGTCAAAACCGGATTGAGGCAGTCAAAACTGGTTTGAACCGGTCTGGTCTGGTTTGAGATGGTCAAAACCGGCTCAGGTCGGTCAAAACCTGTTTGAGCCGGACTGGTCTGGTTTACACTGGTCAAAACCGGTTTGTGGCCCAGTTTTTGGCGTTCTGGTCCAGTCTGGTCCGGTTTGATCCGATTTTAGCTGGTCTGGGCTGGTCTGATTCGGTATGATCTGGTCTCATCCGGTCAAACCAGGTTTTAGCCGATCAAACCCGGTTTCAGCCGGTCTGGTGTGGTTTGAGCAGGTCAAAACCGGTTTGAGCTGGTCTGGTCTGGTTTGAGGCGGTCTGGTCTGGTTTGAGCTGGTCAAAACCAGTTCGAGCCAGTCAAAACCGGTTTGAACCGGTCTGGTCTGGTTTGAGCCGGTCAAAACCGGCTCAGGTCCGTCAAAACCGGTTTGACCCGGTCTAATCAGGTCAAAACCGGTTTGGGCCGTTGAAAATCGGTTTTAGCCAGTCTGCAGTGGTCTGAGCTGGTCCCAACCGGTTTCAGCCTGTCAAAACCGGATTGAGGCAGTCAAAACCGGTTTGAACCTGTCTTGTCTGGTTTGAGATGATCAAAACCAGTTTCAGCCGGTCTGGCACGATTTTAGCTGGTCTGTGCCACTCTCATCTGGTTTGATCCGGTTTCAGTCAGTCTGGGCCTGTCTGCGCCAGTTTGATCCGGTGTGAGCCAGTCTGGTCCGGTTTGATCCGTTGTCATCCAGTCAAAACCGGTTTGAGCTGCTCTGGTCCGGTTTGAGCCGCTCTGCTCTGATTTGAGCCGTTGTAAACCGGCTCAGGCTGGTCAAAACCAGTTTGAACCGGTCAGGTCTGGTTTCAGCCGGTCAAAACCGCTTTGTGGCCCGCTTTCAGCCGGTCTGGGCTGGTCTGGTCCTGTTTGATCCGATTTCAGCTTGTCTGTGCCGGTCGAGTCTGGTTTGATCCGGTCAAAACCGCTTTGAGCTGGTCAAAACCGGTTTGAGCCGGTCTGGTCTGGATTGAGCCGGTGAAAACCGGCTCAGGTGGGTCAAAATCGGTTTGAGCCGGTCTGGTATGGTTTCAGCCGGTCAAAACCACTTTATGGCCCAATTTCAGCCGGTGTGGGCCGGCCTGGTCCTGTTTGATCCGCTTTCAGCTGATCTGGGCCGGTAGAGTCTGTTTGCTCCGTCAAAACTGCTTTGAGGCGGTCAAAACCTGTTTGAGCCTGTTTGGTCTGGTTTGAACCGGTCAAAACTGGTGTGTGGCCCAGTTATAGGCAGTCTGGGACGGTCGGATACGTTTTGATCCAATTTTAGCCGGTCTGGGCCAGTCTGATTCGGTTTGATCCGGTCTCATCTGGTCAAACCCGGTTTCAGCCAGTCAAAACCGGTTTCAGCCGGTCTGGTGTGGTTTGAGCCGGTCAAAACCTGTTCGAGCCATTCAAAACCGGTTTGTGCTGGTCAAAACTGCATTGAACCAGTCTGGTCTGGTTTGAGCTGGTCTAATCAGGTCAAAACCGGCTTAAGCCCCTGAAAACCGGTTTTAACCATTCTGGAGTGGTTTGAGACGGTCAAAACCGGTTTCAGCTGGTCAAAACCGGATTGAGGCAGTCAAAACCGGTTTGAACCGGTCTGGTCTGGTTTGCGCTGGTCAAAACCGGCTCAGGTCGGTCAAAACCGGTTTTAGCCATTCTGGTCTGGTTTGCACCGGTCAAAACCGGTTTGTGGCCCAGTTTTATGTGGTCTGGGCCTGTCTGGTCCGGTTTGATGCGATTTTAGCCAGTCAGGGCCAGTCTGACTCAGTTTGATCCGGTCTCATCCGGTCAAAACAGGTTTTAGCTGGTCAAAACCGGTTTCAGCCAGTTTGGTGTGGTTTGAGCACCTCAAAACCGGTTTGACCCAGTGAAAACAGGTTTGATCCGGTCTGGTCTGGTTTGAGCCAATCTGGAGTGGTTTGAGCGGGTGAAAACCGGTTCAAGATAGTCAAAACCGGTTTGAGCCGGTTTGGTATGGTTGAAGCCAGTCAAAACCGATTCGAGCCTGTCTGAGACGGTCTGGTCCGGTTTGATCCTGTCTATTCAGGTCAAAACCGGTTTCAGTCAGTGAAAACCGGTTTTTAGCCGGTCTGGAGTGGTTTGAGCCGGTCAAAACCAGATTGAGCCATTCAAAACCGGTTTGAACCGGTCTGGTCTGGTTTGAGCCGGTCAAAACCAAATTGAGCCGGTCTGGCCCGGTTTTAGCCAGTCTGGGCCGGTCTGGTCCGGTTTGATCCGGTTTCAGCCGGTCTGGGCCTGTCTGATTCAGTTTGATCTGGTTTCATCCAGACAAAACCGGTTTTAGCTGGTCAAAACCGGTTTCAGCCGGTCTGGTGTGGTTTGAGCAGGTCAAAACTGGTTTGAGTCGGAAAAACCGGTTTGACCCGGTCTAATCAGGTCAAAACCGGTTTGGGCCGTTGAAAACCGGTTTTAGCCGGTTGGGAGTGGTGTGAGCTGGTCAAAACCGGTTTGAGCCGGTCAAAACCGGATTGAGCCAGACAAAACCGGTTTGAACCTGTCTGTTCTGGTTTGAGACGGTCAAAACCGGTTTGAGCCTGTCTGGCACGGTTTTACCTGGCCTGTACCGCTCTCGTCTGGTTTGATCCGGTTTCAGCCAGTCTGGGCCTGTCTGAGCCAGTTTGATCCGGTGTGAGCCAGTCTGGTCCGGTTTGATCCGTTGTCATCCGGTCAAAACCGGTTTGAGCTTCTCTGGTCTGCATTGAGCCTGTCTGGTCTGGTTTGAGCCGGTCTAAACCGGCTCAGGCCGGTCAAAACCTGTTTGAGAGGGTCTGGTCTGGTTTGAGCCGGTCAAAACCGGTTTGTGGCCCGGTTTCAACCGGTCTGGGAGAGTCTGCCCCGGTTTGATCCGGTTTCAGCTGGTCTGGGCCGGTCGAGTCAGGTTTGATCCAGTCAAAACCGCCTTCATCTGGTCAAAACCGGTTTGAGCCGGTCTGGTCTGGTTTGAGCCGATCTGCTCTGGTTTGAACCTGTCAAAACCGGTTCGAGCCAGTCAAAACCGGTTTGTGGCCCAGTTTTAGGCAGTCTGGGCCGGTCTGATTCGGTTTGATCCGGTCTCATCTGGTGAAAACCGTTTTTAGACGGTCAAAACCGGTTTCAGCCGGTCTCTTGTGGTTTGAGCAGGGCAAAACCGGTTTGAGCCGGTCTGGTCTGGTTTGAGCTGGTCAAATCCAGTTCGAGCCAGTCAAAACTGGATACAGCAGGTTTGGTCTGGTTGAAGTCACTCGAAACCAATTCGAGCCTGTCTGAGCTGGTCTGGTTCAGTTTGACCCGGTCAAATCAGGTCAAAACCGGATTGGGCTGTTGAAAACCGGTTTTAGCTGGTCTGGTGTGGTTTGAGCTGGTCAAAACTGGTTTGAGCCGGTCAAAACCGGATTGAGCCAGTCAAAACCGGTTTGAACCTGTCTGGTCTGGTTTGAGCCAGTCAAAGCCGATTTGAGCCGGTCTGGCCCGGTTTTAGCCGGTCTGTGCCGCTCTCGTCTGGTTTGATCCGGTTTCAGTCGGTCTGGGCCTGTCTGGGCCAGTTCGATCCGGTGTGAGCCAGTCTGGTCCGGTTTGATCCGTTGTCATATGGCCAACACCAGTTTGAACCGCTCTGGTCCGGATTGAGCCGGTCTGGTCTGGTTTGAGCCAGTCAAAACTGGTTTGTGTCCCGGTTTCAGCCGGTCTGGGCCGGTCTGCTCCGGTTTGATCTCGTTTCAGCTAGTCTGGGTCAGTCGAGTCCGGTTTGATCTGGTCAAAACCGCTTTGAGCCGGTGAAAACTGGTTTGAAACGGGATGATCTGGTTTGAGCTGGTCTGCTCTGGTTTGAGCCGGTAAAAACAGGTTCGAGCCGGTCAAAACCGTTTGAGCCGGTCTGGTCTGGTTTGAACCGGTCAAAACCGGTTTGTGGCCCAGTTTTAGGCATTCTGGGCCGGTCTGGTCTGGTTTGATCCGATTTTAGCCGGTCTTGGCCCGTCTGATTCGGTTTGATCTGGCCTCATCTGGTCAAAACCGGTTTTAGCCGGTCAAAACCGGTTTCAGCCTGTCTGGTGTGGTTTGAGCAGTTCAAAACCGGTTTGACCCGGTCAAAACAGGTTTGAGCCGGTCTGGTCTTGTTTGAGCCGGTCTGGTCTGGTTTGAGCGGGTCAAAACCGGTTTGAGCCGGTTTGGTCTGGTTGAAGCCAGTCAAAACCGATTCGAGCCTGTCTGAGCCGGTCTGGTCTGGTTTGATCCGGTCTAATCGGAGCAAATCCGGTTTGAGCCAGTGAAAACCGGTTTTAGCCAGTCTGGAGTGATTTGAGCTGGTCAAAACCGGATTGAGCCAGTCAAAACCGGATTGAACCGGTCTGGTCTTGATTGAGCCGTTCAAAACTGGCTCAGGTCAATCAACATCGGTTTGAGCCGGTCTGGCCTGGTTTGAACCGGTCAAAACCGGTTTGTGGCCCAGTTTTAGGCAGTCTGGGCCAGTCGGGTATGGTTTGATCCGATTTTAGCCTGTCTGGGCCGGTCTGATTCGGTTTGATCCGGTCTCATCCAGTCAAACCCGGTTTTAGCCAGTCAAAATCGGTTTCAGCCGGTCTGGTGTGGTTTGAGCCGGTCAAAACCGGTTCGAGCCGTTCAAAACCGGTTTGTGACGATCAAAACCGGATTGAACTGGTCTGGTCTGCTTTGAGCTGGTCTAATCAGGTCAAAACCGGTTTAAGCCGGTAAAAACGGGTTTTACCCGGTCTGGAGTGGTTTGAGCTGTTCAAAACCGGTTTCAGGCATTCAAAACCAAATTGAGGCACTCAAAACCGGTTTGAACCGGTCTGGTCTGGTTTGAGCCGGTTAAAACCGGCTCAGGTCGGTCAAAAATGTTTGAGCCGATCTGGTCTGGTTTGAGCTGGTCAAAACCAGTTCGAGTCAGTCAAAACCGGTTTGAGCCAGTCAAAACCGATTTGAAACCCTCTGTTCTGGTTTGAGACGGTCAAAACCGGTTTGAGCCGGTCTGGCACGGTTTTAGCTGGTCTGTGCCGCTCTCATCTGGTTTGATCCGGTTTCAGCTGGTCTGGGCCTGTCTGAGCCAGTTTGATCCGGTGTGAGCCAGTCTGGTCCGGTATGATCCGTTGTCATCCGGTCAAAACCGGTTTGAGCCGCTCTGGTGCGGATTGAGCCTGTCTGGCCTGGTTTGAACCGGTCAACACCGGTTTGTGGCCCAGTTTTAGGCAGTCTAGGGCGGTCGGGTACGGTTTGATCGGATTGTAGCCGGTCTGGGCCGGTCTGATTGGGTTTGATCCGGTCTCATCCAGTCAAACCCGGTTTTAGCCGGTCAAAACCGTTTTCAGCCTGTCTGGTGTGGTTTGAGCAGTTCAAAACCGGTTTGACCCGGTCAAAACAGGTTTGAGTCGGTCTGGTCTGGTTTGAGCCGGTCAAAACCGGTTCGAGCCAGTCAAAACCGGTTTGAGCCGGTTTGGTCTGGTTGAAGGCAGTCAAAACCGGTTTGAGCCTGTCTGAGCCGGTCTAGTCCAGTTTGATCCGGTCTAATCAGGTCAAAACCGGTTTGAGCCAGTGAAAACCGTTTTTAGCCGATCTGGTCTGATTTGAGCCGGTGAAAACCGACTCAGGTCGGTCTAAGTTGCTTTGAGCCGGTCTGGTATGGTTTCATCCCTTCAAAACCGCTTTGTGACCCACTTTCAGCCTGTCTGGGCCTGCCTGGTCCTGTTTGATCCGCTTTCAGCTGATCTGGACCGTTAGAGTCTGGTTTGATCTGGTCAAAACCGCTTTGAGCCGGTCAAAACCGGTTTCAGCCGGTCAAAACCGAATTGAGGCAGTCAAACCCGGTTTGAACAGGTCTGGTCTGGTTTGAGCCGGTCAAAACCCGCTCAGGTCGGTCAAAACCGGTTTGAGCCGGTCTGGTGCGGTTTCAGCCGGTCAAAACTGCTTTGTGGCCTGCTTTCAGCCGGTCTGGGCCGGTCTGGTCCTGTTTGATCCGCTTTCAGCTCATCTGGGTCGGTAGAGTCTGGTTTGCTCTGGTCAAAACCGCTTTGACCCGGTCAAAACCGGTTTGAGCAGGTCTGGTCTGGTTTGAACCGGTCAAAACCGGTTTGTGTCCCAGTTTTAGGCATCTGGGCTGGTCGGGTATGGTTTGATCCGATTTTAGCCGGTCTGGGCCAGTCTGATTCGGTTTGATCTGGTCTCATCCGGTCAAAACCGGTTTTAGCCAGTGAAAACCGGTTTCAGCCGGTCTGGTGTTATTTGAGCAGGTCAAAACCGGTTTGAGCCGGTCTGGTCTGGTTTGAGCTGGTCAAAACCTGTTCGAGCCAGTCAAAACCGGATTGAGACGGTTTGGTCTGGTTGAAGTCAGTCGAAACCAATTCGAGCCTGTCTGAGCCGGTCTGGTCCGGTTTGACCCGGTCTAATCAGGTAAAAACCGGTTTGGGCCGTTGAAAACCGGTTTTACACGGTCTGGAGTGGTTTGAGCTGGTCAAAACCGGTTTGAGCTGGTCAAAATCGGATTGAGTCAGTCAAAACCGATTTGAACCTGTAGCTCTGGTTTGAGCCGGTCAAAACCAGTTTGAGCCGGTCTGGCCCGGTTTTAGCCGGTCTGTTCTGCTCTCATCTGGTTTGATCCGGTTTCAGCCGGTCTAGGCCTGTCTGGTCCGGTTTGATCCGGTGTGAGCCAGTCTGGTCCGGTTTGATCCGTTGTCATCCGGTCAAAACCGGTTTGAGCCGCTATGGTCCGGATTGAGCCTGTCAGGTCTGGTTTGAGCCGGTCTAAACCGGTTTGAGCGGGTCTGGTCTGGTTTGAGCCGTCAAAACCTGTTTGTGGCCCGGTTTCAGCTGGTCTGGGCCGGTCTGCTCCGGTTTGATCCAGTTTCAGCTGGTATGGGCCGGTCGAGTCCAGTTTGATCTGGTCAAAACTGCTTTGAGCCGGTCAAAACCGGTTTGAGCCGGTCTGGTCTGGTTTGAGCCGGTCTGCTCTGGTTTGAGCGGTCAAAACCGGTTCGAGCCGGTCAAAACCGCTTTGAGCCAGTCTGGTCTGGTTTGTACCAGTCAAAACCGGTTTGTGGCCCAGTTTTAGGCGGTCTGGGCCGGTCTGGTCCGGTTTGATCCGATGTTAGCCAGTCTGGGCCCGTCTGATTCGGTTTGATCCGGTCTCATTCGGTCAAAACCGGTTTTAGCCGGTCAAAACCCGTTTCAGCCTGTCTGGTGTGGTTTGAGCAGTTCAAAACCGGTTTGACCTGGTCAAAACAGGTTTGAGCCAGTCTGGTCTGATTTGAGCCAGTCTGGTCTGGTTTTAGCCGGTCAACACCGGTTTGAGCCGGTCTGGCCCGGTTTTAACCAGTCTGGGCCGGTCTGGTCCGGTTTGATCCGGTTTCAGCCGGTCCGGGACTGTCTGGTTCGGTTTGATCCGGTGTGAGCCCGTCTGTTCTGGTTTGATCCGTTGTCATCTGGTATAAACCGGTTTGAGCCGCTCTGGTCCGGTTTGAGCCGCTCTGCTGTTGTTTGAGCCGTTCTAAAGCGGCTCAGGCCAGTCAAAACCGGTTTGAGCCGGTCTGGTCTGGTTTCAACTAGTCAAAACTGCTTTGTGGCCCGCTTTCAGCTGGTCTGGGCCGGTGTGGTCCTGTTTTATCCGGTTTCAGCTTGTCTGTGCCGGTCGAGACTGGTTTGATCCGATCAAAACGGCTTTGAGCCTGTCACAATCGGTTTGAGCCGGTCTGGTCTGTTTTGAGCCGGTGAAAACTGGCTCAGGTCGGTCAAAGTCGGTTTGAGCCGGTCTGGTATGGTTTCATCCGGTCAAAACTGCTTTGTGGCCCGCTTTCAGCTGGTCTGGGCCGGCATGGTCCTGTTTGATCTGCTTTCAACTGATCTGGACTGGTAGAGTCTGGTTTGGTCCGGTCAAAACCGCTTTGAGCCGGTCAAAACCGGTTTCAGCCGGTCAAAACCGAATTGAGGCAGTCAAAACCGGTTTGAACCGGTCTGGTCTGGTTTGAGCTGGTAAAAACCGGCTCAGGTCTGTCAAATCCTGTTTGTGCTGGTCTGGTGTGCTTTCAGCCGGTCTGGTGTGGTTTGAGCAGTTCAAAACCGGTTTGACCTGGTCAAAACACGTTTGAGCTGGTCTGGTCTGGTTTGAGCCGGTCTGGTCTGGTTTGAGTCGGTCTGGTCTGGTTCGAGCTGGTCAAAACCGGTTTGAGCCGGTTTGGTCTGGTTGAAGCCAGTCAAAACTGATTCGAGCCTGTCTGAGCCGGTCTGGTGCGGTTTCATCCGGTCTAATCAGGTCAAAACCGGTTTGAGCCAGTGAAAACCGGTTTTAGCTGGTCTGGAGTGGTTTGAGACGGTCAAAACCGGATTGAGCCAGTCAAAACCGGTTTGAACCGGTCTGGTATGGTTTGAGCCAGTCAAAACCGGTTTGAGCTGGTCTGGCCCGGTTTTAGCCAGTCTGGACCGGTCTTGTCCGGTTTGATTCTGTTTCAGCCGGTCTTGCCTGTCTGGTCCGGTTTGATCTGGTGTGAGCCGGTCTGGTCCTGTTTGATCCGGTTTCAGCTTGTCTGTGCCGGTCGAGTCTGGTTTGATACGGTCAAAACCGCTTTGAGCCGGTCAAAACCTGTTTTAGCCGGTCTGGTCTGGTTTGAGCTGGTGAAAACCGTCTCAGGTCGGTCAAAATCGATTTGAGCCAGTCTGGCCTGGCTTGAACCGGTCAAAACCGGTTTGTGGCCCAGTTTTAGGCGGTCTGGGGCGGTCGGGTACGGTTTTTATCGGATTGTAGCCGGTCTGGGCCAGTCTGATTCGGTTTGATCTGGTCTCATCCGGTCAAACCCGGTTTTAGCCAGTCAAAACCGATTTCAGCCGGTCTGGTGGTGTTTGAGCAGGTCAAAACCGGTTTGAGCCGGTCTGGTCTGGTTTGAGCCGGTCTGGTCTGGTTTCAGCTGGTCAAAACCGGTTCGAGCCGGTCAAAACTGGATTGAGCCAGTTTGGTCTGGTTGAAGTCAATCAAAACCAATTCGAGCCTGTCGGAGCCGGTCTGGTCCGGTTTTACCCGGTCTAGTCAGGTCAAAACCGGTTTGGACCGTTGAAAACCGGTTTTAGCCGGTCTGTAGTGGTTTGAGCTGGTCACAACCGGTTTGAGCTGGTCAAAACCGGATTGAGCCAGTCAAAACCGACTTGAACCTGCAGGTCTGGTTTGAGCCGGTCAAAACCCGTTTGAGGCGGTCTGGCCCGGTTTTAGCCGGTCTGTTCCGCTCTCATCTGTTTTGATCTGGTTTCAGCCGGTCTAGGCCTGTCTGGTCCGGTTTGATCCGGTGTGAGCCAGTCTGGTCCGGTTTGATCCGTTGTCATCTGGTCAAAACCGGTTTGAGCCGCTCTGGTCCGGATTGAGCCTGTCTGGTCTGGTTTGAGCCAGTCTAAACCGGCTCAGGTCGGTCAAAACCGGTTGGAGCCGGTCTGGTCTGGTTTGAGCCAGTCAAAACCAGTTTGTGGCCCGGTTTCAGCCGGTCTGGGCCGGTCTGCTCCGGTTTGATCCGGTTTCAGCTGGTCTGGGTCGGTCGAGTCCGGTTTGATCCGGTCAAAACCGCTTTGAGCCGGTCAAAACCGGTTTGAAACGGTATGATCTGGTTTGAGCCAGTCAAAACCGGTTCGAGCCGGTTAAAACCGCTTTGAGCCGGTCTTGTCTGGTTTGATCCAGTCAAAACGGGTTTGTGGCCCAGTTTTAGGCGGTCTGGGCCGGTCTGGTCTGGTTTGATCCGATTTTAGCCGGTGTGGGCCGGTCTGATTCGGTTTGATCCAGTCTCATCCGGTCAAAACCGGTTTGAGCCGGTCAAAACCGGTTTCAGCCTGTCTGGTGTGGTTTGAGCAGCTTAAAACCGGTTTGACCCGGTCAAAACAGGTTTGAGATGGTCTGGTCTGGTTTGAGCCGGTCTGGTCTGGTTTGAGCCGGTCAAAACCATTTTGAGCCGGTCAAAGCTGGTTTCAGCCGGTCAAAACCGGATTGAGGCAGTCAAAACCGGTTTGAACCGGTCTGGTTGGAGCCAGTCAAAACCGGTTCAGGACGGTCAAAACCGGTTTAAGCCAGGCTGGTCTGGTTTGCACCGGTTAAAACCGGTTTGTGGCCCAGTTTTAGGCGGTCTGGGCCGGTCTGGTTCGGTTTGATCCGATTTTAGTCGGTCTGGCCGCTCTGATCCGGGTTGATCCGGTCTCATCAGGTCAAAACCGGTTATAGCCGGTCAAAACCGGTTTCAGCCAGTCTGGTGTGGTTTGAGCAGGTCAAAACCGTTTTGAGCCTGTCAAAACCGGTTTTGGCCGGTCTGGTCTGGTTTGAGTCGGTCTGGTCTGGTTTGAGCTGGTCAAAACTGGTTCGAGCCGGTCAAAACCGGATTGAGCTGGTTTGGTATGGTTGAAGTCAGTCGAAACCAATTCGAGCCTATCTGAGCCGGTCTGGTCGTGTTTGACCCGGTCTAATCAGGTCAAAACCCTTTTGAGCCAGGGAAAACCGGTTTTAGCCGGTCTGGAGTGGTTTGAGCTGGTCAAAACCAGATTGAGCCAGTCAAAACCGGTTTCAACCGGTCTGGTCCGGTTTGAGCCGCTCTGGTCTGGTTTGAGCCTTTCTAAACTGGCTCAGGCAGGTCAAAAACGGTTTGAGCCGGTCTGGTCTTGTTTCAGCTGGTCAAAACCGCTTTGCGACCCGCTTTCAGCCAGTCTGGGCCGGTCTGATCCGGTTTCAGCTTGTCTGTGCCGGTCGAGTCTGTTTTGATCCGGTCAAAACCGGTTTGAGCTGGTCTGGTCTGGTTTGATCCAGTGAAAACCGGCTCAGGTCAGTCAAAATCGGTTTGAGCCGGTCTGGCCTGGCTTGAACCGGTCAACACCGGTTTGTGGCCCAGTTTTAGGCAGTCTGGGGTGGTCGGGTATGGTTTGATTGGATTGTAGCTGGTCTGGGCCAGTCTGATTCGGTTTGATCCGGTCTCATCCAGTCAAACCCGGTTTTAGCCGGTCAAAACCGGTTTCAGCCGGTCTGGTGTGGTTTGAGCCAGTCTAATCACGTCAAAACCGGTTTGGGCCGTTGATAACCGGTTTTAGCTGGTCTGGAGTGATTTGAACTGGTCAAAACCGGTTTGAGCCGGTCCAAACCGGACTGAGCCAGTCAAAACCGGTTTGAACCTGACTGGACTGCTTTGAGCGGTGAAAACTGGTTTGAGCCAGTCTGGCCCGGTTATAGCTGGTCTGTGCCGCTCTCGTCTGGTTTGATCTGGTTTCAGCCGGTCTGGGCCTGTCTGGGCCAGTTTGATCTGGTGTGAGCCAGTGTGGTCCAGTTTGATCTGTTGTCATCCGGTCAAAAACCGGTTTGAGCCGTTCTGGTCCACATTGAGCCGGCCTGGTCTGGTTTGAGCCGGTCAATACCGGTTCAAGCCGGTCAAAACCGGTTTGAGCCGGTTTGGTCTGGTTGAAGCCAGTCAAAACCGATTCGCGCCTGTCTGAGCAGGTCTGTTCCGATTGACCCGGTCTATTAAGGTCAAAACCGGTTTGAGCTGGTGTAAACCTGTTTTTAGCCGGTCTGCAGTGGTTTTGAGGTGGTCAAAACCGGTTTGAGCCGGTCTGGTGTGGTTTGAGCCGGTCAAAACGGTTCGAGCCGTTCAAAACCAGTTTGTGCCAGTCAAAACCGCATTGAATCGGTCTGGTCTGTTTTCAGCTGGTCTAATCAGGTTAAAACCGGTTTAAGCCGCCGAAAACAGGTTTTAAATGATCTGGAGTGGTTTGAGCCGGCCAAAACCGGTTTCAGCCGGTCAAAACCAGATTGAGGCAGTCAAAACCGGTTTGAACCGCTCTCGTCTGGTTTGCGCTGATCAAAACCGGCTCAGGTCGGTCAAAACCGGTTTGAGCTGGTCTGGTCTGGTTTGCACCGGTCAAAACCGGTTTGTGGCCCAGTTTTAGGCGGTCTGGGCTTGTCTGGTCCGGTTTGATCCGATTTTAGCCGGTCTGGGCCTGTCTGATTCGGTTTGATCTGGTCTCATCCGGTCAAAACCGGTTTTAGCCAGTCAAAACCGGTTTCAGCTGGTCTGGTGTGGTTTGAGCAGGTCAAAACCAGTTTGAGCCGGTCTGGTCTGGTTTGAGCCGGTCTGGTCTGGTTTGAGCGGGTCAAAACCGGTTTGAGCCGGTTTGGTCTGGTTGAAGCCAGTCAAAACCGATTCGAGCCTGTCTGAGCCTGTCTGGTCCGGTTTGATCTGGTCTAATCAGATCAAAACCGGTTTGAGCCAGTGAAAACCGGTTTTAGCCGGTCTGGAGTGGTTTGAGCCGGTCCAAACCGGATTGAGCTAGTCAAAACCGGTTTGAACAAGTCTGGTGTTGATAGAGCTGGCCAAAACCAGCTCAGGTCGATCAAAATCGGTTTGAGACGGTCTGGCCTGGTTTGAACCGGTCAAAACCGGTTTGTGGCCCAGTTTTAGGCAGTCTGGGCCGGTCGGGTATGGTTTGATCTGATGTTAGCCGGTCTTGGCCAGTCTGATTCGATTTGATCCGGCCGCATCCGGTCAAACCCGTTTTTAGCCGGTCAAAACCGGTTTCAGCCGGTCTGGTGTGGTTTGAGCCGGTCAAAACCGGTTCGAGCCGTTCAAAACCGGTTTGTGATGATCAAAACCGGATTGAACCGGTCTGGTCTGGTTTGAGCTGGTCTAATCAGGTCAAAACCGGTTTCAGCCGGTCAAAACCGAATTGAGGCTGTCAAAACCGGTTTGAACCGGTCTGGTCTGGTTTGAGCCGGTCAAAACCGGCTCAGGTCGGTCAAATCGGTTTGAGCCTATCTGGTCTGTTTTCAGCCAGTCAAAACCACTTTGTGGCCCGCTTTCAGCCGGTCTGGGCCGGTCTGGTCCTGTGTGATCCGCTTTCAGCTCATCTGGGCCGGTAAAGTCTGGTTTGATCCGGTCAAAACCGGTTTCAGCTGGTCAAAACCGGATTGAGGCAGTCAAAACCGGTTTGAACCCGTCTGGTCTGGTTGGACCCGTCAAAACCGGCTCAGGACGGTCAAAACCGGTTTGAGCCAGTCTGGTCTGGTTTGCAGCAGTCAAAACCGGTTTGTGGCCCAGTTTTAGGCGGTCTGGGCCGGTCTGGTCCGGTTTCATCCGATTTTAGCTGCTCTGGGCCCGTCTGATTCGGTTTGATCCGGTCTCATCCGGTCAAAACCGGTTTCAGCCTGTCTGGTGTGGTTTGAGCAGTTCAAAACCGGATTCACCCGGTCAAAAGAGGTTTGAGCCGGTCTGGTCTGGTTTGAGCCGGTCTGGTCTGGTTTGAGCAGGTCAAAACCGGATTGAGGCAGTCAAAACCGGTTTGAACCGGTCTGGTCTGGTTTGAACCGGTCAAAACCTGCTCAGGTCGGTCAAAACCGGTTTGAGTCGGTCTGGTCTGGTTTGCAACGGTCAAAACCGGTTTGTGGCCCAGTTTTTGGCGGTCTGGTCCAGTCTGGTTCGGTTTGATCCGATTTTAGCCGGTCTGGGCCGGTCTGATTCGTTTTCATCCGATCTCATCCGGTCAAAACCGATTTCAGCCGGTCAAAACCGGTTTCAGCCGGTCTGGTGTGGTTTGAGCAGGTCAAAACCGGTTTGAGCTGGTCTGGTCTGGTTTGAGGCGGTCTGTTCTGGTTTGAGCTGGTCAAAACCGGTTTGAGCTGGTCAAAACCGGTTTGAACCGGTCTGGTCTGGTTTGAGCCAGTCAAAACCGGCTCAGGTTGGTCAAAACTGGTTTGACGCGGTCTAATCAGGTCAAAACCGGTTTGGGCCGTTGAAAACTGGTTTTAGCCGGTCTGCAGTGGTTTGAGCTGGTCACAACCGGTTTCAGCTGGTCAAAACCGGATTGAGGCAGTCAAAACCGGTTTGAACCTGTCTTGTCTGGTTTGAGATGGTCAAAACCGGTTTTAGCCATTCTGTCACGATTTTAGCCGGTTTGTGCCGCTCTCGTCTGGTTTGATCCGGTTTCAGTCGATGTGGGCCTGTCTGAGCAAGTTTGATCCGGTGTGAGACAGTCTGGTCCTGTTTGATCCGTTGTCATCCGGTCAAAACCGGTTTGAGCCGCTCTGGTCCGGTTTGAGCCGCTCTGGTCTGGTTTGAGCCATTGTAAACCAGCTCAGGCTGGTCACAACCGGTTTGAGCCGGTCTGGTCTGGTTTCAGCTGGTCAAAACCGCTTTGTGGCCCGCTTTCATCCGGTCAGGGCCGGTCTGGTCCTGTTTGATCCGGTTTCAGCTTGTCTGTGCCATTGGAGTCTGGTTTGATCCGGTCAAAAACTGCTTTGAGCCGGTCAAAACCGGTTTGAGCCGGTCTGGTCTGATTTGAGCCGGTGAAAACCGGCTCAGGTCGGTCAAAATCGGTTTGAGCCCGTCTGGACTTGTTTCAGCTGGTCAAACCCCTTTATGGCCCAATTTCAGCTGGTGTGGGCCGGCCTGGTCCTGTTTGATCCGCTTTCAGCTGATCTGGGGCGGTAGAGTCTGTTTGCTCCATCAAAACTGCTTTGAGGCGGTCAAAAACCGGTTGGAGCCGGTTTGGTCTGCTTTGAACCAAACAAAACCGGTTTGTGGCCCAGTTTTTGGCAGTCTGGGCCGTTCGGGTACGGTTTGATCCGATATTAGCCAGTCTGGGCCGTTCTGATTCGGTTTGATCCGGCCTCATCCGGTCAAAGCCGGTTTTAGACGGTCAAAACCGGTTTCAGCCTGTCTGGTGTGGTTTGAGCAGTTCAAAACCGGTTTGACCCGGTCTGGTCTGGTTTGAGCCGGTCTGGTCTGGTTTGAGCCGGTCTGGTCTGGTTTGAGCGGGTCAAAACCGGTTTGAGCCGTTTTGGTCTGGTTGAAGCCAGTCAAAACCGATTCGAGCCTGTCTGAGCCAGTCTGGTCCGGTTTGATCCGGTCTAATCGGATCAAATCCGGGTTGAGCCAGTGAAAACCGGTTTTAGCCAGTCTGGAGTGGTTTGAGCCGGTCAAAACCGGATTGAGCCAGTCAAAACCGGCTCAGGTCGATCAAAACCGGTTTGAGCTGGTCTGGCCTGGTTTGAACCTGTCAAAACCAGTTTGTGGCCCAGTTTTAGGCAGTCTGGGCCGGTCGGGTATGGTTTCATCCGATTTTAGCCGGTCTGGGGCGGGTCTGATTCGGTTTGATCCGGTCTCATCCAATCAAACCCGGTTTTAGCCAGTCAAAACCGGTTTCAGCCGGTCTGGTGTGGTTTGAGCCGGTCAAAACCGGTTCGAGCCGTTCAAAACCGGTTTGTGACGATCAAAACCGGATTGAACCAGTCTGGGCAGGTTTGAGCTGGTCTAATCAGGTCAAAACCGGTTTAAGCCGGTAAAAACGGGTTTTACCCGGTCTGGAGTGGTTTGAGCTGGTTAAAACCGGTTTCAGCCAGTCAAAACCGAATTGAGGCAGTCAAAACCGGTTTGAACCAGTCTGGTCTGGTTTAAGCGGTTCTAAACCATCTCAGGCCAGTCAAAACCGGTTTGAGCTGGTCTGGTCTGGTTTCAGCTGGTCAAAACCGCTTTATGACCCGCTTTCAGCCGGTCTGGGCCGGGTCTCGTCCTGTTTGATCCGGTTTCAGCTTGTCTGTGCCGGTCGAGTCTGGTTTGAGCCAGTCAAAACCGGTATGAGCCGGTCTGGTCTGCTTTGAGCCGGTGAAAACCAGCTCAGGTCGGTCAAAATCGGTTTGAGCCGGTCTGACCTGGCTTGAACCTCTCAAAACCGGTTTGTGGCCCAGTTTTAGGCAGTCTGGGGCGGTCGGGTACGGTTTGATCGGATTGTAGCCGGTCTGGGCCAGTCTGATTCGGTTTGATCTGGTCTTATCCGGTCAAACCCAGTTTTAGCCGGTCAAAACCGGTTTCAGCCGGTTAAAACCGGTTTGAGCCAGTCAAAACCGGTTCGAGCCGTTCAAAACCGGTTTGTGATGATCTAAACCGGATTGAACCGGTCTGGTCTGGTTTTAGCTGCTCTAATCAAGTCAAAACCGGTTTAAGCCGGTCAAAACCGGTTTTACCCGGAATTTAGTGGTTTGAGCCGGTCAAAACCGGTTTCAGCTGGTTAAAACGGAATTGAGGCTGTCAAAACCGGTTTGAACCCGTCTGGTCTGGTTTGAGCCGCTCAAAACTGGCTCAGGTCGGTCAAAATCGGTTTGAGCCTATCTGGTCTGGTTTCAGCCGGTCAAAACCACTTTGTGGCCCACTTTCTACCGGTCTGGGCCGGTCTGGTCCTGTTTGATCCGCTTTCAGCTCCTCTGGGCCGGTAGAGTCTGGTTTGATCCGGTCAAAACCGCTTTGAGCCGGTCAAAACCGGTTTGAGCCGGTCAAAACCGGTTTCAGCCGGTCAAAACCGGATTGAGGCAGTCAAAACCGGTTTGAACCTGTCTGGTCTGGTTGGAGCCGGTCAAAACCGGCTCAGGACGGTCAAAACCGGTTTGTGGCCCAGTTTTAGGCTGTCTGGGCCGGTCTGGTCCGGTTTGATCCGATTTTAGCCGGTCTGGGCCGGTCTGATTAGGTTTGATCTGGTCTCATCCTTTCAAAAACCGGTTTTAGCCAGTCAAAACCGGTTTCAGCCGGTCTGGTGTGGTTTGAGCAGGTCAAAACCGGTTTTGGCCGGTCTGGTCTGGTTTGAGCCGGTCTGCTCTGGTTTGAACTGGTCAATACCGGTTCAAGCCAGTGAAAACTGGATTCAGCCGGTTTGGTCTGGTTGAAGTCAGTCGAAAACCAATTCGAGCCTCTCTCAGCCGGTCTGGTCCCGTTTGACCCGGTCTAATCAGGTCAAAACCGGTTTGGGCCGGTGAAAACCGGTTTTAGCCGGTCTGGAGTGGTTTGAGCCAGTCACAACCGGATTGAGCCAGTCTAAACCAGTTTGAACCGCTGGTCTGTTTTGAGCCGGTCAAAGCTGATTTGAGTCGTTCTGGCCCGGTTTTAGCTGGTCTGTGCCGCTGTCATCTGGTTTGATCCGGTTTCAGCCGGTCTGGGCCTGTCTGGGCCAGTTCGATACGGTGTGAGCCAGTCCGGTCCGGTTTGATCCGTTGTCATCCGGTCAAAACCGGTTTGAACCGCTCTGGTCCGGATTGAGTCGGTCTGGTCTGGTTTGAGCCGGTCTAAACCGGCTCAGGTCGCTCAAAACCGGTTGGAGCCGTCTGGTCTGGTTTGAGCCAGTCAAAACCGGTTTGTTTCCTGGTTTCAGCCAGTCTGGGCCGGTCTGCTCCGGTTTGATCTCGTTTCAGCTGGTCTGGGTCGGTCGAGTCCGGTTTGATCCAGTCAAAACCGCTTTGAGCCGGTCAAAACCAGTTTGAAACGGTATGATCTGGTTTGAGCCGGTCTGGTCTGGTTTGACCTGGTCAAAACCGGTTCGAGCCGGTCAAAACTGGATTGAGCCGGTTTGGTCTGGCTGAAGTCAGTCAAAACCAATTCGAGCCGGTCTGAGCCAGTCTGGTCCGGTTTGACACGGTCTAGTCAGGTCAAAACCGGTTTGGACCGTTGAAAACCGGCTTTAGCCGGTCTGTAGTGGTTTGAGCTGGTCAAAACCAGTTTGAGCTGGTCAAAACTGGATTGAGCCAGTCAAAACCGAGTTGAACCTGTAGGTCTGGTTTGAGCTGGTCAATACCCATTTGAGCCAGTCTGGCCCGGTTTTAGCCGGTCTGTTCCGCTCTCATCTGGTTTGATCTGGTTTCAGCCGGTCTAGGCCTGTCTGGTCCGGTTTGATCCGGTGTGAGCCGGTCTGGTCCGGTTTGATCCGTTGTCATCCGGTCACAACCGGTTTGAGCCACTCTGGTCCGGATTGAGCCTGTCTGGTCTGGTTTGAGCCAGTCTAAACCGGCTCAGGCTGGTCAAAACCGGTTTGAGCCGGTCTGGTCTGGTTTGAGCCGGTCAAAACCGGTTTGTGCCAGTCAAAACCGCATTGAATCGGTCTGGTCTGTTTTCAGCTGGTCTAATCAGGTTAAAACCGGTTTAAGCCGCCGAAAACAGGTTTTAAATGATCTGGAGTGGTTTGAGCCGGCCAAAACCGGTTTCAGCCGGTCAAAACCAGATTGAGGCAGTCAAAACCGGTTTGAACCGCTCTCGTCTGGTTTGCGCTGATCAAAACCGGCTCAGGTCGGTCAAAACCGGTTTGAGCTGGTCTGGTCTGGTTTGCACCGGTCAAAACCGGTTTGTGGCCCAGTTTTAGGCGGTCTGGGCTTGTCTGGTCCGGTTTGATCCGATTTTAGCCGGTCTGGGCCTGTCTGATTCGGTTTGACTGGCTTCAACCAGACCAAACCGGCTCAAACCGGTTTTGTAGCCAGTCAAAACCAG